>NW_024609857.1:76884593-77340096 GCF_016920785.2 Ixodes scapularis
CTCGGAACCGGTCGGATCCTCGAGCCGGTATACGACCGCAGCGTCGCCGCGTACATCCGGGAGCTTTCTACGCTTGCTGTTCGTCGGCGCCTCATCCCACTAGCCCTTTCTAGTATGCGTCGTTTTTTCCGCCGCTTGGTGGCGGGTATGTCGACGGGTCATTTCTTGTTTCCGTACTTTATAAACTGCATTTATTTCTTTTCTGATCTAAAATAGTGAACAAAAACTACTTTTATAAATAATTGTAACGGTTCGCGCCGCTTATATTTTGTATTTCGACTAAAAAGAAGCTTTTAGCGGCTCTGACCAGTAGTAAGCCCAGGACCAAAGGCTTCACATTTTGGGCGCTTTCGCTACCACGGGTCGCCCCGTCAGGGGAGGAGGTTTCCGCGTCGTTCGGTTAAAATATGACGCACTGATATTTATTTACTCTCTCCGTGCCCATGGGCTTTCCCGAACCCGGAGGGATGTGGAAACCGGAGAAAAGGTAGGCGCTTAAATATGATTGCAGGGCCCCTTTAAAGGGACACTGACACCCCCCAAAATGTTTTTTTTTTAAATTTTTTGCCAGGCGCTTCATTATGGTGTCGGAGGACTACCCAATTAATATTTTGCAACAGAGTAGCGTATTTTTTTAATAAAGCCAAAAGACGCAACTGCTCGCAACAACCCGACGGAGGTCGGAGAGGTGGAGAGAAGAGAGTGAGTGGCGGAAGTGTTTTTTTGTTTTTTTTTTCTCCTTCCCGTAGCAGACGATATGCGGCGTACCGGAACTGTTCACCGAGCGATTGTTTTGCAGTTATGTATGTTCCGCTCGTTGTTCTGTACTCCAAGATGAGTTGTTTTGTTCATTGAGGAGTTGGAGATGAGTAGTGAGTGCCCGTGGTGAATTTTGATCGGCTCCTAAAAAAAATACACCCAAGATGTTGCGTGAAGAGCTGGCTCACATGCCCTGCGTCCGAAACAGAAGTGGAATTGTGCGACAGAGTTTCCGAAAGATCAAAGAAATCGGGACCAATGGCTGGCTGCAATTCCTGTAGACCATTTACGGGCACCTCGGAAAGCGGACGCTACCTGATTTATATGCTCCTTGCATTTTGTGGAAAGTGATTACAATGAGTTCGCAGGTGTCAAAAAGGAAATCCCGTAACATTTAATTCAGCGACGTGTCGTCCACAACATTTGTTTCTTATTTTTTGTTTCTTCAGTGATAATTGTTTAAAAAGAAAAAGAAATGTAGACATCAAAAAATATTAAAAAAAAAGAAAAAAAAATAGGAAAAGGTCTCACGGGGGATCGAACCAATGATCGAACCCGGTCCTACCGCATGTGAAGCGGACGTCTTTCCCACTGAGCTACTGGGGCATACCGAACCTGGGGAATCTCTTTCCTTAGTAATAATTCAGCCGATAAACTGTAAGTTGGAACGTTTGCTGCCGATTTTCCTCTAGCAAAGGCACTCCCGGGTCGAAGTCGGGATGCACCGCACATTGGCGACATTCTCACGTAGTAAAGAAATCGTACGCGTACATACTCAACTTGAAGTAGACACGTCGTGCTTGACGTTTGCGCGAGCGATGTCTTCAGCCACGAGAAGGGAGCGACGGCTCGGCGACGTCTTCGTGCAAATCGGCTTGGTGATCGGGCGTGTCGTACGGGATGAATACCAATTCTTTTGATCAGTCCCAAATTTCTCTTTTAAAGGCAGACAAAATTCGCCGGTACCGCGAACGACAGTTCTGAAATAGAGGTCCCACGCCCGTCGTCCGCTGCCATCGCCGTCCCCGCGAGTCCCACGATACGCGAAACGACGCACGCACAGATTGCTTCCGGTTGTCTGTGGAACTTTTTTTTTCAATCAACGTATTTGCAACTTTTTAGAAGCCACAAAAAATGGGTTTCATATTTTTTTCTATTTTTAATATTGAGTGTGTGCCTTCAGTGACCTACGACTTTGATTAAATTTGGTGGTCGCATCGATACCTTAGAAAACGGCCCGTGACCGCGGAAAAGAGAGTGAGCGAGACTCGAACCGGCCAGTTCTTGATCGGCGGTTTTCGGGCGGAAAGAAACCGAATTTCGAGCCGCAAATTCTGTTCTGGGTAGTTGAGCTCTCATATGTCACGTACAACTAAAAACCTCGGCGAGCATAAATACCCTGTCAGTGTCCCTTTAAGCTTGGGTTTTTGTTACCCCAAACAGCTCCTGTTCGGGGTTTTGCGGTGTTCCCTGATTTTGACGGAACCGGCCCGGCACTGATTTTCAAGGGTTACCGGGATTCACCGAATACACGGAGCCGTAGTTATAACCATGAGCCTAGGGTCTGGAGCTTCGTGACACAATTAACATAGAGGTCTCCGAACAGGGCCAGCCAAGGCAGCGAAATCTGGCGCTTTGTGCGTCGCCCAGCAGGGACAAATACATTTTGGAGGCGTTCGTATGGGGGGGGACAGACCGGCGCCGCTTGGCGCGTAAAGGTCCATACGCACATTCGCGTTTGAACGCGTTTGAGTGCGTTGCGGAGTCCTTGCGGCCAGGCGCGGTCGCTTGCGGAGCGACGCGCGCCTTCCCGCAACCTCGGTAGCGCGACGCAAGCGAGTAGAGGCTCGTTCAACTTTCCGAAGCGTTGCGTTCGGGTGCGTTCGACCAATCAGAAGCCGAAAGAGGAGAGGGGGTGCCGTGTTCGCTCGCCCCACCCGGCCGACTCGGCGAGACGTATCCGGTTCGCCGGTCGCAGTGCTTGCTTTTTCGTTTTCGGGAGAGGTGGGGACTGTATTTTCCCAGGCAGCGATGGTTCAAGCTTGATAAAACGTCGGGGAAGCCGGCGAGATTGTCCCAACATCGAACACTTCGACGCTGTCGCCGTGCGCCGCCATGTTGCCTTGGATTTCGCTTACTATTGGTGAGCCACTAGCGACGATAGCGCGTTCTTATTGGCTCTTGACTGCGGTTGACTGCGTGTCAACGCAACTGTGCGTACAAGTTTGGCACAAGCGGTCTTCGCAACGCAACGCGCCCGCTTGCCGCTACGGAACGCACCGCGCTCAAACGCGAATGCGCGTATGGGCCTTAAAGGGCCCATGAAACGATTTTTGGGTTTGGATAAATCATTTTAGATTGGGATTTTACTAATAGCACATCGTTCAGTGGACCAAAAGAAAAAAGGTAGAAAGTCAAAAGCCTGACTTTCAGTGCGAAAATTTGAAAACAGAGCGGACTATTTCGTACCTCCTCCCTTTCGCAACCTCTCTGCCTTTTCACTGTGATACATCCGCGGTCCCAAAAGCGTGTCATCGGGTCCAAACTGACGTCACACGACACCGGACCTCACTTATTCCCTTCACCCCTAAGCTGACATTGTGGTGGAAGCTACGCGCTAGCCGGACCAATCAGCCGCCTCCCTTTCATCACCTGACTTCATTCTCTGCAGCCACATTTGCCACGCTCACGTGGCAAGTATGGCCTGCCCAACGAGCACGTAGCTTCAACAGCACTGTCAGCTGCAGAATGAACGGGGTGGGGAAAGCAACTTTTGTCTGAGTTTTGAGCGACGGGCTAATCTTCTAGGGGGAGAATGGATGTGTCCGGGATTACACAAACGCGAGTGCGAGCAAGAGGGGACACCCCCTTTTCGTCTTCTTTAACTGTTTGGTGGAATGCGCAATTTATGAGTTGAGGAGGAAAGCTAAACAGGAAAAAGTTGGAAAAGCGTTTCATGACCCCTTTAAAGGGGCCCTCCAACAGTATTTGAGCGTCGACTTTTTTTTGCGGTTTCTACACGCTAGTGGTACCGGGAACCCAGTGGACAACGAGAGAGTTTGAAAATATTAGCGCATCATATTTTAATTTGACAACTCGGAAACACCTTTTCCGACGGTGGCGCCGCGAGGTGCCGAATGCGCGCGCAAAACTGCGCTCCCTTTCACTATACGTCACATTCTTTGGGTTTTGTGATTGGCGAGAGCCGTCCCAGGAATTTTGAAGCGAAATAAAGTATATCATACGTTAATCGTCATTATTTTTCAAACCAGTCATTTTTACAGAGCTAATAAAGTTGCAAAGTAAAGTTCAAAAAGGGCGAAAACAACGCCTTGTCGCTCATGCGCGCCTCCCAGCGGCGTCCGCGACGTACCATCGCGAGCAGACGACAAGTGATCCGTGCACACAACGCGCATCGTATATTCATTTGTGCGCCCCCGGTCCCGGTCAACTAAAAGCATAAGAGGAGCCGGGGTAACCCTTATTTTCTTTTAGTGCTGTGACAGACTTTTCACTGTTCGAGTGAAGTGCGGCGACGGGACCCAGCTTATATCGTGCCCAAAGGGAACGCTCCCCAGTTTGTACCTCCTACTCGCCGAGGTGGCGGAGTTGCGGGAGACGAGTCTTCCGCGGCTGGTCGAAGCGGATTGAGGCAGAGATGCGGCGCTTGCGTGGAGTGTCCTCGTACGGCGCGACGCCCAGATCCGCCCTAAAAATCTGATAAGCCCGGTAAATTCATCGATGATGGCAACCCGATCCCAAAGCTACGATGGTTGCAACTAGGCCTAATGGCCGACGAGCCGACCGGGCCGACGGGCTATCAACCAAACTGGCGTCCAATTGGCCGACCGCCTTGCTCCAATCGCTGAACTGTTTCATTTTACGTCATGAAGCGCAATGTTTTGCTTATTTAAAGTTGTTTTCTACAATATTTAATTTGTTAATAACTCGCAAAATATTGGGAATTTCTGTAATATTTTTTTTCCTCGGTGTTTCTGCTTTCATGGAGCTCCGTTTCAGCTCGAACTTCAAACCGGTCAAAAAATTTTTGGTGGGCCCCTTTAAGAGCCTTCGCGTAAACACGCGGGCGGCCTATGAAACCGCCCAAATGCGCACAGGCCCGCGGCTAAATAAGTTTTTATTAGGTACGTACGTGCATTTGTAAGTGTTTTGTAATGAGCTGACCCTGTCTTGTAGCTTCTTAATATGAATCGTTTGCGGCAATCAGAGAAGCCAAAATTTCACCTGCGCTCACCTCTCGCACAGGGAGGGGGGAGGGGGGGGGGGTATGTTGGGTCAGTCTTAAAGGGACCATGAAATGACTTTTTTACTTTTTCCAGATAAATTTTACATTAAACCGTCAATGTTCACTGAATGCCGAACAGGCATCCGTTTTCGTCTTGGTTTATTAACTTCTACACAAAAAATTAATGAAATATCGACTTTTTCTTGACCGCAAAACAAGCCGTGACGTACGCTATTTCCGGAACCGGAACTTCTATCGGCAGTAGGAGGTGGGAGTATTAGCGGCGACGAGTTGGGGTGCGCCGGTAGGTTTTACTGCGCCGAGGTCACCGATGTATTTTCTGAATCGGCGCCTCTCATCGCCGCATCGCAGCTGAGCGAAATTCAACGAGATATGTTGCGCTACAGCGACAGCATGGGACTAGTCCCATACACCGGTATGCCTGTTGGGAAGTGCAGCGAGTCTTCCGGTGAAGACTCCAGAAGTCAACCCAACTGTCATTGTTGGCAAAAGGCGGCCAGTGTCAGTCGTTTGCAAAGCGACGTAGATGGAAACAAATTGCCGCGGCGTTTTTCGCGGTCTCGGAGATGCAGGAGCGAGCCGACGTTAAAAAAGATACGTTTGAACTACGAGTGTCAGCAAGAGCCACGTAAATACTTGTTAACACTCGGAGCGGACGCGCGCGTTTGATGGAAGTGCTGTATTCGCGCTGTTGGTAAGCGCTTCGGGACCGATCTTTTACGATTGCAACTCGATACTGACGCGACACTCGGCAAAGAAAGGTTCATGGCCAGAAATTTGTGACAAGCTGTTCTAGTTCACTTATTTACCGACACGTGGCGTATTCACCTTTAACTTTTACGTCGTGTGCAAATTCCCGCCAAACCGAAATGCGTTCCGCGTGCAATGAATAAAATTGTGAAAAATAGAAAATAGAGCTACGTTATCAGAGCTTCTCAAACAGTACTACAGAAAGGGGGAAGATCAATTGATGGACAGCACAAAGAACACGCAGAGAGCGTGCTGACGCGGCAGTAAAACCCGCGCCAGTGTTGGTGGTTAATTCGACGAGACGGGTTGTTTGTGTGTGTCAGTGTGTGCGTGCGTCCGTGCGTGCGCGTGTGCGTGTGAACGCGCGCGCGTGTGTGTGTGCGTGTGGTGGGGGAGAGTGTAAAAGCAGCCAGTGAGCGCATTTTGAGGCAAACAAACGCAAGACGGGCGCAAAGAGCGGACGAGCACGCCGTATCAGCGCTTCCCGGTTGCAAGAAGTCGATAACACTATTATTCCGCGTTTTCATATCTAGCGATATGGAAGCAAAAAAGTCAGATCTGCGGAAGAATTCCGAACAAGTATTCGAAAAACTACCCGACAATACATACGCGATATTTTTGGAAAGTTGTTTGCAGATTGGCGAGTGTGTCGAGTAAACTACAACAAAAAGGATCCATATTTTGTGTTGCCTAAATTAGGCTTTCATGAACTCCACAACCATCGTATCGCTACACTGCCTCCGCTGAAGTCATCAGGAGCGAAATATTCTCTTTGGTATGACCACTTGCTGTGCTGATGTCTGGCTTCCTTTTTTCTTGGGATTTTTCTTGAAATTGGTAAAACTGAAAAACTCCGAACTGAAATTTTTGAATTAAATGAAACCCCAGGTTAACTGGAAAAATTGCTTTATTTCTGTTGACCCCGAAAACAAACCGCCCTTTTCCGCGAGGCTGCTTCCTTCTGCTGCAATTATTGTTTCTACATGGGCCACTTAGTGATAACTGGCGCGAATAGCATTGTGTGTTGTAAAAACGCGATAGATGTGCAATAGCTTTTACGACGTAAGCCCTGATAAACCCTGCTTTCTGGTCGACACCAGAAATAGATACCGAAAACAGAGAACTTTGAAAAAATGAACACCCAAAGACACCCTTGAATTTAAAAAAGAATACACAAAAATACGGAACCTTACCTATAAGTTATAACGAAATCTAAAAGCTGCACCAACATATACGAAATCCAGCTTATAATTAGGATTCTGCGTTTTCGGAGTTTATTTCTGCTTAAAATCGCGGAGTGTTGTTTAGTGCTTATTTTTTACCGTAAATTCGGAGTTCTTTGGAGCTTTCTTTCATCGTACAGAGTTTTTCGGCTTTTTCGGTGAAGTGAACGAAAGGTTGAAAACAGCAGTTTGTGAATTTAGTAAAAGTATCCTTTTCAATGAGAAACGTGTTCGACGATTCCCCTTTTTTAAAATAGAAGCTAAACGGAAGTTCTTTGTGATCATACAAACGAAAGTTGATACTGCGAGGGCCTGAAAAAGGCCTGCAGTTTTTCAAATAAATAAATAAATATTAGATATAGAGAAGTAGAGCAAGACTTGTTCGAAGATCCCTGGAAAATATTAAGACCAGTAGGATTCATAGCAGTTGGCGGTCCTGAAAAATCTGAGTTTTTTGGGTAAATATAAATATTAAAATATTTTACCGGAAGTATTTTTTCGATTTTATCGAATTTGTCCGAAAACACAGAAGCATACTTATAGTACTCACGTCCGCCCCAGAAACCAGAATACGCCTAATATATTTAGAAGCCTTTATTAAGTAAATGGAGGAAGGATGTCCACTGTGACGATAAAAATAAAAAGTCGGTTTAATTATGCGAACTGTGTTAAAATAGAAGGAAATAATGAATTATTTATTTTGGAGGTACCGTTGAACTGTACCCGACCGTCATCTCGATCCTTTCAGTGCGAGCGATCTCTCCTTCCTCTTTCTTAGTTTCTTCCGTGTCTATTTAGTCTCCGGAAGCTTGCACCTTCTTTTTCTTAGTCTACAATACTTAATGATATCCCCAAACGTACAGAATTACGCATTCAGAACCCGTCTAAAACTGTACCGCGCTATTCATATAGTCTCATTCTCGATTTATTAGCGTGTCAGATCTTAGGCAACGTAAGTTCATTCATCCTCTCTAGACTCGTCGACTAATCTCGCTCTTTTGCTTACTTCATCGGTTCCTTCAAAACTTCGGTCAGTCCAGTTCACCTCTTTTGGAACCACTGCCAAGCGGGGCAATGCCAGCTCCAACGGCAAGGCTAAGTCCGTCCTGATATTTTTTATAGCGTTGCTCCCCCCCCCCCTCTCTCTGTCTGTCTCTCTCTCTCTCTCTCTGCCTCTCTTTCTTTCTATTTTATTAAGAACCACCGGATTCTTTTCGTAAAAAGCAGCGAAAGCTTCCAGCGAATATTTCGTTCAGCATCCATCCTTTCAAAACCTCAGCACTTCCTCGTGCCATCCAGAACTCAAACGATCTTTCCGACAATAATTGACACCATATCAGATCGCAAAAAGTTGCGCGGTGCACTGGTTAACAGTTTCTTTCCACCAGGCTGGCACTCAACAAACTGAGTTTTTTCTTCTGTTGTTGAGCTATTGTAACCCTTACATTGTGTTCTTGCTCCCAAGGGCTTACTTATCAAAGCACGTTTATTCCGATTATCACAAAACGTTCGTCTGCCGTCGAAGGAATATTCTAAACTGTATCTTTGTTTTTTGTGTGTCACTATTGGGCTTATTCACATGTCATCACTTTTTACATTAGTGCTACATACCTCTTCCGCGGCAGACGTTTTCAGCGCTCAAGAATAAATAAAGTTGTGGCTACGCTTTCCGTGAGAAAGTCAGGAAATGCATGAAATACATTTGTTTATTGTTCATTTTTGTTTATTTATTACCTACAGTTCGCCCTTGGGGCATTATTATTCTTGTTTATTTATTACCTACAGTTCGCCTTGGGGTATTAATATTTAAATGGCGGGGAGAAGTTCGCACAAATATGTGGCCGAGGACTCGAGATTGCCTTTTCGAGTAACCAGACACTTCGTTTGTTTTGACGTTCGCTCGCTATGTAATACTTCACCTCAGCTTTCAGGCCCACGTGACAAACTCCCACAATTCAGCTCAAAACGGCGTTATGACCATATCAGGAGTTCTTAGTACTTATCAGAAATTTGCACACGCCACCACGTTTTTGGAGCATGACATAAGAGCAGTAGTGAGGACTGCTGCACCGAGATTGTGAAGATTATTCACATTTCAAGAAACAGGCTGCTGCGCATGTGCGTTGTATATAATCAAAAACACGTACGTGTGGAAAAATACAAATGTTGTTCTGTCAACAACATGAATGATATTGCCTTTTTCACTTCCGCATAATTCCAGCGTAACTTTCTGATACTCCTATCAGAAAGATAGTTCCAAAAGTGCAATGCAACGCCGTTCTTATTCTAATGTGTGAGTACTACTCCGCTGACACAGCGGCCACCGAGCGAGATTGGTTCCTGCTAGTAAGAAGAGGAAATCGGAGGATTTAGGAACGACTTTATAACTCCACAGTAAATTCAGCTGAAACGAGCGGAACTCCCGAATCTTTGATTTTGTCCAAACGCCGAGGTCTAGTATAAAAACTAATTCGAGTAAATATGCGATATATTCCTGAAGTATGCAATCTTTGGTCCTATTCCGTTAATTGCTTTAAACAGACACAGTCGTTAAAATTTGATCATATAGCATGACCTCACTACAATGATTAGAGCCTGTGTTCCTCAAGGCCTTCAAATACTCTAACAAAAACGTCGTGAGCTTATGTTAATGTCTGCCCTCACACATCATAAAGTTAAAAAAAAACCTTTCTCAGTTTTCACGTCGGTCGGTCTGTCGAGGGGGTGGCGGTTGCAACCACATAAGATATCGCACCTTCGGTGGTCGCACGGACACGTGATCATGATCATAAGGGATCACCTGTCCATCTTCACTGAGGTCACGTGACCATAGCCCGTGGGGTCCCGTCCACCACGTGACCACATAAGAAATAGCGCACCTTTGATGGCCACACATGGTCGCGTGACTGAGTCGGAAGCAACCTGACAATACTGATAATAGCGCACCTTTGCTGGCCACATGTTCATGCGTAAGCGTCGTTTGCTTGTGGGTGGGGGTCACGTGACCATGGCCCATCGGTTTTCGTCCACCACGTAGCCACACTAGAAATAACGAACCTGCTGGTCGCACGGTCACGTGCCCATGATCCGTGGGGTCACGCGTGACCGTCGACCACTACGTGATCCCCCCGCAGTACCCTTCCGAAGCATCTTCAGAATTCCAAAAAAGCACTCACGGAAGAAGCCATATAAAGGACCTCACGGAAGTCGACAAAGATTCATGGAGGTTCCATAACAGTTCCAGACCCCTTTAACGAAGAAGCGTTTACGTCATAAAAGACGTTGCAAAATGCTGCGAGTTCCATGAGAATCTCCTACACGGTTTGGTTTATAATTTCTTATTTATAGCTATATCTAATTTTTCTCTTCAATGAACCGCAGCAAACGTTACGATTCATCCCAGCCAACCCAGCCCGGTGAGCGTGCCACATGACTTTACATTTTTCGCACTGCTGCGCAATACCGTCTCATCACGTGGCGCACCCTCTGTGTTGGTTTGGTTCCGAGGTTCGTGAAGTACCTTTCTGTTCATTTCTGACTGAGACAGAGTAATACCCGTTTCTTTCTCAATGCTCTTTATTCCAGGGCTAACATAATTTTCTACAGCAGTACGCTTCCGGCCACCGTTTTATTTAACAAAGACTGAGGGTCTGGCTACTTTGTTAGGAATGGGGAGATCAAAGTTAGTGTTAAAGAAAAAACATAGCTTAGCTTATCACTTCGCGTCCGCATACACGATGCACGCACGCGCGCACGTTGCGCTTTTAGAATTGCTTTGAAGGCTCGTTGGGCGTTGTCGTGTTGTCCATGGGCCAAGCAGTTTGGCGAGTCTGAAAGGTTTCAGTGTTCATCTGCTCAGATGTTGTTTCTATGATATCTCCTCGAACCTTGGTCTCTCTATACTCAAGTGGTAGACGACGCGAAATATATAATTTTCATCCCTCTACTACATGCTGGTATCATGGCAAATACTTGAAAATAACTCTATTTTGAAAAAAAAATAACGCTTCAAAGTGGACCTGGTTTTTCAGTACTGACGGTTTCGCCCTACTTTTCAAATTTGAGCACACGCGCCTTCACAGGGAACTTTTGGAGCACGGCTCATGCACCCATTCTGAGCGAAATATATAATTTTCATCCCTCTACTACATGCTAGTGCCATGGCAAATACTTGGAAATAAATCTGTCTTGAGAAAAACCGCTCCGAAGTGGACCTGGTTTTTCCGTTTCGACGGTTTCGTCCCATTTTTAAAGTTTGAGCACACGCGCCTTCACAGGGAACTTTTGGAGCACGGCTCATGCACCCATTCTGGGCGAAATATATAATTTTCATCCCTCTACTACATGCTAGTGCTATGGGAAATACTTGGAAATACATCTGTCTTGAGAAAAACCGCTCCGAAGTGGACCTGCTTTTTCCGTTTCGACGGTTTCGTCCCATTTTTAAAGTTTGAGCACCCGCGCCTTCACAGGGAACTTTTGGAGCACGGCTCATGCACCCATTCTGGGCGAAATATATAATTTTCATCCCTCTACTACATGCTAGTTCCATGGCAAATACTTGGAAATAAATCTGTCTTGAGAAAAACCGCTCCGAAGTGGACCTGGTTTTTCCGTTTCGACGGTTTCGTCCCATTTTTAAAGTTTGAGCACCCGCGCCTTCACAGGGAACTTTTGGAGCACGGCTCATGCACCCATTCTGGGCGAAATATATAATTTTCATCCCTCTACTACATGCTAGTGCTATGGCAAATACTTGGAAATAAATCTGTCTTGAGAAAAACCGCTCCGAAGTGGACCTGGTTTTTCCGTTTCGACGGTTTCGTCCCATTTTTAAAGTTTGAGCACCCGCGCCTTCACAGGGAACTTTTGGAGCACGGCTCATGCACCCATTCTGGGCGAAATATATAATTTTCATCCCTCTACTACATGCTAGTTCCATGGCAAATACTTGGAAATAAATCTGTCTTGAGAAAAACCGCTCCGAAGTGGACCTGGTTTTTCCGTTTCCACGGTTTCGTCCCATTTTTAAAGTTTGAGCACCCGCGCCTTCACAGGGAACTTTTGGAGCACGGCTCATGCACCCATTCTGGGCGAAATATATAATTTTCATCCCTCTACTACATGCGAGTGCCATGGCAAATACTTGGAAATAAATCTGTCTTGAGAAAAACCGCTCCGAAGTGGACCTGGTTTTTCCGTTTCGACGGTTTCGTCCCATTTTTAAAGTTTGAGCACCCGCGCCTTCACAGGGAACTTTTGGAGCACGGCTCATGCACCCATTCTGGGCGAAATATATAATTTTCATCCCTCTACTACATGCTAGTGCTATGGCAAATACTTGGAAATAAATCTGTCTTGAGAAAAACCGCTCCGAAGTGGACCTGGTTTTTCCGTTTCAACGGTTTCGTCCCATTTTTAAAGTTTGAGCACCCGCGCCTTCACAGGGAACTTTTGGAGCACGGCTCATGCACCCATTCTGGGCGAAATATATAATTTTCATCCCTCTACTACATGCTAGTTCCATGGCAAATACTTGGAAATAAATCTGTCTTGAGAAAAACCGCTCCGAAGTGGACCTGGTTTTTCCGTTTCGACGGTTTCGTCCCATTTTTAAAGTTTGAGCACCCGCGCCTTCACAGGGAACTTTTGGAGCACGGCTCATGCACCCATTCTGGGCGAAATATATAATTTTCATCCCTCTACTACATGCTAGTTCTATGGCAAATACTTGGAAATAAATCTGTCTTGAGAAAAACCGCTCCGAAGTGGACCTGGTTTTTCCGTTTCGACGGTTTCGTCCCATTTTTAAAGTTTGAGCACCCGCGCCTTCACAGGGAACTTTTGGAGCACGGCTCATGCACCCATTCTGGGCGAAATATATAATTTTCATCCCTCTACTACATGCTAGTGCCATGGCAAATACTTGGAAATAAATCTGTCTTGAGAAAAACCGCTCCAAAGTGGACCTGGTTTTTCCGTTTCGACGGTTTCGTCCCATTTTTAAAGTTTGAGCACCCGCGCCTTCACAGGGAACTTTTGGAGCACGGCTCATGCACCCATTCTGGGCGAAAGATATAATTTTCATCCCTCTACTACATGCTAGTGCCATGGCAAATACTTGGAAATAAATCTGTCTTGAGAAAAACCGCTCCAAAGTGGACCTGGTTTTTCCGTTTCGACGGTTTCGTCCCATTTTTAAAGTTTGAGCACCCGCGCCTTCACAGGGAACTTTTGGAGCACGTCTCATGCACCCATTCTGGGCGAAATATATAATTTTCATCCCTCTACTACATGCTAGTGCTATGGCAAATACTTGGAAATAAATCTGTCTTGAGAAAAACCGCTCCGAAGTGGACCTGGTTTTTCCGTTTCGACGGTTTCGTCCCATTTTTAAAGTTTGAGCACCCGCGCCTTCACAGGGAACTTTTGGAGCACGGCTCATGCACCCATTCTGGGCGAAATATATAATTTTCATCCCTCTACTACATGCTAGTTCCATGGCAAATACTTGGAAATAAATCTGTCTTGAGAAAAACCGCTCCGAAGTGGACCTGGTTTTTCCGTTTCGACGGTTTCGTCCCATTTTTAAAGTTTGAGCACCCGCGCCTTCACAGGGAACTTTTGGAGCACGGCTCATGCACCCATTCTGGGCGAAATATATAATTTTCATCCCTCTACTACATGCTAGTTCCATGGCAAATACTTGGAAATAAATCTGTCGTGAGAAAAACCGCTCCGAAGTGGACCTGGTTTTTCCGTTTCGACGGTTTCGTCCCATTTTTAAAGTTTGAGCACCCGCGCCTTCACAGGGAACTTTTGGAGCACGGCTCATGCACCCATTCTGGGCGAAATATATAATTTTCATCCCTCTACTACATGCTAGTGCTATGGCAAATACTTGGAAATAAATCTGTCTTGAGAAAAACCGCTCCGAAGTGGACCTGGTTTTTCCGTTTCGACGGTTTCGTCCCATTTTTAAAGTTTGAGCACCCGCGCCTTCACAGGGAACTTTTGGAGCACGGCTCATGCACCCATTCTGGGCGAAATATATAATTTTCATCCCTCTACTACATGCTAGTTCCATGGCAAATACTTGGAAATAAATCTGTCGTGAGAAAAACCGCTCCGAAGTGGACCTGGTTTTTCCGTTTCGACGGTTTCGTCCCATTTTTAAAGTTTGAGCACCCGCGCCTTCACAGGGAACTTTTGGAGCACGGCTCATGCACCCATTCTGGGCGAAATATATAATTTTCATCCCTCTACTACATGCTAGTTCCATGGCAGATACTTGGAAATAAATCTGTCTTGAGAAAAACCGCTCCGAAGTGGACCTGGTTTTTCCGTTTCGACGGTTTCGTCCCATTTTTAAAGTTTGAGCACCCGCGCCTTCACAGGGAACTTTTGGAGCACGGCTCATGCACCCATTCTGGGCGAAATATATAATTTTCATCCCTCTACTACATGCTAGTGCTATGGCAAATACTTGGAAAGAAATCTGTCTTGAGAAAAACCGCTCCGAAGTGGACCTGGTTTTTCCGTTTCGACGGTTTCGTCCCATTTTTAAAGTTTGAGCACCCGCGCCTTCACAGGGAACTTTTGGAGCACGGCTCATGCACCCATTCTGGGCGAAATATATAATTTTCATCCCTCTACTACATGCTAGTTCCATGGCAAATACTTGGAAATAAATCTGTCTTGAGAAAAACCGCTCCGAAGTGGACCTGGTTTTTCCGTTTCGACGGTTTCGTCCCATTTTTAAAGTTTGAGCACCCGCGCCTTCACAGGGAACTTTTGGAGCACGGCTCATGCACCCATTCTGGGCGAAATATATAATTTTCATCCCTCTACTACATGCTAGTGCCATGGCAAATACTTGGAAATAAATCTGTCTTGAGAAAAAACCGCTCCGAAGTGGACCTGGTTTTTCCGTTTCGACGGTTTCGTCCCATTTTTAAAGTTTGAGCACCCGCGCCTTCACAGGGAACTTTTGGAGCACGGCTCATGCACCCATTCTGGGCGAAATATATAATTTTCATCCCTCTACTACATGCTAGTGCTATGGCAAATACTTGGAAATAAATCTGTCTTGAGAAATACCGCTCCGAAGTGGACCTGGTTTTTCCGTTTCGACGGTTTCGTCCCATTTTTAAAGTTTGAGCACCCGCGCCTTCACAGGGAACTTTTGGAGCACGTCTCATGCACCCATTCTGGGCGAAATATATAATTTTCATCCCTCTACTACATGCTAGTGCTATGGCAAATACTTGGAAATAAATCTGTCTTGAGAAAAACCGCTCCGAAGTGGACCTGGTTTTTCCGTTTCGACGGTTTCGTCCCATTTTTAAAGTTTGAGCACCCGCGCCTTCACAGGGAACTTTTGGAGCACGGCTCATGCACCCATTCTGGGCGAAATATATAATTTTCATCCCTCTACCACATGCTAGTTCCATGGCAAATACTTGGAAATAAATCTGTCTTGAGAAAAACCGCTCCGAAGTGGACCTGGTTTTTCCGTTTCGACGGTTTCGTCCCATTTTTAAAGTTTGAGCACCCGCGCCTTCACAGGGAACGTTTGGAGCACGGCTCATGCACCCATTCTGGGCGAAATATATAATTTTCATCCCTCTACTACATGCTAGTTCCATGGCAAATACTTGGAAATAAATCTGTCGTGAGAAAAACCGCTCCGAAGTGGACCTGGTTTTTCCGTTTCGACGGTTTCGTCCCATTTTTAAAGTTTGAGCACCCGCGCCTTCACAGGGAACTTTTGGAGCACGGCTCATGCACCCATTCTGGGCGAAATATATAATTTTCATCCCTCTACTACATGCTAGTGCTATGGCAAATACTTGGAAATAAATCTGTCTTGAGAAAAACCGCTCCGAAGTGGACCTGGTTTTTCCGTTTCGACGGTTTCGTCCCATTTTTAAAGTTTGAGCACCCGCGCCTTCACAGGGAACTTTTGGAGCACGGCTCATGCACCCATTCTGGGCGAAATATATAATTTTCATCCCTCTACTACATGCTAGTTCCATGGCAAATACTTGGAAATAAATCTGTCGTGAGAAAAACCGCTCCGAAGTGGACCTGGTTTTTCCGTTTCGACGGTTTCGTCCCATTTTTAAAGTTTGAGCACCCGCGCCTTCACAGGGAACTTTTGGAGCACGGCTCATGCACCCATTCTGGGCGAAATATATAATTTTCATCCCTCTACTACATGCTAGTTCTATGGCAGATACTTGGAAATAAATCTGTCTTGAGAAAAACCGCTCCGAAGTGGACCTGGTTTTTCCGTTTCGACGGTTTCGTCCCATTTTTAAAGTTTGAGCACCCGCGCCTTCACAGGGAACTTTTGGAGCACGGCTCATGCACCCATTCTGGGCGAAATATATAATTTTCATCCCTCTACTACATGCTAGTGCTATGGCAAATACTTGGAAAGAAATCTGTCTTGAGAAAAACCGCTCCGAAGTGGACCTGGTTTTTCCGTTTCGACGGTTTCGTCCCATTTTTAAAGTTTGAGCACCCGCGCCTTCACAGGGAACTTTTGGAGCACGGCTCATGCACCCATTCTGGGCGAAATATATAATTTTCATCCCTCTACTACATGCTAGTTCCATGGCAAATACTTGGAAATAAATCTGTCTTGAGAAAAACCGCTCCGAAGTGGACCTGGTTTTTCCGTTTCGACGGTTTCGTCCCATTTTTAAAGTTTGAGCACCCGCGCCTTCACAGGGAACTTTTGGAGCACGGCTCATGCACCCATTCTGGGCGAAATATATAATTTTCATCCCTCTACTACATGCTAGTGCCATGGCAAATACTTGGAAATAAATCTGTCTTGAGAAAAACCGCTCCGAAGTGGACCTGGTTTTTCCGTTTCGACGGTTTCGTCCCATTTTTAAAGTTTGAGCACCCGCGCCTTCACAGGGAACTTTTGGAGCACGGCTCATGCACCCATTCTGGGCGAAATATATAATTTTCATCCCTCTACTACATGCTAGTGCTATGGCAAATACTTGGAAATAAATCTGTCTTGAGAAAAACCGCTCCGAAGTGGACCTGGTTTTTCCGTTTCGACGGTTTCGTCCCATTTTTAAAGTTTGAGCACCCGCGCCTTCACAGGGAACTTTTGGAGCACGGCTCATGCACCCATTCTGGGCGAAATATATAATTTTCATCCCTCTACTACATGCTAGTTCCATGGCAAATACTTGGAAATAAATCTGTCTTGAGAAAAACCGCTCCGAAGTGGACCTGGTTTTTCCGTTTTGACGGCTTCGTCCAACTTTTCAAATTTCGGCCTCCGCTCATCCACAAGGAACTTGTTTAGAACATTCGGGTCTTTAACTGGGAAAAATGATAAAATTTAAGTCCATCAAATCAATCATGGTACAACTGCATATCCTTGAAAATAAACCTCCTCGATGGGAAAGGCGTTCGAGCGAGGACGTTACGTAGTTCTCATTTTCCAATGTTCTCCTCGCTGGATCGACCGACATGTTTTTTACTTGATATTTTGAATTTATGTGCTTGACGTGTCATGAAGAGACCATCAAGTGCAGTCAGCTTCCTTGCCAAATAATCACTCAATATTCCCACTTTATTCGCCCTAAATGTAGCTTCGCCAAGGTCAATAATTTCTTAATGATTAATAACAATATTTCTATACCTTTTCTTAGCCATGATAAAATTTCTAAATGAAAAAACAAATAGTTGCTTTCTTTGTTTGGTAGTTTAGTGATCCCAGCAGCAGAATGTAGGAAACGATTCTGAACAGCTGGCTGATCGATTATGCGCCTGGTTCGACAAACTGGTCTCAGGAACCCGAGCAAATAAGTTTGAGAGAAGACAGAGCGTACACTACGCTTCCTGGATGTTTTTGCCTTGTCGCAGTTAAATGGCAAATCTCGTATCTTTCTGTATTTTTAAATTAGGGAGGTTTGAAAATCACTTTGTGTGGCACGTTTGGGAGAGGTGCCCCAGAAAGATGTTTTTTCTACGCATTACAAAATATCATACAAATCACGAAACTTTGTCATATGATTGGGGGAGGGTTGTATTTATAATATAAAATTAAAATTTATTTCACTCACCTAATAATATATTTTAAAAACCGATCAAACCTGATACCACCCATAGCGGCTATGCATCAAATAATTTACTCGAATGAGGAACCTGCAGTTTATGCGCTGTAATCTTGACTTTTTTGCGGAAGGATTGGATCGTGTCAGAGATTGGACGGGTAGCATGGCAAATCTGAAAAAATGTGATGTTGAGCAAATATTGCCGTATTTCTATATTTAATACATTGCTTCTATGGGAGCGTTGCCATAATCCGCCAAGAGATGGCGCTAGCATGCGATGGCACAGATTTCTGGGGATGGGACCGGTATAGCACGTATACCTCTCACGTGCAGTCGGTCAGGATAAAAATGGCATACCAATAACAAAGTGTACATACCGTGTTACGAAGGTAATCCATACAGTGTTTATTTCAGCTCTATATCACACAAAACAAGAAGAGAGAATCGACGAGGGTCCCGTTTCGACGAGTGTTCGCCAACACTGCCTCGGAAAACAAGGGGAAGAGATTGACCTCACCTCTTAACGTAAAATTGAGGTCAGCGATCAAACTATTATACGGGAAGGGTCCACAAGGGTACCCCACAAGGGTAGCGCGGGCATATTCCATTCAGCACGCCAGCCGGTCGCAGGCAGACAGACGGTCTTGCGACGAAGCAACGCTGCGCCGAGTCGGAGTGCCTGCTAGGCCTATATTCTGAGAGCTTCGTCGGAGCGCGATTCGCGGCTGTTGTCGCTCTTCTCGGGTGTTTGTGGATCCAGCGTTCTTGTTCGTCGTGGTCTGTTTTAAGTACATTTTTTTCTTGCTGCTTGAAGTCGGCACGCGCGAGATGAACACGTAGAAAAATAAACGTTCAGTCAGTCAGAGTTTTGAGAGGAAGGAAAGTCGACCCTGCCAGCACTGCCCTACTGCGCACGCGCAGTAGTTGCTTCGTTTACCACACGATAGATGGCGCTTGGCTCTCAGCATTATCAAATTTGGCAATTTTCGCCACACATCTCTAATTATGCTACAAAATGTGGGTCTGAATATTATTTAACAAAACTTTTAGGAAACATTCGCCGGCTATTTATTGTTTACGATCGCGGTGCTGGTGAGGTAGGCTCTTACCCAATAGGCGACGTGGATTCGGCTGACGTGCTCCATTTCTGCGGATGCATCGTAGTGAAAAGGCAGAGCTTTCGAAGGAAAGAAGTCGCAAAAGAGTCCAGTTTTCTTTTAAAAGTTCTATAGCAAATAATTTTTTTTGGCTCCCTAGTTTTGTGTTTTTGTGTTTCTTTTCACACCTTTTACGACGTGCGGTGGATGAAATTAGATTTTAAAATCATTTCATGGTCCCTTTAAGCGATAGCTTATTTGACAAAATCACATTCATAATTGTTGCTAGAATTATATTCTAAGGTGTTCTTGAGGACGGTAGAAAAGTTAAATTTCAGGCAAGGGGCGGCTGAAATGCCCCATGCGCATCTGTCGTGTTTCCTGCACGTCGTTTTTGTTTTTTTAGTTTGGAAAACAATAGTAATGGCAATAATAGTACTAAGTGAGTCTTTTTTATTTGACCAACTTCGTAGGACAAATCCATTCCACGGAATTATTTTCGATTTCCGAGAAACCAACAGTCGTTGCGTAAAATAAGGTTTTACGACAGTTTATGGCCCAAGCCCTTTCCGGAGCCCCAGTGCATATTGTTTCTCGTTATTAACGAATGACGAAAATAATCGCCGGAGAAGGGAACAAGAGGGGCAAAGAACAAACGCAAATCTCCAAACACAGCTAAGTGACTGGTGCAAGACCAAAAAAATCCGCTGGGGCCCGGGACATCTCCATTGGAAATGGAGAGGTCCCGGGTTCGATACCCGGACCAGGCGGATCTTTTCGGTCGCTCACCAGTCACCTAGCTGTGTTTGGAGATTTGTGTTTGTCCTTTGTCCCTCTTGTTCCCCTTCTCCAGGGATTATTTTCGTCATTCTGGTCCAGCTCGCTTGCATCTTTGCATTTAATGGCATTATCAGCAAATATAACGTTGGATATTTGGGCAGTTTGAGCTTGGATCTGTCCTTGTATGGCGGCCCTTGTTCCCGCTGTGGATGGAAACATTTAGAGAGTGCGGTACAATTGCTAACCTGGGGTCTTGAAAATGCATCGTGCATTTTATAGTGACTGACAATTCAAGAAGCGCGCAATGCGTGAAGAAGTCCCGAGCGTTTTATTATCGATCCTCTATCGGTGGCATTTCGACATCAGCCGACGAGAAAGCAAACTAACGAATCATGAACTGAGAAGCGAGGACACATAACTCAAGCCACACACTGCGTTGCTGAAGCTGGGAGTGATACTGATCATAGTTACGAGCAGACATGTTGA
The DNA here is from genome assembly GCF_016920785.2 of Ixodes scapularis. Lineage (NCBI taxonomy): Eukaryota > Metazoa > Arthropoda > Arachnida > Ixodida > Ixodidae > Ixodes > Ixodes scapularis. The sequence continues at coordinate 76,905,046 of NW_024609857.1, forward strand.
TAAATTTAGAAAAAATTGCGCAGAAAGCGAAATTATTATGAGCTGACAATATGGGCAAATGAAATGACCATTCGGGCAGTCTACGTTTCACTTGTAAAGTACGAAAGAGGTTAAGATACTCAATTCTACGTCTGTATGGGAGCCGTGCATCTTTCTAAATGCTGCGGAAGAGATGGTGTCACAACGACTGGGGCTGGGAATACTGTTTCTCTTTACGGCGCTCAAGGACGAGGTTGTACCTCCAGGGGAATGTCGTCCTGATGGAGATATGATGTCTCTTGAGTCAGTCAGCTCTTATTATGACGTAAAGCCAAAGCAGTAAAAAGAAAAAAAACAAAAAAACAAGCGTTGTTCTTATTTTTAGGGTATTGCGGCATTTATGTGGTTATACGTGACTGAGTCGTTTTGCATGTACGACGCATTTTCCGGTCGGTAATTCTTTACCCACTCGTTCACGTGCCGAAACTTATGCCGCGACCTCGAGAACGACCTTGCTTGTCGATACTGCTCGGCCGAGATGGCAGTGCACGTGGCTTTAATGCTGTGTTAAAACCCCGCCTGCCTTGTCTTCATTTGTGCGTTTCACTTCCATTCTGGAACGTTTCCGTAGGATCTTGGAACTTGCCCGTGCTCTTGCGGAGAGTACTCTCGACGCCGTCATCTGTGTAAACGAAGCCGTGGCTGGCTGCATCCAGTCAGTGGCCCTTCTGCCGCCGTTCGAGGATGCACAATCGTGGAAAGAGCTGGCTATGGCGTCGGCAAACACTTCGGGGACGTCTGATTCGCGCAAAGCAGACGAGCAAGTAGCGGTGTGATCGCAAACTCGAAGCGCATGGCCCCCCGCCTGGCGCACGCCCGGTATATCCCAGCCCCGCGCATAGGCGGCTCTTTATATACGGAACGGCTACAGGTCGTGACGTCTAGGCAGCTGTGTCTCCGATGGTTTTGTGCCGCTTTTCTTGAGCTTCAGGTACAATTCCGACAAAGTAACCGTACAGTGTGCTCAGTCATCCGCTATTTCGTCACTTGTCATTCGTTACGGTACGTTCATGCCAGCCAGTGGGGAGATGACGCGCCACCCGCGGTGTCACTTTGCTACATTGTTCTCTCGGTCGCAACGCTTTTGCGTCTCGTTTATGCGTCCCGCCTTCTGCGTTTTACATTTTCACCAGGTTACCCTTTCCAAAAGTGTAACCTGCGTTAAAACTGGTAACTACTGCTGCGCAGTGCGCTCAGGATTTGTACAGGAGAATGCCCGCATGATTAGAAACAATAAGTTTGTTAAAAAAGTCTACACCTTTTTCTTCGACTGGATTCCCTTAGTGGCATGAGCAGATTTGGATGCTCCCGCCCAAGCAGCACCAGAAAGTGAATTTCAATCGGCCGACGGTTGGCCAGTATCTGGACAGCTTGGTCACTTTAAGTGCTTGGCCACCGGAGACATAAACAAGGCCGGCAAGGGTCCGGTCACAAACTAGCTGTTTTTAGCTTGCCCGCCGGAGACATAAACACTGCCGGCAAGCGCCTGGCCAGAAGTGCTCATTTTCAGCTGGGCCGCCGGAGACATAAACACGACCGGCAAGTGTTTGGCCAGCAGTGGTGATTTTCAGCTTGGCCGCCGGGGACATAAACACGGTCGGCAAGTGTCTGGCCAGATGTGCTGATTTTCAGCTTGGCCGCCGGAGACATAAACACGGCCGGCAAGTGTTTGGCCAGTAGTGCTGATTTTCAGCTTGGCCGCCGGAAGCATAAACACGGCCGGCGAGTGTTTGGCCAGCAGTGCTGATTTTCAGCTTGGCCGCCGGAAACATAAACACGGCCGGCGAGTGTTTGGCCAGAAGAGCTGATTCTCAGCTTGGCCGAAGTGGACATAAACACGGTCGACAAGTGTTCGGCCAAAAGTGCTGATTCTCAGTTTCGCCGCAGGGACACCCATAATCTAAACTTTCATCGCGTTGACGAAACTTTGGCATAACGACGGGCAGCGAGAGAAGCATCATGAGAGAGGGGTTGGCAGGATATTAGTGCGTGCATCGCGAAAGCACTGTTAGCGCAAGCAAACGATTACCGTTTTATTCGGTTTTTTTTTTCGTTAGATTTGAAAGGCACTGTCGTGCGATACGTTCTAGCACTGTCGTGCGATACGTTCATTTGGAACATTACTAGAAGTGGGAAAATATTGTGCCCGTCGTTGTTCTATGAAACTAAAATACGAAAGCAGCGCCGACGTCATCTTCGCGCTAACAATACCGCTCTGTCGATGCGCGGCCCTCTTAGCGCGAATACCACATCCGCGATTTTTCGGTTAGTGCTCCACATATTTACTTCCCAACTGCACTCGAAGAAAAAAAAAGTTGTAGTCGGGTGCATCGGGCGCACATGCTCCCCTTTCCTGGAAGACGCACCCTCCGTTACCCAGCCAGTGTATACTTGTACACCGACCATAAGCCCCCTTCTCTACCTTAAAAACGTATAGGTGTATCAATGAATTCAGCTAAGTAAACCACCACGCTAGCCACACACCCCGATCAGCTTGTGCTTGAATCGGATAAGATTGGATATTTCAGTCTTTGTGTTTTGGAAGAGCCTAAACAAGACGTCTCTCATATATTGATTAAACTTAAGCTAGTCTCAGTAATGTTTCATATAGGTGCTAGGATACTGATTTCCTGAGCCAAGGAAAGCTAACAGCTTCGGTTAAAAACGCAGCGGAAACGTTCAAAATCGAACCACGCGTAAAAGAAAAAGAAAATGAACATCTCGACCTAGATGTGCAGAACGCTGGTTTTGTTGTTAACGACGTGGTTGTTGGCGGGTGGTGGGCAACGCCGTGACGCTATTGACGCTATCGTGGTGATCGACGCCAGTGATGCTCGGCCGTACTACACAGTAAACGTTTTTACACCTTTAAGGGTGTAAAAGGAGTGTTGTAGCAACATACACCCTCGGCTACACCCTTTTAACACCCTGAAAACTAGGAATACAAGCTCATAATTTTACCGAAAAAGGTGCTGTTTCGTGTTACACCCTACATTTAGTGAAGAATGTGGGAAGGGTGTAGAAGAGGGTGCTGAATAAATAATGTGAAATGGTTTTGGAAAGCTTATATATGGCTCTGTACATAATGTAAAGGTAAGATTTCTGCTTGAAAAGCAACAGTTGTTAGCAGTGGAGTTTCTTATAATGTCAGTTGTAATTCATGCAGATAGCTAATAATAAAGTGCCTCTTTTGCATAAAATTTTTATGTTTGCAAACAAAATTTTATATATGAGTTCATATTTAATTTTCTTACAAATCACTTCATGCTCAGAAATCAGAAAGTAGAGTGAAACGCTCTATACTAGCATTTTTTACGAATATTTATTGATGGAAGTGTACAGTAAGAAAATCAGTTAGTCTCGAGTTTATATCTGGCAACATGAAATCAAAATATTGTGAAAATGTTTGACAACTATTTATGACATGCTGCTAGAACCTGTCCCATGACCCTGTCAACCCGAGTAAAATATTCATTTGAGAAAATGGTGACATGCACAAAAACTCACACACATAAAGAGGCAAATCCCATAATAAACCAGTCCGAGACATCCCATAAAAAATGGCCTATGGTCGTCTATGGGAAATTCAATGGGAGGCTATCACCCCCTGTAGCTTTGCATGGTCGGCCTCAAAAAGTTATAGATACAGCTACAGCCAGCTATAGAAAAGTTTAGGGCCTTGTGTCTAAAGTCTCAGGGCTATGTTTCAATAACAACAATAATAATAATAATAATAATAATAATAATAATATTAATAATAAAAATCAATAAGTTAGTGTTTTAACAGTGTCCCGGGACATCCAATTGTTCTTCTTGCGGGCGCAGTGCAATGGAACGCACAAACAGACGCTTGCGCGCTCGCAGTCGCACACATACACGCGCGCACGCACGTACGTACACACGCATGCACACGCGCAAACCCATGCCCGCGCGCAGACGCACACGCATGCGCAACCAGAAACGCGCACGCGCATGCACGCGGACGCATCCACACGCGCGCGCACAAACACACGCACGCGCATACACACACACACACGCAAACAATTACGACGAAGAAAACGTTGCTTAAGTTAGTTTCGGTTTCGGTTTACACAAAAAAGAAACAACCTAAAGTTTAAATAAAACCTAAGATTTACTCACGTTTTGTAATGTTTTACATTATTATTTTAGTGAAATTCTTATTGCTACTGATATAATAATATTTTGCTTAGTATTGTTCTAAAAAAATAACAATAAATAAAAAGGAAAAGAGACTCTTGAAGACTGCGCAAGACCATCGCTATCGCAATCAGCTTCCGTTGGGCTCAGTTGAAGGGTTTTTGAAGTTCCAGAGGCTTCGAAAATCTCCTTTTTTTTACGTTTTAGCCGTTTTAGTGGATATTTTAAATATCTTCCTTAGGAATACCGTGTTCAAGAATAACAATCGATGACTGAGAGCTGGGAGACGCTGCGTCTTGCCAACGCCCGTAAGTTCAGAACCGCCCATGCACGACTCGTGCAAACGCCGGTTAGCAACTTTCTTTTGTTTGTGCGAAGTGGGCTGCTGTTTCAAACTTTGTCGTGCACCGTGCGCTTGCTAAGCTATGCTTGATTCTAACTATGCTTCTGCCCTGTGTTATTTCGTTATTTGAAAAGAGCGTATCTTCTTCAAAACCTGTGGCTCGCTCCGCAGTGTGAGAAAGATTCCCGCGCGGCGGAACCGTGGGCATGTTCTTTGCGCCGTCGTGCGGCGCTCGTCCGACGACGCTTGTGCGGAGCGTTCAAGTGCCGTCTGACGGCAGTTCAAGCATTCAGTCGCCGTCCCAAAGTGTTAATCACAGGTCATGCTAGTTCTGACGTCTTGTCCTAACAGCCGCTCGCCACCGATTTGTTTCATAAAGCGGGAGCGAGAAAAACGTTAGAAGAGCGAGCATGCAGCATGATTTTTTGCATAAGCTAATGCCTATGCGTAGAGACGCGCGGTCTCTTCGTCATATTTCCGAGGGTAAAAGCGCTAAAAACAACAGACAAACAACGCCCTGTGTTTGTTTCTTTTACTTGTCCATTGTTTTTAGAGGTTTCACCCTCAAAAATTAGGTCTCTTCGCGTTTACCGAACCGGCACACTTTTTAAGTTTACGATTGCGTGATGCAAAAAATAAAAGGAGTTTAGATGTCACGTTTTTCAGTAGTGGCGAAAGCCCTTACAAAAATCAGAGCAGCTAGAAAAGGCAAAAACATGAAAAAAGGCGGAAAAAATTAACTAATGTCAAACCTGAATATTTGATGGAGTTCAAAGACTACCACCGTACCAACTCGCCCGGTTATTCTTTCTGTCAAAGAATAATTGCGAATAGTAATAAACAAATAAATGCCAACTATTAATGGGTTACAAAGTCGTAATTGGTGCATTGCAGCCCTACGCTACTCTACTCTTTTGGTGATATCAGGTAATGTGAAAATGTATAGGGCAGTTCATAGCAACCATTTATGCCCGACCCATTATATTGAGTTTTTTCTTTATATAAAAGTTATATAAAAAAAAGTGCTCTTCCTAAATTAAGCCGCACCACTGAATGTACAATAGCGTGTAACGTGTATGTATGTTCTTAGCAAAAGAAAAGGATGCATTAAAAAAAGGCCAATCATTTTGTTTCCTCTCTGTTGGAGCTTCTTTCACGTACACGCAAAATGTGGGTATCCACATCTAAAAGAGTGGAATTGGCATTTCCTGCAGGGCTGGAAGGCCTGACTCAGTTTGGCTAGCAGCTTGAAACCTATGGGAAGCTGGGGAACTGAACCACAAGAGTGAGAGTGACACCCGCCTTGCACTTCCTGAACGATGGCACCATGAGGAAGGGGGAGCTGCCCTAAAGTGAATGCAATAACAGATGGGTCGTTCCAGTGAACCCCTATACAGATGATACCAAGCAGAAAATTATTAATAAATGTGTTATTAAAAACATGGAATGTGAATGGCACGGACAAGGAGGATATCAACATAGAGCTGTGTTGTGTTCATATCCTCTGTTCCCCTATTCTTCATGCTTTCTTTTTAATAATTGGCTACTAACTAGTCCAATCATCAGCACTAGTCAATAAAAGTATGCTGCTATTTATTAGTATGCATTAACACCGTGCTTGCAGTTGAATCCTACAGTCATTTATTAATGGACAAAAACAAAAAGGACGGTGCAAGCTAGCTAAACAGGCTAAACACATAATTTATGAAAGACGGGTTCTCTTAAGGATGACACAAACGCAGAGAAGTATCAAACACAGCTGAGTATTAATGGGCAAAAATGAATAGGCGACCCAAAAAAGAAAACGTAGGGGAAGACATGAAGTCAGTCTTTACAATTTCTCTTCTGCTTGCACCACTTTACAAGAGGAATTCCTTCCTGGGCCTTACAGCGTTTTACTGTTCACAACCCCTGATATACCCAAGGACAGTAAACATAAAAAAACAACCTACTAACATTGGGGTAAATGTGATTGAACAAACAACAGGGAATGCCTTGAGCTTTCAACCTAGGAAATAAAAAATATGCACAACATCAAGATTAAAAAAAAAAAAAAACAGACGGATGCATCACACCTGTTTCTAACAAAAATATAGGCCAAGAAAATTCTTCCACTCAATGGTAAAACACAGGGAAGGCACTAATAGGTTTCTAGGTTTCATCATTGTTAGTGATTCTTTCAGTATACCCTTGTGGTCATTCTCTTTAGTCAAAATTATTTCATCATCACCATTCATTAAATCATCATCACAGTTGTGTTCTTTAAAGGGGTACGGAAACAAAAAAATGAAATATTCAAATTTTGTTCGGAAGTGAATCAAGTATGAGGGATAATAACCGTAAATGATACTCGCACGTTTGTATTTTGAACGACTGGCTATATTTTGCGTTCCAAACGGTGCACTCGAGCAAGCGCTCGAAGAGAAGCGAACGGAGAGCGCGATGCGTCATGGGATATCCGACGCAACAAAAGCAGAAAAGATTCCTTGCGTTCGTGGAGTAGCAAAAAGGCGTGGTTATCAGCTTTGCCCTTGGTGGCGCTGGCAGCGTTGTGGTGGTGTCAATAGCGTCAGCGCGTTACAACCGAGCCGTTCGAAGTACCCGTGGCGTGACGAGCGTGTGGCTGGCCCACGTGGGCTGGTCCAAGGAGCACGTAGCTTCCACAACGCTGTCAGCTTAGGGCTGAACGGGATGGGGAAAGCAACTTTTGTTCGAGTTTTGAGCGACGGGCTAATCTTCTAGGGGGAGAATGGCTGTTTCCGATTGCACGAACGAGGGTCCGAGAATGAGGGGATTCCTTCCTTTCCGTCTTCTTGGACCGTTTGGTACAATGCGCGATTTGTGAGTTGAGCCAGATGCGCGTAGGAGACAAGTGATAAGCGAAGCGTGAGTTGCCTGCAATCCTCTGAGTCAAAGAAATCATGTCACTTGATCTCCAAACAGGAAAGCTTTACATGCTTCGTTTGTGGCAGACCATGATGTTCACAATGGTTCAGCTGTGCAGTGCGATGCTTGGGGCCACTGCTTGCTCACTTAGAGTTCGAGAAAGGGGGGTGCCGTAGTACTTATCAATTGCCCACGGGGTTATAATGTGGCTTGCAAGGAGCTCTTTTGTATTACTTCATGAGGTGAGTTGTGTTTAGTGTGACTGATTATTTCTTTATCACATGCCTCGTATATGGTGATGTGGCAATCCCTCTAAGTGATAAAAGTGTAAATGTGTTCAGTAAACATGATAAGCTGTAAATCATGTAATAATAATATAAGAATATGCAATACCATATATTATTTTTATACAATTTACAAGTTGTGATATGTGTATTGGACACATTCCAATGAAATGTTCACTGGGGTCTATACTTCATTTCACCCTTCGTCCGAGCGCGGCGGACGCTACCAGCCAATCCAGCGTCGAGAGAGCGTCATGTGACCTTGTACTCCACATAACCAAAACGTCGCATGATACCCTCCCGGCGCCAGATTGGCTGGGGTGGCCCAGCATCCACTGGGCCACCCCAGCAGGTGCCCATTTCATGCCAAGCACCCTTTACGAAGGGTGTTAGCAAGCACCCTTTATGAAGGGTGCTTGCCTGAACGCCATAAGGGTGTTAGCCCAGGGACAAACTGATTTACACCCTTAAGTGTGTAAAAACTTTTACTGTGTACTCAAGGCTTCTCTTTCCCATTAGTGCCAGTAAGCTTGTGTAAAATGAAAAATATTGTAACTGAACAGTGGAGAGTTTTAGTAGATCGCTCCTATGACTCCGATAACGATACCCGATACTCCGCCACCGCCTCCCTTGCGCATGCATTGTATCGTTATCGGGGCTATCGGAGGTATCGGAACGATCTACTAAAAATCTCTATTGTTGCACTGTCCCTTCACCTAAAGTTACTTCTTTTTATTTTTTTTTTACTGCTGCACTACCGGGGGACCTTAATGGTAGGACAACATACCATCCCTGAACCCACGACGACTGGAATGGTGGTCGCAACCAGCGTCCTAAGACTTAGTACTCAAAAAGTCCAATAAATATTGAGCAGCCTTGCAGCAGCTTCGCGTGTCATTACTATGTAAAAGTTTCTGGGGTTGAGTTCTCAAACTTGACCTCCCGAAACTCTTGACCGTCTTCTGAGGAACACCCAAATTTTCTGGCAGTCTGTGATAAATTATGTAATAAGTGTATAACTACATCCACTTTCGGCCAGTGACTGGCCGGAAGTCAATGGCTAGTGGCTGGCCAAACGTGAATAGCCAGTGGCTCGCCGAAAGTGACCGGCCAAGGGTGAATGGCAAGTCACTGGCCTAAAGTGAATGGCCAGTCACTGGCCAAATGTGAATGGCCAGTCATGGCCAAAGGTGAATGGGCCAGTGTCTGGCCTAAAGTGAATGGCCAGGCACTGGACAAAGGTGAATGGTCAGTCACTGGCCTAAAGTGAATGGCCAGCAACTGGCATAAAGTGAATGGCAAGTCACCAGACGAGGACGAAAACACTGCTATTGCCGAGCACTTTGGCCAAGTTTGGGCCATCGAAAATCTGGTTGGCCATAGTACACTTGCCAGCGACGGCCCATTCACAACGTGCTGCTTGGGCGGTTGACCTTTCGGAAAATCACTCAACTTTTGGAAATTCTATACACAATATTATGTCCTGTGCATGCTTTTTAATGTGTTTTTTTCGGGATGTGAAAAAGTAATGTTACCATTTTTAATGGTGATTTTATTCTTTTTAAACATTCGATAACTATTCGGGGCAGTGCCGAGTGCAACATAAATATATGACCGTACTATCGGGGAAAAATGAAATGCGAACAGAGGAGCGCGTGGCTCGCGGTACAGGCTGCGCCGCCTGGAAGTGAGCCTAGGAGCGAGGGTGCGTGGCTTACTCCGACGTGTTCACGCCCCTCCCTCTGCGCTCCCCAAGCTTCAGCAGTGCGCCTCTTAGTGCGCTGAAAGCTATCACCGCTATCTTTGCTGGCTCAGCGCGTGCGGTGGAAAGAAGCTCGCCGTACTCGCCGAGCAGGCAAAGATAGCGGTGACAGCTTTCAGCGCACTGAGAGGCGCACTGCCGAAGCTGGGGGAGCGCCAATCTAGGGCGTGAATACATCGAAGTAGGCCACGCACCCTCGCCCCTAGGTTCACTTCCAGGCGGCGCAGCCTGTACCGCGAGCCAGGCGCTCCTCTGTTCGCATTTCATTTTTCCCCGATAGTACATGAGCGTATAAAATACAAAAGTAGCAATGAAATAAATCTGGACCTGATTACAGCATAAAATAAACGAGCGAGTGCTATAACATAAAGATAAATATATAAGAAAATTAGAAAAAAGTGAAAGCCGTTTACAACTCCCTGTAACGCCGAATTAGAGCGCAGCTCTTGAGGAGGAGGAGGGAAGGGTACTGAGGGAAGGTCACGTGAGCTCGAGGGGGGCCCTCCTCGAGGTCACCGAAGGTATTCGAGGTCCTCCTGAAGTCCTCCCGAACGAACCCGAGGTCCTCCCGAGGTCCTTGAGGGGGGGGGCTCGCGGTTAAGCCGACGCCGCTCAAGCCGGAAACGGGCGCGTAAGCGCTGCGCTCTAAAACATTTTGATTATTTAATTATTTTGGAACAGGACTGGGCAAAGGTACCCCGAAAAGCCCTCGGGAAGACAAATACTTGAGACGAATGTATTTTAAGGCTAAAATACAGATACTGCGATACATTTGACTTATATGTCAGGGGGCATCACTGAGATATTTCCGTAAAAACGGCAAAAAGAATCTCGCAGTACAGATACATACGGAAATACATGTATTTTCCTGAGCGGTGGTAGGTGCGGAGGGTGCGGTTCGCGGGAAATGCAAATGGTACTGCTTGTGTCTCTCTCTCTCTTGGTGTCAGTTTATGCATCTCTGCTTACGACGTAGTTTTCAAGTAATCACAAATACCACCCCGGATGCTGCTAAAAAACATCAACGCTCCCAGTAACCCAGATAGGTACAGGCGGTCGACGAAGGCCTGCCATATTAGACCAAAGGCGTCTGCTCAAAATTACCATGGTTTTACTTTGAGAGTGCCTCTCAAACAGTAGTCCAAAGTGCCAATGAGTCATCAAGGGTTGTGAGATTGAATAACAGAGCCGTACCTGGTCTGCTTTAAAACAGGTAGTCTTCACAAAACCGTTTAGAACACAAGACGAATATAAGTTCTCGACAAGTTCTCCACTGTCTATAATTGGTGGTTTCTTTCAACGTTCGGTATGCTAAAGCGGAAAGAAAGAACGGATTTGGGGAGGGCGGGGGGGGGGGGGAGCGCGGAGGGGGGGGGGGGAGCTTGTTCTTTGATTTTGCAAGCAACCTTTCGTCAAACTACTCTTTTTGTTGATTTTCTTTTTTGTTTATGAAGCTTTTTTACAGTAGATTAATGCAGCGGGTCACCAAAATAGAGGTTTGCAGTTTACAGTAAAAATTGCTCAGCAAAGTTTCCACAACAAATGTTTTGGTTTTGGGTTTTAGGCAAGTACTTGAATCCGCGCAAGACAAATTGGAGCAGAGCTTATCGTAGTTATCGTATTATTTCCCATAATAATTTGATATATTTCAGAATATGCCAAACCGTATATTTCTCAAAAGCAACATTCAAAGCGTAACGCAAAAAAAAAAAAAAAAAAAAAAAAAAAACAACCCGGAAATTACGCGATTTTTACACCTGGTAATAGCTACTTGAATATTTCGTATAAGCTCCTTCTTCAATGACGGGGTTTTCTGATCAATATCTTGATTTCTTATGTAAAGAAGGCGGCAGGGCTTATTCATAATTTCGTATCGAGCCGTTTTGCTTTAGGTCAGTTTGCTTACTTTTGGTCCAAAAGTTTATGTGCAGAAATGATTGATGATGATTCAGCTCGGCGGCACCTAAGCCTTTAGAGCGCCTTAGCAGCGTGACCTGTTCTGCTCGGGCCTTCATGCTTCGACTTTGGATTGTTCAGCCGTAAAATAAAATCATTTTATTATTTTCTTATGTATTTTTATGGCACAAAAAAAATAATTACCTGTGAGCACCTTCATCAAAACAATAATAAAAAATGTAGCCGGCTTTTATATCAGCCTTGATGCATTTGGATGCTCCGCGGAGAGATTCAATTGTGAATTTTTTTTTAGCTATCATTTCTGTACAGTAAACAGATTCACTAATTTCTACATATTTTTGGCTAGGGCGACTGCTCAACGGATCACCCCTCGCCAACGTAAAGAAGACATATGAGAGTTTTAACATGTTTTATTCGAAGGCCAAATACGTCTTCAGGATTATGCTCTAGAAAGGCTATTTAGAGCGTCTCTGGTGCTGGTATATTTTCGTACACCAGCGCGAGCATTAGAGAGAGAGAGATACTACCAGAAAAACAGAATTTGTCAGAATTATTTGTATATTGTTCCCGACTCGCTTGCAATTTCCCTCGGGAAAAGGTTTTATTTTTTCATCTGGGTTTAGAAATTACAGACAATGATAGCATCACATCTCTTGGCTTGGGGATTTCAGCGGTAAAATTGATCGCGGGTGAAAGGGGAGGGCTAAAGTCACGTGGCACGCTTGATCTCGTGTTCAAAGTGGACGGCACTTTCCCTTTTATTGTTGGTGGCTGAAAGGTTGGAAACTTCGAGCAAATATATACCACCGTATCTGAATCGTCATGTGGTGCGGATAATTCCCGGCGTGCAATTTTGCGCTCGGCGCGTAAATCATATGAGTTAAACAGTGGCGGCCAGTTTCTGGTAGCGGCAATGTTGCACGGCTCTCGGGCACTAGCCCTGACTGCGTAGCAGGTGTTGTGGTCCCGGAGACGCTAGTGTCGATTTGCCTCGCAACATTTCCCTGTCCTGTCAAGGCATCTTTAAAGCTTCTGGAGAGCAAGGTCGTGGGTTTCCTGAGGGATGTCATATAAATAAAAAAATATTTTTCAATTATGCACGATATGAAAGGGTAGATGGCTAGAAGTTAGTTATAGTCGTCGAATGGCAGAGCAAGTGGGTTGATTTGGCGGCATTAAGACTACCACCGCAAATTCAACCCATTTTTGGCACTTGACACCATGATTTCTCGTTTCGAACTTCCATGGGTGTCTGTATCTATGGAAAACAAGCTACAGCCGCTTTTTATAAGGAAATGTGGCTCTGTGATGACGGCTGTCAGTTGCGTGTTGCCATCTGTGGCGTATGCAAGTCGACAACTTCAATATTTCTGAAATAAAAATAAAAATAAGAACATAATTTTTTGAAGTTGACACTGGATCTTTGTAATTTCACACTTGGTGTGATGTTTCGCGCGCTCATGGCATACTAGGGGCAACATTTCGGACCAGGTGGATGGTCATTTTTTTGTAGAATGTACTGGGATTTACTGAGTTATCTCTGGGGCATCGTAGAAACGACCGGTTTTAAAAGGAACCAATTTTAAAGGTTGCAGGTTCACAAATTTGCGTCTAAGTGTAATATGATGAAAAAATAGCACACAAAAAGACCTGGATAAGGATAGTAACGGAACACAGAAGACATACAAGCCCTAATTCACAACTCAAACGTATTTTACGTGAAAAGAAGAAAGAAGCAGGAGCGTGCGGCACGCACGAGGGAAAGGACACCGTCACCGGGGGCGCACCAGGGACATCAAACGAATTCACCAGTCTTGAAGGGATGAAGTAGACACGAAAGTGCGGAAGGCTTGGGGGAATAATCACCGGCCCGAACGGCGCGGCAACGACTTCAGCCATATTCTCTACTTCTTAAAAAATAAATTTCCTTGCCAGTTAAGGAAACAGAAGGCGGGCTGATACAGCAGTCTCTCAAACCGGAGGTAATAATCGCTTCAAGTATTTCTCCAGTCTGTTTGTCTCTGTATGAACCTAATGCAGTAGCTTAAGTAAAGTACATAAGAGCAGTTCGTACAGTGCAATAATAGGTGACCCCCCACCGTAGACTTCAGAGAGAGATTATTTTCTCTCAGCCGGTTGTTCAAACACCGCCCAGTTTTACCGACGTAAAATCTACCACAGAGAGGGGGGACATTGTAAACCCCCCTAATAAACAGGGCATGAAGGAGAGGCGTGTTTCTTTAAACATCTGTGCTTTGAAACGTTTTCTGCTTTAAATTGTAGCTTAGAGCAAAATTTAGCTCACCTTTTGAGGGGCAGAGATCATGGAAGCTTTTATGCAAGTACGGATCTTGCCTTTTAGATCGTGTTAATAAAAAGCTTTCACAGGTATTTTCTAAAAAAAAAAAAACATTGGTGGACTGCTGACATAACCGGTGGTTAAAATCTAGAAACTCTTTTAGAAAGGCTTGTCGTTAAAACTAAAAAAACGCGGTGAATTTTTTTTAAACTTCAACCCCAATTTAAGAAACAGGCTTAGGTTTCGGTAGTGAATCACGCAATTACGTTGGCAGAAAAGGATTCGAAGGAGCTTCCGTTCAGACTCTCGTGTAACTTATATTTTTTACAAGCGCCTTTTGGTAACGAGAAAGCCAATCAAATAAAACGAATAGTTTTTTGGAGGCTATGGGAAGTCTGAGTGCGAGTCGTGTAGTTCGTGCGGATAGCCTAGATGTACTTGTACAGTATAACCCTTGGGCTAGTCGTCAGAGATCCGATCGGGCTAGAAGGCATCGATCTCCTCGCGTTCAAGTCATCAAAACTGAACGTACAGAAGTGGTTGTATTATGGTCGAAGCATAAAGAATATGAGAAATTCTTTATTGGGATCAAAAGAGCGGGTACCTGGAACATTAGCCCGCAGATTATGAATCGTACAATGAACGATTCCTCCTCGCGATCTTGCTTCAATGAAGAAATAGGCATTTATGTCGTCGCGGAATTCCAATTTTATCCTCGCTTAAGTGCGCAAGCCAAGCTCAGGCCGGGCAGGTAGGTACAGGTAATGAAGCGGATCAGTCTCGTGCGTTTTCAGGGTACATCTACGAAAATTTTGAAAGACGTCGGCTAGAGGCAAACAATCGAGTTTCAGATAGCAGCTGCTGTATTATCTCAAGTTTTATATTAAAACATTTAAAAACGCTTTGGGCGTGGCTGCAGTCCTCAGAAATTTGACTCTCGTTAAGCCTATTATAAAACGCTTGTCGTGGTGGCAAATGAGACTCTTCATATAACTTAAAGTCGGTAATCTAATCGTAAGCAAACACGTCTTTCCATCCCCAAAAAACAATGTAGTTCGGGAAAACCTGACAAAGTAACGAAAATTATCCAACCCTCCGGAATGGAAGTCCTTCACAGGCGTGTCCAAGCTCCCGGGGAGAAAGGCTAGAGTACCAAAAAATCGTAGGTTCCCCACGTCGACTCGCTTACACTTTTGACAGCTATTGGCCAGAACGTTTACTTCATTCGACTCGAGCAAGTGCACTTTTGGTAAAATAAATGTCAGGTCATACGAGCCGTTGTGAGTGACGACGGTTATCACTTCCTTGTTTAATCTGTGGTTTAAGTTGTTCCCTTGAGACACGATTTGCATATAAGTCCCGCTGAAGTGCTCGAGATCTCTTGTTTCTTCTGCTTGTCAAACTACTTGATGCATATTTCACAGTGGATGGAGGAAGCATGGGCTTCCTTATCCGCGCCCTCACCATGGGTACTTCCTCGCTCCTTATTTGTTTGCCAATAAATTTGAACATTTGATCGAGGATAGAAATAAACTGCTCCACGCAATTATCGCCTTGGTAAAGGATCTATTTTATGACTTGGGAGTCCGCAGATCGGATAACGAGCAAGCAAAATGAACTGGGAACAAAAATGTGATCCGCGTGTTCTGGTTCTAAGATAGCCACAGATCACAAACGCAGAATAATGGAAAGGATTTCATTGGGTGCGTACAACTAAAATGTAACGCGTTCACTTAAAAAAAATAAAAAAAACGGTTTAAACAGGTATTTTCTTCTTGCAAACTGTGAAATGACTGGTTAGTGAAACTTGAAAACGAAAACCTATCATACATCTTTTACAACGAAATTGGTGGCTTGTCCTATTGGTGAAAATCCCAGAAAAGTTAGTAATTGGAACACAGATATCGTTTATTATCAGCAAATCCCCATGCTTCTTTAAGTCTCGACAACGACCTTGAGTGGATATACAAACTTTTGGTTCCGTTCGTAGCCGACGAACGGATCCAAAAGTTCCGTTCGTCGACATTGACGGGAACGGGGTTTTTGCGTTCAAAAGTCTCTACGTCTTGTGGAAAAGTATCTCAATAGCTGTTGAGAAAGATGTACTTGGTAACGGGCTGTCGATATGAACAAGGTCTTGACCTACTCCTATGTGATGCAGGATGCAGTCATGCTAGCGCAAAAAAAGTAAAACACACAGTATTTTTAGTGTCTTAGGCGCTTGTTAATTTTCAAGACACTGCTTGCTCGACAGTTCCTTTGGCAGCACAAAGCTTTGACAGCTGACAACCTGACGAACTAGACGTCCAACAGTGATGCTACAAATTTGAATCGCCACAAAAGTACCCCAACCACGATCCTGATATTTCTGAAGGCGAATGAACATCTCACTAGACACGAGCTGCAGGGCATTAACAATGTATTCGTCGGCCCAGATAGTGCACACAAGGTAATGAAAGTAATGAACACCAAAGGCAAACTCGTACATTTCTAACGTTAAGGATAGGCAGAAGAGTAATGCACGTCGAATTCGTGCAAGTGCGTGTCATAGCGAATTGTATTATTGCGAAAAGCGCAGAGAGCTTCGCAAAAGGGTATGAATAGTTGCAAGGGATAATTGTGGACCTGCGCGAAGTGAACGTGCAATGCCTCGGCAGTGGGGTATTCCTGTCTTTCACGCACTTCACCAAGCTGGAAGGTTACCATTTTTTATTGTTCTTCCGTAATCTGTGGTCAAAACAATAATGATCGGGGATGACCCGCTACTCTCCTTTTTTAGCATAGTGAGTCCCGTCATTTGCCGAATTTTTTCTAAGTTTTTGTGGGTAAGGTCTGCAAAGCGTTTTGGTAAAAATAACATCGAAACTTTTTCTCCAAGTTGTAGACATAAGAAGATAGATTGTCTATATGTTGTCTTCAGGTGCGCTATCTCCAGGACCGACCGTTCAATGTCGGTAGGAATTGCACTCATGTTTACGAGGCTTGTTGAAGCAAATGTTCTAAGATGATCCAGTTTCACCATGACGTTTTGCATGGCTTGGAGTCGGACGGGTGTGTAATAGGGGCTTTGTGAAGTTGCATTTCTAATAAGAGAGCCAATATAGTACGATTTCTCAAATCTTTTTTTTTCTTTTCGTCTACCCATGATAGATGTACTGAAGAGAAAGAATACGACCACCGATTTTACAACGACCGGCTTATGCATGCCGTCGTAACTCTACTTGTCTAGACATGTCCTAACGTGCCCCTAGACTCACATTTGATTACCAATGAGTCATCTACGGAAAGCTGAATGAACACATGCTTTCACCCCCCCTCCCCCTCCTCTCAAAAGTTAAGCTGTGCTTAGAGATTTGTGTTTGCTCTCTCCGCCTTGTTCCCCTTCTCCAGATATTATTATCGTCATTTCATTCTTGTCGAGCTCGGTTGCACACTTGCGTTAATTTAATTATCATCATAAAACACACGTTGTTCACGTTGTTTTGGGAGTCTCTTAGGCGCTCGTTAATGTTCAAGACACTGCTTGCTTGACAGCTCTTTTGGCAGTACAAAGCTTTGACAGCCAACCGTCTGAGGAACTAAACGCCCAACGGTGATACATTGTTACGCCACCTGGCGACAGCGCCGCGCACTTCGCCTGGTGCCGGATGCCGGGTCGGCGTTACGTCACGATGACGACACTGCAGTAATGATATCAGCTGTCAACAGGTGATCAATGTCTTGGTAATTGCGTATGAAACATGTGTTAATGGCTGCGATTAGAGCTACCGCTCTTGAAATTGCGGAATACCTATTGGCGATTAGAGCTCCCGGTTTTAAAATATCGCAATACCTATTAGTTGATTATTGGGGCAATTGTGTACATTTTTCCTACTACTGTGTCTGTTAAACTAGATATATATATTTTCAATGTCTTCTTTTCTCGTCGCAAGTATAATATAACAAATATATTTCTTGACACTGCCGCGAAACGTCAGGCAAGACTTACAGACTTTGGCGGGGTCGATTATATGTATCGAAAATGAATCAAAATAAATATTATTATATTATTACGTTGAAAACATTATATGCAATCCTGAAAATAGTTGTACTTTTATTGGCAACTTGTTTCTGAGACGAATGTGGTGTACATTAAATTTCGTTATGTTCTTAACAGCATAAACCGTTTTCCGGACCACGAAATGTTTTCCTCGGTTGGTGTAGGGCTGATCGAACAGCATTGCCAAATATTCCTTGATACAGCTATCATAATGCCACGCGCGTCACCAAGTGAGCGCGTACGTGGCCGCATGGTTACCGTGCTTGGCTGTCGCGCGGTAGATCTGTGTTCGATTCCGGGCAGCGAAATGTTCCTTTATTTTTTTTTTCTCTACTTGGCGTTCTCGCAAATTCGAGAACTCTCTTGTATCATCGAGCTACGAATGTTCAACGCGCCGAACGTTCAAGGCCGAATGTTGCAGATACCCACGCGGCTACAAAAGGTGCTTCGCGTGGCAAGCCGGGTCAGTCTCGCCCCAGCGCTCGATCCTGCTTTTACGCCGACTTCGACGACCGCGACGCTCTATTGTTATCTTCTGTTTCCTTTTGGCTTTGGGCACAAGTTCACCCCATAAAACGTTGAGTTTGTTTCAGCTTTCGTCGCCTGATCACTTGTCAATCGGGACATTTTGGTGGAGGTGCGGGGTATCACTTTCTATGCCTGTGAAGCATACCCCTCCGAAGCCATCCCGGCCAAGTGAGGTGCTCGGCCCTGGAAGGCTACCCTTTGCAGAAGACGCCGACGCCCGAGCGAGCCGCCGTATCAAAGGCCAACCTCCGGAATTCGGACCCCTGCCGCAGAAACCAAAGAAGACCGCGACGATAATCACTCCACCCGTTGTTGTCCTACCCGTCACTGCCCGTAAGCCCGCGTCCTTCCATGGTGAGCCTTATGAGGAGGTCGAGTTCTGGCTATAGCAGCACGAGCGAGTGGCCCAGCACAACCGATGGACAGACGAACAACGCCTGCAGGGTCTTCTCTTCGCGCTTAAAGGAACGGCCAGGCACTGGATCGAGAATCGCGAAAGTTCCTCGACCTCGTGGACCGCCTGCAAGGATGCGCCGAGACGGACATTCACCAACCAATATCGACGGGAGAGGGCCGAGGACCTTCTTCGAATGAGGACCGAGGGCGCAAACGAGACTATCACCAGTTTCGTCGAGGATGTGCTGCGCCTGGTCGCTCGCGCCGACCCTCAAGCCACTGACGAAAAGAAGCTGCTGATTTTGATGTGAGGTGTAAGGGAGGACGTCTTCGGTGGTCTTGTCCGCAACCCGCCGACCACCGTCGAAGGCTTCGTTACGGAGGCAACAAACATCGAGCGCGCCCTCCAAGCGCGCGCTTCCCACTACAAACGACATTGAAGCCTCGCTGCATCCACCCTGTTTAGCGGCCAAACCTCCCCTGTAACCCCGGACATCCGCGAAAGTATCCGGGACGTCGTCCGGGAGGAACTCAGCAGGTTGCTGCCAGCCTCGAGTCGTCCAGCGGCACTCAATCGCCGAAGGTTTGCGCGAGGAAGTCCAACGTGTGGTCCAACCTGAAATTTCCACCAAAACGACGACGCCAGAGGAACGAACTTTGAGCTATGCTGCCATGGACCGACAACCGCCGCAAGCTAACCGCCAGGCGACGGCACCACCCCTACGAGACTCCCGATGCCGCAGTATCCTCGACGTAAGGAAGGACGGGTCCAGTACGTCCACCCGGAGCGATCCTCGCCGGGGAAGACCGATTTGTGGAGGACGGCCGACCGACGCCCGCTTTGCTACAACTGCAAGGACGCCGACCACATCTACCGTGGATGCCCCTACCGTCGACTTGGGCTGTGTGGGTTCCACCCAAACGACCCACGTCCGAGGTGCGGCGAACGCCCTCGCGACATCGAGGAGTACTTTTGACGCTCAACCTCCTCAGCGCCGTCTCTCCGCCGTGAATGCCGTTCACCATCGCCACGACGTTCAGCGTCTCCGGCATCACGACCCCACCGAGAGATCCTGTCGCCCCTGCCTCGCCTGGAGGTGGCGTTGCCGAAGAGGACTAAAGTAAAAAGCCTCCAAGAACGCTGGAGCGCTTCCACTCTCCCGACGCCATGCAACGCAACGACGCCTCGGCAACGATGCCCAACAACGAGTTCAAGCTGATGCCATTTAAATTACACACGTTGCCAGTAACCTTCCATAGCGTCATGAACACCGTACTGGCAGGACTAAAGTGGCAGAGTTGTCTCATCCCCTTGACGAGGTCGTAGTGTTTTCAAGTGACTTCGACGAGCACTTGCGACGACTCGAGTTGGTTTCCAAGCCACACAGACCGCCGGGCTCACCCTCAAGCCGTCAAAGTGCCGGTTCACCTTTGAAGAACTGAAGTTCCCAGGCCACCTGGTTAGTAACGACGGCGTACGCCCAGACCCCGAGAAAACTCGCGCATCGCGGCATTTCCAGCGCCGACAGACAAAAATGCGGTGCGAAGATTCCTTGGACTTCGACGGTTCGTTCGGCATTTCGCAAGGATTTCCGCACCGCTCACATAACTCACAAAGGGCGCCAAGAAGTTCGAATGGGCCGAGGAGCAGCAGGAGACATTCGACGAGCTGAAGCGAAGATTCCAGGCTCCTCCCGTTCTTGGACACTTCGATCAAGATGCGGAAACCGGGATTCATACGGACGCAATTAACGCAAGACTTGGCGCGGTACTGGTTCTAGTACAAGAAGGCACGGAGCGAGTCATCGCCTACGCAAGTCGAACACTGTTCAAAGCGGAGACAAATTACTCCACGACTGAAAACGAATGTCTTGCGGTCGTCTGGGCAATCACGAAGTTTTGCCCGTACTTGTATGGGAGCCCTTTCCTCGTCGTCACGGACCACTACTCGCTCTGCTGGTTAGCGAACCTAAAGGACTTTTGAGGACCCTTCAGGACGTCTCGCTCGATGGAGTCTCTGACCGCAGGAGTTCAGCATGACTGTGGTCTACAGGTCAGGCCTCAAGCACAGCGACGCCGATCGCCTGTCCAGAGCCACTGTCGAGACATCTGCCGGTAGCTGCGATGACGATAACGACGAGTGCTTCCTAGGCGCAGTGAACACCGACGACATGGCGCGACGTCAAAAGGAACGATACTAAGTGGCGCGCGCTAATCGAGCACCTCGAAGGACGAGGGGGTACTATCCGCCGTGTCTTCTCGAGAGCCCTACCGATCTTCGTCATTCGACAAGGTGTATTTTACAAGAAGAACTTTGGAGACAACTGCTCGCCATGGCTGCTTGTAGTCCCTGCCGACCTCAGGAAGGAGATCTTTCGAGGCTGCCACGACGACCCTGGGCACCTTGGCTATAGCAGGACGATCGCCAGAATTCGGGAAAAATACTATTGGCCAAGGCTACCGAAGACCGTTCACTTCTACACTCGATCATGCCACGAGTGTCAGCGACGCAAAAACCCACCGACGAAGCCGTCAGGACTTCTGCATCCGATTGCTTTCCCGTCCATGCCGTTCCAGCAGATCGGGATGGATTTACTTGGCCCTTTTCCGCCATTAACATCGGGAAACCGCTGGGTAATCGTCGCCACAGATTATCTCACGCGAAACGCCGAAACCAAAGCTCTTCCTTCAGAAACTGCTGTTGCAGTCGCCAAGTGTTTCAAGTTCATTCTCCTTTGGCACGGCGCCTCCGAAGTCCTCATCACAGACCGTGGATCATCGTTCATGGTTCAGCTGACACAAAACATTCTTCGTCTCAGTAGCACCAGTCACCGTCGGACCTCTGCGTACCATTCGCAGACAAATGGACTAACGGAACGTCTAAAGAAAATTATCGAAGACATGATCTCCGTATGTGTCGACGTAGAGCATAAGCCGTGGAACGAGGTGTTACCCTACGCCACGTTTGCTTACAACACGGTGGAGCAAGAGACCACAGGAGTCGTCATGGGACGAATCTTTATCCGAATCGAGATTCGGAGCAGAATCTGATGATTCCGAAAGATTCGGAAGAATAGCCGAATCTCAAGCGATTCGGAACAGTTCGGAAAGATTCGGAGCGTTGCCATGGTTGCCAGATCACGTTGATGAGTGTTTCAACGTTCGTGATATTAAATTCACTATATTCTACAAAGTCCGCAAAATAATGTTGTAATATAATATCATAGTAATGAATACAATTTTCCGCTTTGGTAATATAATTTTGGATGTCTCTTGAGAACGGCATTACGGGAAAATTGGTTTCCGTTCCGGATTACGACTCAAATAGGCATGCTTGGTGCACGTGGAAAAACAAGTGCACGTTTTCATCGTCGCAAGAGATCGATGCCGTGCGTGCTGTTCGGTACAGACGCATTTCGTGCCGACAATAACGGTCATAGTCGCACACACCACACAAGTGAGTATGTTCGATCTGATTATCTCCAACATGTGTCGTTTCACGGCCGACTTGCTGCCGAGAACGGAGAAATGCCACCGTTGCCGGTACGCGGTCGAAGTTGCGACACGCAACATTCATCTCGCTCTCGCGCCTTACAGTCACTTACAGACATACGCAGCTCTAGAGAAGGAAACGAATCATTTGCTTGCCTTAACATACTTATTGTGCGTTGCGCCACATTATGTACGATACTCAGCATTTCGCTACATTCTACCGATCACCGCGAAAACGCACAGAAAAAGAGACGTACAGTACCTTGGTTAGGCCTACGTCTACCATACCGATCAGCTCAGCGGGACCTGGGCGCGTGCCAGGGTTTAGAATGACAGTAAAGTACATGCCATACCTTAAAATAAACAAGAGGAAATCTGGTTATATGCAATAACAGTACCTGAAAAAAAAAAAACTGACCGCATTCGCGGGGGTTACGACGAGGATCACGCTGCCGTACGCAACCAGCGACGAATCTGCCTAATCTCCGAATCTGCGGAAAATTCGACGTGGGAAGTTCTGAAATTTCCGAATCTCTCCGAATCCGAGTCTCCGGTGAATCGTCCCATCACTACACAGGACTAGCACCATTTCAGCTGGTGCATGGCAGAAAAGTAACAACCATTCTCGACCTGATGCTGCCCCACAAACCAGCTCACGATGGGAGCCACAACCCCCAGGTGGTGCCTCAACGGGCTGAAGAAGTTCGCCAGCTCGCCCGATTCCGAATTAAAGACCAACAACGTGTCGACGCCACCCACTAAATCTTCGTCGGATCGAGGTTCGCTTGAAGCCCGGAGACCGTGTGCGGGTCTGGACCCCGATACGACGACGAGGGCTCAGTGAGAAACTCCTGAAGCGCTATTTCGGACCTTAAGAAGCCATTTGCCGACTCGGGGATCTGAACTACGAGGTGATGCCCGACTGAACACAAAGTTCATCACGCCGCACTCCACGACCGGAAGTCTCCCACGTCGTGGGCCTCAAGCCGTACTACGATCGATGAGACTGTGAATCGCGTTTTGTACTACGCTGGATAGGATTGTATTTTCCAAGTTTCCGCAGTTTTTTTTATTAGTTTTGTTTGTTTCGCTCTTTTTGTTTCCCGGCCTGCCGCATCGAGACGATGCGCGTTTAAAAGGGGCAAGTAATGCCACGCGCGTCGCTGTGCGAGCGCGTATCTGGCCGAATCATTACCGTGCTTGGTTGTCGCGAAGAAGATCTGGGTTTGATTCCAGGCAGCGGAATGTTCTTCTATTCATTCTTTCTACTTGGCGTTCTCGCAAATTCGAAAGCTTCGTTGTCTGATGGAGTTACGAATATTCTAGACCCACGCCACTGCAAAAGGTGCTTCACGTGGCAAGCCGGGGTCAGTCTCGCCCCAGTGCTCTATCCTTTTATTGCGCAGACTTCGGCGCCCGCGACACTTTATTGTTATCTTCTGTTTTCTTTTCGTTTTGAACACAAGTTCGCCCTATTAAACGTTTAGTTTGTTTCAGTTTACGTCCCCTCAACACTTGTCATTCGTGATAGTATACTCAAAGAATGAAAGACGTGTAGAACTTCCTGTAACGCCGATTTACAGCTCAGCTCTTGAGGAGAAGGAGGAGGGGAGGGTACTGAGGGGAGCGTATGTCGCTCCGCCTCATCCGTGCCCTCTCCTCCTCCCATCCTTCTCCCGTGCTCCTCCTCCTCCCCTCATATCCTCCTCCTCCTGCTCCTCTCTCGAAGTATTTCGATTTAGCGATACACCGTGCTAATCAATCTGAGAAGGATATATATATATATATACTGGTATTCTCGCTCACCGCTTGTCCGGAGAAAGGAAATGTGGTTTTCACATCTGGAAGCTCCACTATAAGTTCTGCCGATGCCAGGAAAAAGGAGAGCAGGATCAATGCGAGATAACGAAACAGCGTTAAAATCGACCTTTTGACAAAGCACGTGATACTCTCGATGTCATCCTACTTGCTGTCGTCTCAGTCGAAGACTGCTCGGCGTTTTGATTTCCTCAGCATTAGTCTTGAGCGTGCTCCCCCGAGATGGCACAGCAGAACAGCGAGTGCACGTCCGTCGGGCCCAATGGGATATTTTCGTGCATGACTGGTATGAAGTTCTTCTTTGTCTTGCACGAAATATTCGGTGAGTGCCATAGGCGAGAGATACAGAGATAACACGAGCAAGCTGTTGTCGACCTTGGCGGCACACAATTTACCAACTTCGTCTGACGTGCCACAGAGATTGATGGGTACAGCAGAGTCCCGTACCCATGTAGACGGCCACTTCGATAACGAGTACACTACGTTTTCACTCGTGCCTCCCTGTGATTTATGAACCGTAATATCACTTGCCTGCACAACGGGTAGCTGGCCATCTCCCCTTCTCCTCCTCTCCTCCTCCTCTTCTCCTTCTCCTCATTTCCTTCTCCTCCCTCCTCTCCCCCACCTCCCTCCACCTAATGGAGTGTTAAGGCACAGGCAAGCGCGGGTGTGTGAGTATAGTGTAAAAAAGCAAAATAGAGTTGAAACGACGTTTTTGTATACTTTTTTGTTGCCTCATGTCTGGCGATTTTTTTTATAATACAAAGGATAATTAAGGGAAACGGAACAAATGGTCCCGGGAAAAATGGTCCCGGAATAAATGGTCCCGGAACAAATAGTCCCGGAACAAATGGTTTCAGATAAATATCGCCTATCTGGGTTCCGCGTTCTCGGATAAATCTTATAAAATCCAATAACTCTCGTCGGTATTCATTGTACGATTTCCAATTTATACGAAAAGCTCAGAAGTTCGAGACTGCCGGTTGCCCGAATTCGGCCCGTTTTTATATTTTTATGGGAAGCCCAGAAATATTTTGCACTGATATTTTTTTTTAACTTTTTTTCTGCAAGTGTCATAAAACAATATATTTTGAACCCATATATAAAAAAGTTGGGTAGCTTCTCTACGACAATAATAGAATGGTGCTCGTCTATATAAAAATACAGCTCAGAGCTCCGAATAACTCTTAATTTGTCATATGAAATAAACTCCGAAAAGCACCCTCCGCTTTCCCCCAAGAATAAACTCCGAAAACGCAGAACCCTACATGCGCCCACACGGAACTTGTCCCATTGTTGCTTGGCGACCTTTGTATCTAAAGTCCGATCGTGGGCAGAGGGGGGTGAGGGGGACGCTTTCCCTTTTCGTTTCCTAAACTTTGCCACAGAGTAACGTATTGCAGTGAACCTTGTCGGTGAGATAAGCACCACGCTTATCTCACTAAATCATTGGATGAATTGACAATTCATCCAATGATTTAGGTTCAGCTTCAGTGAGCGAACGACACTTTAAGTTACCGGACCTTCCACGTTTTTTTACGGTCTCACATTGTCTCATGGTAAATGATTTTTTATACATTGTACTAGGTCGCGGTATTAATAAACATTTTACTAAGCGTTGTGATTAGATCTTTATAAATTTAATTGGTTGTACCAAAGTGGGTTGAAACTCCAACATTCTGAAAGTAAAAGGTTTACAGTGGAGAAAGACCGTTTCTATATATTTAAGATTAGTTCGCGATGTATTCGTGTCTTGAATGATATATCTTTGTGTCAGTTTACCGCTTTATACGCTGCGATTTTGCAATACAACTTTAAAACTCTAAAGAAAAGCCACCCCGATATCGTCCTCGTGCCGCAGCTACTCATGTGTTTCATATACTTTATATACTTTTATTTATAAAGCATATTAAAGTAGTCATCTATAATCAATTGAAATAAGTATTTAGCACCAGATGTAGACATATATACGTATGTTAAGTCAACACTTCTCCCACAGAGGTCTTAGTTTAAATACTTTTATTATTCAGGATGGAAATGATCAAGCTCAACAAGGGCGGGCGAAAACTGTGTTTGGGGCTTCATTATGCGCGTCACAAAGACGTAACGACAGGCGTCCATTGGCAATGCTCCAAGCGTGGTCAAGGCTGCAAGGGGCCTATCATCACCAGTTAGAACTTTGAAGACGTTATAAAACGTTCTGAGCACGTCCACCCTCTCAGTGATAGTGAAACTAACGTCGTGAAGGCACGTATCGTCATGAAAAAGGTAGCTTTGATGTCAAATGAGAAGCCTGCAACTGTCGTCACACAGGCGATGCAAGCTCTTTGGGACGAAGAAAGGACCATGATGAAAAGTAAAGGAAGTCTGAGGAGGGCCATTCGCAAAACAACGGTGATTAGCCTACCCTCCAACATCCAGCTCTCTTCGAGATCTTGTAATGGACCATGACAGCGGGGCGCGTACTTGAGAAGTTCCTCTTCCACGACAATGGACCCGGCGCTGGGGCGGGTCTTTGCACCCGCCCCATGCTTGAGACTATTATTCGAATGCAGCATATGGTTCATGGATGACAACGTTGATCAAGCTCCGAAAGGTTTTCTTCAGTTGTATGTTATTTTTGTGCCCCTGAGAGAATGCACACTCTCTGTAGTTTAGGCTTTCATGGCAAGGAAGACTCAAGGGGCGTACAAAGAGCTTTTCATAGCGATCGTTGTGGAATGTGAGTCGGTCGGGTTGAACCTGGCTCCCGATGTCGTCATGACCGATTTCGAGAAAGGAACGATGAAGGGGCGATCCTTGGTGAGGATACACGTGCAAAAGCATGTATCTTTCATCTCTGTAAAAGCACGTGACAGAAGATCCAGGAACTTGGATTGGTTACTTGTTACAAGGAGGACGACTCGTTTTGAGTCTTTGTAAGGATGCTCGACGAACTCGTTTTTTTGCCTGTGGAAGATGTTGAGGATGAAATGCGCCTGCTGCGTGCAATCATGCTGCATCGCGCCGCCGAGCTCTTAAACTACTGTGATGCTTGTTATGTGACTGGAACTTTTCACCAACTAATAAGGGCTGATGGCAACATCCATCTGCGTCAATTACCCTTCTTCGTATTTCCCCCTGAAGATCGGAACGAGCAGGATGCCACAGCTGAAGGCAGTCACCGCACCAACAACTGAGAGGCCTGAACCGGAGATTGAGCAACATAGTCGGGCGTAGCCATCCAACTGTATGGAAGGCGATCGACGCCCTAAGAGAGGAAGATTCATCTGTCTCCCATAAAAACTACTCAGGCGTCTATCGGGGCACCATAGAAAATGATTACAAAAACAGCGCTGGTCCAGATGCAGCGCCGACTGCACACTTTCTCCACATAGTACGACGAGGGAGTAAAGACGATGGAGGAATTCCTTGGAGGTGTCAGCCGCACACTTCGATTTTCAACACCAGGTTTAAGATGTTGTGCATGTCCATGTATATATTATGAATAATTTTGTACAATTTCTGAACATCTTGTCGTGAAAGATATTTTAAACAATTTAGTGCGGTTGGTGATCTGGTAAGAGAGACTTGGCGGAACATAAAATGTGTATGGAAACCTAATGCACGTATAAAGGCATCGAGTTTGGCTCGTTATGTTTCCTACCACCGCGCGTCATGACAGGATGGAAGCAATTCGAGTTTCATGGCTTCAACAGTATGACTAGGGGTACTCATTTTTCGTTTCAAAAGAGCCTACTGATATTATAAATGTCCTAAGGCCCCTTATATGAAAATATTAATAACTCCTATAATAGCGCATAACGTCACTAATTTTACAGTATGAAGATAAGTGTTGGACAGTATTCCTTCCCAAAAATATTCTGACGATTTTGAATAAAATTAAGTTCAATACCCGACCATTTTTTTTCGAAGCAAACTGCCTGAAAATATAGCCGGGATCCATTATTCCACCAGGAAATCACGGATTGCATAACGGACGAAGTATAGTGCATGGAATATCTTAGTTTCAAAACGATCTTCTTGCTGGACCATTTTTTTTACTTTGGACTTGTGACCATTAGTTCTGGGACTATTTGTTCCGGGATCCCTTGTTCCGAGACCATTAGCTCCGGGACCATTTTTTTCTACATCCGATAAGTATATGTTTGTGCCGTCCCAAAAAAACCAAACTTAGCAAATATAACGTAACTCAGCCACCGTAAACTAAGCGCCTTCGACGAGTTAAAAAAGTACCCTTTGACAAACAGCCATTTGAAAGTTTTAAAGCCATAAAAATAAACCAAAAGCGGAACGTAAACGTTCGGGTGCAATGACGATAAATACAATCCGTCAAACCAGGCTGCCGATGGCGGCGCTTCCACTGGCCGTTCACGGTCGAAGGCATTTTGACTCCGCAAGACTAATTACGTACCGTTAGTGCACCGAGAGAAAGAAACAATGCTGGGGTCTCAAAAAGACGCTCTAGATAAAACAGTGCTCGGTCCACGCTACTGCGAGGAGAAACCTCAACCGAGAACAGAGAAACGCCCAAAAGCATCGATCTGCTCGCGGCACCGACGGCCCGTGTCCCTGATAAAGCTACAACGTCGCTTTTACCGCGAAGCTAGTGGGCTATAAAACAGTTTCATTAGCAGTCTAACAAAATGAAAGCCCATTCGATAAGAGATTGTACGTAAAGAGCCCTTTGAAGACCGCCCTTTATCGGGGACACTCAGAAACAATGTGAGGTGCTCACGAGAGAAAACAAATGCGATGAAATAAAATATGGCGGCTGTGGCCAAGAAAGGCGATTTATTTTGGACGCCTGAACGCGGCGCATTCCTCAGTATAGTTTTTTTTTTGGTTCGATGACATTTTCATGCAGGCGATAATCATATTATCTTGCGTGGAAGCTGGAATATCTTTAACGTTCTAAAGAAAGCTTTTTGCGTAAATTTTAAGCTTGGGACGAATGGCCGTTTAGATAGTTAAAGGACAGCCTATTCAGACTATGTTCGTGTTTTGTGCTAGTTCACAAACTCGCTAAGCCTCGAGGACCACAGCAACCTTGGAACGCTGTGATGTGTTTATATGGCTACGAGCAGACTTGTGCTCGTTACTCGAAAATGTACTGGATTACAATTACAAATTACCGAGCCTCAAATGTGATGGATTACCGTTATAAATTACTTTCCCTGAAAAGTGACGGATTACTTTACTCGCTACGTTACAAATGACTTTCACGTTAAATATCCCGTTAAACTTATCCAGAAAACAATGGAAACAATTTTGATATTTTAAAAATATTTTCTAACACTACTTTTCATTTCTCATACGCCCGTATTAAGGTAGTCCTTGTAAAAGTAAAATGTTGTATATAAGAAAAAGTGTGTGGGTGCGTGCCATTCATCTGTAAGCTGACAAGACACCTAAAGCTGCAACGACACCCGTTACTCGCTAGCTTACGGCCTCCGGCAATGATCCCTGGAATTTTGCACACAAAGCTAGCGGTGCGCATGCTCAGTAGCAGCGTCTACCTCCGCTACGAGATCCGGAGCTAAAGAAGCGATCTATGAAAGCACCCCTTTTGGCTCAGGTGTTTCACTTGTTGAACACAAGAAAAGAAAAACTTGGTTCTAACGTTAAAATATATAGCCAATGCAGAATACAGCTGTTCCAGCTTACCTTAATCTGTTTCAGTAAATTAGAGTTTGCTTTTTTGGCTGATGACGTGTGTGTTTTTTTTTTTTTTTGGCAAGCAAAGTATGCGCCGAAACTCTATGTTTCCGTTCTCCTTATAGTCTTGAATTTTACAGATTTCATTAAGAGATGGCCATGGAGACGACGAACACTCCATGACCGAAAACTCAAGCAGTAAGAGGAAGAGGTGGGAGTTACGGGTCATCGATCGTTCATCGGTTCTCACTTTCATACTAATATTCGCAGGGACCAGGGGAGGGGAGGGCATAGAGAGCAAGAGAAGCGATGGCCATCGGTCTCACAAAACAATAAAGGATCACATTACTCTTACGCGTTCTGTCTCTCTGTCAGCACTCCTCAGATAGCCTAATCCCCCCTCCCCCCCTTTTGTGTTGACAGTTGACTGTAAGGTGAGGAGTGGACTCGGCCGCCATGCCCAGACAAGTAAACTAAAAGAAGTATCATCCGTAACCTCGAAGACGCTGCCCTTAGCGTCGCGCCGGGCGCTTTTCAGCCAAGCCTGAAGAGAGTGCTCGAATACATTAGCGCACATCAAAGACAAAGATAATTGGACCCTCTCCCACGAGGCTACATCTCCTGTTACGCGAGTTGTGAACCCGCGAATCGAGGCTGTACGGACCCACGTTTGATGTGGCACCATGACAGAACAGCACACGACAAAACAGCATGCGACAAAACAGCACGGTCAAAACAGCACGCGCCAAAACAGCACGGCGTCAAAACGGCACGGCGACTGAAGAGCACATGCCAAAACAGCACGGCGTCAAAACAGCACAGCGACAAAACAGCACAGCGTCACAAGGGCACATTGGCAGAAGAGAACGGCGTCAAACCAGTACTACGACAAAACAGCACAGCGTCAAGACAGGATATTGACAATACAGCTAGGGTTTGGTCCTTTCGGTTTTTATTATTTTGAAATTCGGTGTACCTTTTTAGTTTCTAATTCCAAACAGAATCTTTCGGTTTATTCCGATGTATAATTGTAGACCCATAAACTTTTCGGTTCTTTTCGGTTTATTGACGAAAACCAATATACTGACAAAAATGCAATAGATTTTAAAAGAGTTTGTTTAAAATGTATAGTGAGTAAACCATGTACTGGTTTTCTTATTTGTTGCAATTTGTGGCAGCCGACGGGACCTGTTCTGTTAGACGCACTGGGGCCCTGTCGTGATCTGATATTATCGTCGTGTGCTCGTATTTGTAGACAGGACGAACATGATCTTCACTACCACTGCGGTCGGAGAGGAAAATATAAAAATCCATAAATCCGCAAGCACTGTACTCAGTGTGTTTTTTCCCCATTTTCACGACTGCGAGAGGTGGTTAATTCGCGCCGACCACAAAAACGACAATTAAACAATCGTATTTATGCCCTCCTTTAGTAGACGGAAGCTAGAGCTGTTAAAAATGTGCGGCATTTACGGACGCCCTTGATCTTCATTCTTCAGTTAATAATTAAACTCTCCTCTTTAAAGAAAGAATTCGGCACAGAAATCTTTATCTTGTGCAAAAACCCAGATTCCGTCCTGAAGACACCTGCGCCCCTGGAGCTTTTGTTGAAAGGTGAACTGATCTCGCAGACAAGATGAAGACTACGAAAAGAAGTTGTCATACGGTCAGGAACGATTCACCCCCCCCCCCCCCCGCCCCCACCTCCCCCACCCACCCACGCACCCCTCCAAACGCCCTCGAAAATGCTGACCTTTTCCAGTAAAAACCAAATTCGGAAAAATGGATTCGGCGTAAGTTTACCGATTTTATTCGGTTAAAGCCGAAAACGATGAACCCTAAATATAGCGTATGTAGTGAAAAAATGCATATGTCAAAGTATGCAGTGTAAAGGAATGGAGGGTCTAGGCCAATTCGTCGAATAGGTCAATTCGTAATAGGGCAATCCGTCGAAGGGCAACTTGTGGAAGAGGCCAACTGGTCGCCGCCTTATAAAAACTAAAATATATAATTTTCGTCTTGAAAAAGTAAAGCAAATATTGCGCTGTGTATAGTAATCCGTAAAATTCCGCACGATAATTGACTTTCAGTGCACTCTTCCTTGTCGAAGAGAACAACTTGTCACCACTTTCATGAGATCCAAATTAGATGTACATTGCAGTTAGGGTTGCGGAGTTTGGTAATCACTGAAATAGGCAGTACATTTTTTTTTATAACCTAGCGACAATAAATTAATGGGCCAAGAAGTCCGAAATTATTCGCGCAGAGAGAGGTGAAGAGCGCGCTCGAAGTTGCTACATGCGTACTGTTTTGTCGCCGTGCTGTTTTGACGCCGTGCTGTTTTGGCACGTGGTCTTCTGTCGCTGTGCCGTTTTGACGCTGTGCTTTTTTGTCGCGTGCTATTTTGACGCGTGCTGTTTTGTCGCCGTGCTGTTTTGACGCTGTGCTGTTTTGACGCGTGCTGTCTTGACGGTGCTGTTTTGCCGCGTGCTGTTTTGTCGTGTGCTGTTCTGTCGCGTTCCCGTTTGATGTCTGTGCAGGTGGTGGGAGACGTCGAAGAAGTTGGAAAGGGTGAAACGGTGTAAACGACAAAAACAAATACGCACGAAGAGCTTTCTCCTGCCCGGAGAAGAAGAAAAACAACATGGAAGGCGACGGAGAGCCTACATGGCGGTGTCTTACTTGATCTTTGCCTTTCGTATCTTTACACATGCCTTGCGCGTTCTTCTAGTTGTTCTACTGACCGGTCATGCAAAAAATCGTGTTTCCTTTTTAGCTATTATACCCTCCCTGATTTTCTCTATTGTGTGTAACTTGCTCTCTTTATGTTCTGCCCATGTTGCTCCAATTACTGTATTAGGTTCATAATAAAAAAAAAGTAACGAGTGATTAAAGTAATCTGTTACCAGTTTTTGTAACAAAATTACATGACAAATTTTTCCCGCAAAAAAGTACGTGGCAATAGCAAAGTTACTAGAAAGAGTAATTTACTTTTCATTTAAAAAGTAAGTACTTGTAACGGATTACTTGCCAAGTCTGGCTACGTGGTTGTGTAGAGGCGCCTTTCACACCACAGTCTGCGGCTGCGTTTCAGTAAAGTCAAGGACGTCGTTTTGCGCGCCTAAAGGCAACACACAGCTGTAGATAAAAGCGGATCGTAACGGTGAGAAAACAAAACATATAATATAAAAGAAATGTTTTAGTTTTTTGTTCAAAATATGTCCCGGCTCCAGAGCGAGCTTCCCACCTTGGATAACGCTTCGGTGCCTCGTATAGTGGTTGAGACAGAACTCCTGTTCTACTGCAGGTCGCTCTGAAGCCGGACAGCGGGGGAAACCCAAATGAAATAC
Organism: Ixodes scapularis; assembly: GCF_016920785.2. Lineage (NCBI taxonomy): Eukaryota > Metazoa > Arthropoda > Arachnida > Ixodida > Ixodidae > Ixodes > Ixodes scapularis. The sequence goes on from NW_024609857.1 coordinate 76,938,015, forward strand.
GAGATGGAAAGCAACAGCGACTGCGACTCTTGTGTCTGCACACCTTTTCCGCCATAATTTCTACTACCAACTGCTAGGATTGCGACATCGCACAGCGTGACAGGCCGGCTCTTGTAAGGCAAGTTGTCGCCGCTTCTGAACCCCTCCGATGCATGGGCGAGATTGAACGGTAAACACACCTGTCGAAAGCACGTTCTCGTCAACGCAGATCTGGGAACTGTTTTTTTTTTTTTTTTTTTTTTTTACAGCGGAGCTCTTAGGCATCCGTCCTCGCACATAGTGGCCTTGGCGTTGCAGTCGGCGTAACCGCGCACGTCGCGTTACGGGACGTCACAGACCTTTACACCAATTTAATTCCCCGCGAAATTTAGCAGGGAAACTGGGTTGGTGTTGAGGTCACGTGACGTAATTGTGCCCGCTAAATATAGTGGGGAAGCTGAATTTATGCCTAGGTCACGGGACACAAAAACATATAACGTAATTTTCGCCGCTAAAATTTGCGGGGAAACTGAATTGGAGTTGGGGTCACGTGGCGTCAATGTTCCTGTTGAATTTAACGGTCAAACTGTGACGTGATCACGTGACATCATTTACGCCGCTAAATTTAGTAGGGAATCTGAATTGGTGTTGAGCTCACGGAAGTCATTCTTCCGCTAAATCTAGCGGTTGAAGTTAATTTGTGTACAAGTTACGTGGCACGAAGTCATGTGACGTCATTTTCACCGTGAAATTTAACGGGGAAACTGAGTATACCTTTTGCCGAATAACCTAAGCATCAAGGAGAATGGCGGGAACGTAGGTACACGCGCTGCGCTTGCTGGCATCTGCTGCTCTAACTGTTCGAGAGTAAAAATCTGAAACAACAGGCGCTTTGCATGCGCGTCCCCGAAACGATTTATTTTGGTTATTTAAATCGATTCATTTGTACAGGGAAGGCTAGCGCGTGCGTTACATGTACCCACGATCCGAGCATTCTGTTTGATGCTTGGATAATTTAGCTGAAGGTCTATTGGTCTTGAGGTCCCGTGACGTAATGTTGCCGCTTATTTAGCGGGGAATTTGTGACGTCATGTGACATCACAGGCCACGGCTTCACGAAATGTCACACGAATTTCGGAGCAACTAGTTCGGAGCAACTTTCGCGTTAAAACAAACTGACATCGCGCGCGTTGCATTATGGGACTCCCACCGTACCCTCTTGTCCTCTCTAACCTGCCCTCAAGCAAAAAACAAAATCCAACATAACGTATGGTTTTTGTCCAATCATGTACCATTCTATATCGCAAAATCAAAATACGCCAGGAGCTGCGCTCAAATCTCGCATCACAAAGAATCCTAAATGTCTGCATATTTTTTTGTAGGGAACAGAGAACTTCTGTGTGTGAGGTTAGGTTACACTTCGCAACTGATTATTCCTCACTCCAGTGCTGGAAGCTTTTTGATCTCGCCTCTTGAGTTAGCCGAGACAACGGTAGATATCAGGGGGATGTTGGACGTCAGCGGAAATACATTCCGTTTAAGACATCAAGGCACTACGCCAGACCAGTGTCGAACCGAAACTTTTATTGGTTTGTTTCGGTTTTGGGTGCACGACTTTCGGTTGACTTCCAGTTCGAAACGGTTTGAACCGCTAAATCGATAATGTATTTTCCGCGTTGTTTGGCCAATAGGCACCATTTTTACCGTTGAACAACTTAGTTTATTGCTTTTTATCATTAGTACAATCCACTTAGTTTCTAAGGAATTTAACTATTTAATTCGTACACAACAGTATTAGAAAAGCTAGATTAACATACTAAACGCCATGTTTAAACGACTTCGCATCTATTGGTTTACTTCAGTCGTATATATTTTACCTAAATAGAAAGGTTATCACGATGTTTGGTAGGTCGCCTAAACTATGCTTGACAGTACGAATTTGCGCCGCAGTATCAAACGTTGAGTCCTAGTTGTGCTCTTGACCTTTGGAATTTATTATAGATAGCGCATAAAATAATAGAATGATATATATATATATATATATATAGAAAAAAACGAAGCGCAGGATGACGAAAAGTATATACGGAAGAAAACGCACCTGAGACGGTTGTTGGAGTTTTTAAAACATATTATTGGTAAAGTTGGTCGACGTTTCGGCCTGAGACAGACCTTTTTCAAGACTGGCACATGAAAGGTCACATTGACGCTCCTTGACCACGTCACGTGGCATTCCAAACATCTGGTTTCTCTCAAGAGTTGACAATACCCCCGACGCAGGCGTCCCCCCCCCCCCCCCCCCCCGCGTAAACCTGACCCTGGTGACAGAACTCGCACCATGTCGGAAAATCTAACTGAAGCAAAGCGCTTTGCTTCAGTTTGATTTTCCGACATGTTGCGAGTTCTTTCACCAGGGTCAGGTTTACGCGGGGGGGGGGGGGGGGGGGGGGGGGGGGACGCCTGCGTCGGGGGTACCGTCAACTCTTGAGAGAAACCAGATGTTTGGAATGCCACGTGACGTGGTCAAGGAGCGTCAATGTGACCTTTCATGTGCCAGTCTTGAAAAAGGTCTGTCTCAGGCCGAAACGTCGACCAACTTTACCAATAATATGTTTTAAAAACTCCAACAACCGTCTCAGGTGCGTTTTCTTCCGTATATATATATATATATATATATATATATATAGTGAAATCCAGTTAACAAAATACGTTTCACAAGCTATATGATGACCACGTAACTGAGCTAAAAGTGATATTTCCCATACGTTCTACAAGTTTTAGGACAAGCCCTTTCGTGTGCCTTTTATAGAAACGCTGAGCTGCAATCACAAAGCTTATTTTCCTGACCAAAAGTTTTTACATTCAGAACCGTGATGCAGGCGAAAAGTGATACAGAAGAATAGTAATTCGAAAAAGAGTGATCGAAATTGTTCACCCTAATCTATACGCACCTTCGTACTCAGATCGAACCCAGTCAAACATAGCGCGTATCGAAGTGAACGATTTCGGCGTAGCTTGTATGTTGAGGCTTGTTCTGGACAAGCTGCCGGTCAATTCAATTTGCAAATAAGCATAACCCTTGCCTATTGGGGATTTTTGATTAAACAGAACAAAGTAGTATTTCATACTTAGTCAGCATTGGAGCTACTTAATTGGTCACATTCTGGCGGTCTGCTTGCGCAATCTTCATAGCTCCGCCACGCGCCCCTGTGTAGATTGTTTTGGTCCAGCCCACAGACACATACAATGGTTGATTGTGACATAAAAAAGGCAATAAAAGACTTCTATATGTTTGAGAAGTGCAACATGTGTCAGGAGCGCAGTTACTTAGATTATGTTAAAAAATGTTTAATGCTCTTTTAAATTATTTAGGTGTGGCATCGCATTTACTGATGATGTATAACTTTAAGGTTACCAACCCTTTATTTATTTTGTCAAATCTTAGTATTAACTTAGTATATATTTTATTATCACCAACAGGTTGCCAGTATGAAGTTCACATAACCGCTTGAAACGGACACTGAAGGATGATATTCGAAAATACGCCAGCTGTTGAGTCTGCGGAAACGTGCTTTTTTGTTCGTTGTTTGGCAGTATGAAACACCAGGTCATGGGGTATTCCAAAGAAAGACTGTGTGCTCACATAATATATTTGAAGGCAAATGCACAAAATGTGCAGAAATAGGAATGCGAAATGGTATTCTTCCTAATAATCCAAAACAGAGCGCCTTGCTGCGAAAAGAAATATAAGAAGCAGGCAATGATATTCCTAATTACACATAAATAGCGCGAAGGACACACAATATATTTCTAATATAAATCACATTGGACATCGGCTTGCGCGAGCTCGAAACTTCGCAAACTAGGGGCTAATGTTATATTCTTTGGATATACTTTGTTTTTGGGGCCTCACATTATTATACTCCGTACTTTATCAGCCATGAGTGCTCCAACATTTTATTAGGCTACCGCATATCATCCCGAGACTGCTATATAAATAAATAGAGTCAAATCCGGCAGTGAAAAATGCACGCTGTAGAAGGTTCGCGCTCAGTGCAAGCCACTTATTCAAGAGACACAAATTATTCTTGCTCGGTGCAGCGGAATGGCTGCTGAAGGAACAAACAAACTCTGCTGCTGGAAGACGATGTGTGTTTATTAAAAAAAGAAGCTGGCTTTTAAGGATCCTGTGTTCAATCAGGACCGGACAAAAAGAAAGAAATACAATCCCACGCCGCTCCAAAAAATCTTACCAGGAAGCCCAGAAAAACGCATAGCAGTGCACAGCACCGCAATTGTTACAGCGTCTGCCACAACGAAAACGCGCTTTCTGAAAAGAGGGGTTTTGCAAACAAAGTAATTTCCGGGATTGCGCTTTCTGGTCTGTTCCTCAGATACGAACTTTACAACACAGTATCTTCTTAAAACTCCCCCTCTCCTTACCCCTTTTCTTGTTTCGATGCTCCCCCAAAGAGTACTTATTGTTCCTGATGGACTCACTCCTATGTTTAAGGTTGTTAATTCGACAGTTTTGTGTGTCATTCGTTAAGAGTAATCCTGGATTTCTTTTATTTTGCACCCAAAAACTGTGAAGTTTAAACAAAATACGGAGGTGGTCAAAGCTTGGGGAAGAACTTGAAAACAATACTCCTGTGAGACCAAAGCCGGGATCACACTCCTTATACGTCATACAAAACACAGTTTGGAAACAAATTCAAAGGCCAGTCACCACGAGATTCGTGCTTTGAATGCCGCATGGCATGGAGTTCAAGGAGAAACATGGCACGCAGCATTCAGACTACGGATATCGCGGTGACTGATATTTACAGACAGTCTTTGGTAAGATGTATAAGCAGTGTGCCCCCGGCTTTAGAGCTCTCGCCCACGTTCGGCTGTCCTTCCGAGGACACTGGGATCTTTCTTTCCAGGTATCCCTCCGGTACACACTTGTAGTACCGTTTATCGTCGGATTAATAAGTCACATTTAGTCATTTCAATGCTCCCATTCTCGGGGACTACTTTGTGAGACAGGTCACCCACAACAAAAACATGTTTGGGGACCTCCATCATAAATTTATTACAATAAACGCTAGAGGCTCAAGTGGCGCCAGTGTGCTGTTGCATATTGAAGCAGACAGCAACCAGTCTGAATTTGACATCCGGTAATGCATTCCTATGGGAAAACGCAAATGCGTTTTCTCATCGCGCTCGATTATAAAGCAAATATTGCAAAGTGTTGTGGCCGAATAAAAAGTTTGGAACGTTTTGCAATGAAATGTACAAAAATAAGTGTCGGAGATGTTTTCTTTAAAATTCATGGCGTCGAACACTGGGCTAAAATTTGCAATTTTCATCCATGGTGGTACCGCGGTGTGAGAGTTGCGCTCTCTAGCTCCTGGATGATAGGCTTCGGAATCAATGTGCTTGCCTGCAACTTCCTGACGTGAAAAATTATGTAAGGCTTTAATACTGCTCGTATATAACAAAACTATAATTACTTACGCGTCGCATACTCAGCCTCGTACTGCTGTTCTACGACGATCATCCAGATGACAGCCATTTTGATAGGCACCAGTGCGCCCCTTATAGGTCGTAAAAGTTGCGAACAGCCCAATACACATGTATAATACGTGTTGACGTTACTGACTGCTATTATAGGGCACGTATTTACTTGCATATTCAATGCTATGAAGCACACAAAATAAATTAGCTTGACAAAACACCAACATGATGCTCATATATGCCAAATCAAGCAATCAAAACAGAAAACAATAACGAAGCATGGAGTTATGGAACGAAGAACAACTCCTTGAGTAGAAAAAAAAACTGTGCGTGAATCATCAATACGATTAGAGCTTGAATCAACCTTAGGCACTTTTAAGTTATTGTTTTAGCTTGAATTGATGGCTTGTATTTACATATAAGGCTGTACAACATAGACCTCGGCCTCAATCTTTGCTAACTTAAACATCGCTTAATAAAAAAAAATCTATTAACTAAATAAATTACACTTGTATAATTTCAATAAAGCATAGTATCCATTATGAGTGAATACATTACGCTGATTCCTATTACTTCCTGGCGAAGAGAAAAGTATCACGTTTTCCCATGGGAATACACAGTAAGACTGGAAAAGTAGACCGGTTGCTGTCTGCTTCAATTTGCAACCGGACGTCCTGTAGACACTAGCGCTCGCTGTGCCTCTAGCGTTTATTATAATAACGTTATGACCTCAAATTTGTGTACATGCAAAATCGGCCAGGCAACAATCTTTGAACTTTCAGCGAAGACCACTAAAAGCTAACCCATGACATTGACAACTGTAGAAAAAGCGGCCTCATGTTATTGCTTTCCACGAACGTTTTCTTCTGTATTTTGTAATCATGTTTGTCACGTGCAAAGCACGTGCGTATATTTTCTTTTATTTTGATCGTGTTGTGTTTCGCTTTGTCACGTGGCATTCGAACCTCGTCTTTTTCAAAGCAGAGAGATAAACCTCGGAGTCGTGCAGCCACCACCGGACGCCTGTCTTACTCGCGACAGGTTGAGCCACGTCGTAACAGTGGCGACGAGTTTCAAGCACATGAACCAAGAGGCGGGTGATGAACAGACAACGGCAGCGACGGTATCTGATGACTCAGGGTTTCCAAGGATAATCGGCAACGCTCCAAGCATGGCCCACCATCTGCCACAATTTGACGTCGAACAAGATAAGTGGAACGCTTACCTCGTGAAGATAGAATCATATTTTGAAGGCAACGATGTGGTGGATGATGCTAAGAAAAAAGCTCTGCTGGTGTTAGCGCTGGGAGCAAGTACGATACGAGTGGTTTGTGGAAGGGTGGCGCCCAGGAAGCCAAATTCGCTAACGTACGACGAAGCAATCCGTGCTCTGAGCGATTACTACGACCCGAAACCAAATGAGATTCTAGAGAGTTTCAAATTCTTCAGTTGATGCCAAGAGGAAGGATAAGCAGTGCACGCATTCATCGTGGAAATAAGAAGAATTGCTAATAACTGCAACTTCGGGACGACAGTGGACGGGATGTTACGAGACCGAATCGTTTGCGGCGTCAGATCAAAGAATCTGCAGGAACAGTTGCTGGGCCAAACGAGAGCTGAGCCTGCAGGACGCCGAAGCACTAGCCGTGGCAGCAGAAACTGCAGAAGCCGACGCACAAACAATGTCGCGGGAAAGTGGGCCATCCAAAGTACACATACTGAAGGGTCAGCAGGAGATGCCTCCCGCTGCCAGGACATCGCTGCATTCTCCAGTAGGCTGCGAACGCTGCGGTAATGCCAATCACAGCAGTAGGAACTGTAAATGGCAGAAAGCAAAATGTTTCCAGTGTGGCAAGCAAGTGTATGTGGCTCGCAAGTGTCGTAACCAAAACAGCGCCAGGGGACAAAACAACCAATTACGAGCAGTAGAGTCCCTGGACGAAGATGACGACAGCCTGACCGCACAGATTTGGAATTCGGTAACCCTAAAAGAAAGAAAGCTTGTGCCGCCAGTGCGACGCACGTTCACATGGGGTGGAATTGATCTGGAGGGCTAAGCTCGGGCTTCGGCGAGCATCTCTCCGATGCGACGTAACGGGGGAGGGAAAAGCTTCTTTTGACTCCGCCCCGGCGAGTTTCCCACTCCTCCCCTTACATTTCCGACCCCCGCGGCGGCGGCGAGTTCCCAAGCGTAGCTCCGATTTTGCCCTACGCTCCACGGTGAAGGGTTTAGTTTTATTTAAATCGGGGGACCGGTGGCCGGTTGGGCCAGCGCACACCAGCTCGGAGCACGTCGAGCGAAAGCTCGCGCTGCAGAACCCAGGATCCTGGGTTCAATCCCCACCCACGCCGTTTCTATTTGGATGAACATCGTACAGGCGTGCGGTCGTGTATCACTACTTCGTGGTGCACGTTAAAGACCTTAGGAATGCGGTTGTACAGCACTGGCTAAATTTCTCATCTACAGCTGGGAGACTCGTCGCCTGTTGAGGCAGACCAAGTTCTAGGCTGTATAAACATACACACACCCAATTTTTTTTATTTACATCATAAATGACAAATAAGAATGGGTAACAGCACGGATGCTACGTATACAAATATTGCTTGGATATGGGCTAGTTGGTTAGACATTGTGATGGTTTGCTGCGCTCCATAAATGAAAGAAAAACGCACTTGATAAAATTTAAAGTAAAGCAGAGAATGGACGAAAAATACCATACATGAATGGCGCAGACCAACAACTGTGTAATTTCTTTCTCATCTTTCTTCCCCCACACTGCCAGACAGCCACAAAAGCTTTTTCAAAATAGGGATCGCGTGGAGCGAAAGCTCGAGCCGCAGAACCCAAAGATCCTGGGTTAAATTCCCCCCCTCCCCCCTGCCCGTTTCGATCTGGATGAACATCGTACCGGCGTGCGGTGGTGTACCAGTACTGCGTGGAGCACATTAAAGACCGCAGCCTTTCGGTTGTACTGCACTGGCTAAATCGCTTTTCTACAGGTAACAATGTCGCCATGTTCTGCCAGACTAAACTCCTGCTGTATAAACAACTACACGCCGTTTTAACATATGTTGCTCCGCAGCGACGGACCGATGCGCGAGGAGAAATCCCCGGGGAGAAATCCCGGGGATTTCTCCCCGGCACGCGCGCATCACGAGACGAAAACGTGAGGCTTTTGCACATCGCAAAGCCTGACGTTTTCGTCGCGGGATGCGCGTGCCGGGGAGAAATTCCCGGGATTTCTCCCTTGTGTGAATACCTCTTAATGCACAAGAGCTTGTGCCACCGAGACGTGCCCCAGAGCAAGGAGCCTCCTTGCTCTGGGACACGTCTCGGTGGCACAAGCTCTTGTGCATTAAGGGCTCGCGCTTGTAGCCTTTTCTGCGGTACATCATAAGGTGAATTAGAGTATAACGACCAAATTGTTTGTCAAAACACGATATGGAGGGAGAAAGACGAGAAAGAAATTACGCAGTTGTTAGTCTGCGCAATTCATGTACACTGTTTTTCTTCTATACTCTGTTTTAGTTTCAATTTTATCAAATGCGTTTTTTTTGCATCTACGCAGCGTAGCAGACCGTGAAAATAATTATAAAAGCCTGTGGGTAATGATAAATTGCGTTCCTTGTTGCAGATTGCCGTAAAAAACATTTGTTATTAGGGTTCACTTTGTAGGACTTGTTTGTAGGATTCACGACGGGGGACGACGGTCCATTCACGGCTCCATCGCCTCAACCCCAGTTCGCCACGCAGTTCATCGCACAGCCACCTTACCACGTCTTTCGAGAGACGATAGTGTTGTTGAAAACCAATGTCGCCTATGTCAAACGCATTGGTGTGGCCTAAATACCTAAGCCGACGGCGAAACACGAACAAAAATGCTGCCATTTTGGACGCTTCTCCCTCATCTCGCGCCCAACTCGCCCAAACTCGCCCGAACTCGCTTAGGTCGGAGCCGGCAAGCTTTTCCCATCCACGGCGGCTTCTGCCACATTACAATGACGTCACAGCATCTCGCCGCGAGTTCCGAATATGCCACTCTTCGACCGCCTCAAACCCTTAATTGTGACGTCACGACCTAGAGAGTGACGGCGCGTGTCGTCATGAACGGCGCTGACCAATCGCGGCGGGCGGCCAGTTCGGTGGAGAACTCACCTTGATCTCTCCGTGGCGAGCTCAGCCCCCTGGTCATGGAAATTGACACGGGGTCACCTGTCTGCGTCATAACGAGAGATATGTACGAAAGGCTTCGCAAAACTTTTCTAAGACTTCAAAAGCCTCAAGTGAAGTTGGGTTGCTACATGGGATATTCCAGATATCGCAGAATTAACCATGAAAGTGGTATACCAGTCGACTACCGTACGGGGTACATTGACCGTCGTGGATTGCCGAGGTCTATGTTTGTGCGGAAGAGACTTGATTCAGGAATTGAATCAACGTGACGTTCCTGTTTTAAGCCTGACAGCAATCCCGAAATCTTCCTGTGGCCAGCAGCGAGGTCTCCAGAGGCTATTGAACGAGTAGGAAGACCTCTCCAGAGCTTGGACTCATTAAAGGACCACCTGCGCATCTGTACCGCAAGAATGGAGCAACTCCAAAGTTTTGCAATGCAAGATCTATTCGTTTTGCCTACGAGAGAAAGCATTCCTGAAGCTGGATAGGCTAGAACAAGCCGGCATTAGTTCACCAGGTGCATATTCTGAATGGGCTACGCCCATTGTGCCGAATCTAAGGAAAGAGGGGACCGCACGTATTTGTGGAGATTTTTAGTGGACACTAAATCCTGTTTATGCATTAGAACAGTACCCGCTCCTGGTTATCGAGAACATGTGTGCTTGTCTGAATGGCGGTGACCGTTTTAGCACACTGGACTTGCGGGACGCGTATAACAAAGTGCCTCTCGAAGAGGAATCGCGAAAGCTTGCGGTTATCAACACGGATCGTGGCCTCTTTTGCTATAGCCGATTACCATTTAGACTAGTCTGAACGCCCACTATCTTTCAACGCAAGATAGAATGTGTCCTCCAAGGTCTTCCAGATGTACAAGCCTACTTGGATGACATCATACCTTCGGAACAAAGCTCTAACGATGGAACAAAACTGAAATGTCTTTTGCAGCGATTCCGAGAGCACGGGGTGAAGTTGCGCAAGGACTAGTGCAGATTCAGGCAGGAATCGGTCACCTACCTTGGCCATCAGATTGGCAGAGAGGGACTGCACCCAGCAGAAAAGAAAATATACGCACGTGATTTTCACGTGACAAATATGATTACAAGTTACAGAAGAAAACGTTCGTGGAAAACAATAACATGGGCTGCGTTTTCTACAATACTCTCTTCAGAAGTGAAACCTGTCGACAGGCTTTCGGGTCCTGCTTGAACTCCACAACGTCGCTTCTTCCTGGAGTTCCACTGGGATCGCCGTCGGCGCGTCTGGACCATGGCTTTGATCTTTTGTGATCGCCGAAGGTGATGATGTTGTCGGAGGCCGCATACCGGTCTGCTAGTCTAGCAGGTGATCCTCTCCGATATCCTTCTCCGTACTTGGTCAGCCTGGCGATATACCAGCTTTGATGGCGTTGAAACAGTCAGCATTCGCGACCCAGAGGTGGACTTGACTTGACCGGGCGTCCAGTTGTCCCTGACGTTGACAACTTGCAAAGCACCCATTTGTTTTGCTCTCCGCTCAGTGGAAGACGCAGGAAAAATAAAGAAAAGAAACTGCTTTCTCGCCCTAAACTCACCATTAAAACAAGCGGCCACGCGATCAGACGCTAATTATATACCGTCAGTGTTCATCATAGTCATGCGCTGGGGCCAGCAAAGAGTAAAGCATGGGTTGAGCTTCAGACATTGTTAGAGTTCGGCTATTCTCATCTTTGATTGAACACGATTCTTTACCCGAATGTTTAGCGAAGCTGACTATCATGAACCCGAGCACTTAACTCGGGCTCGTGACAATCCAGTATGTTACGGTGTGACGAGGCTTTTCGTGAGAAATCGTGATATCATATGACGTAACGGTTTTAATAACGCTAATAAATATTGGTTGAGCTTCACTTTTATTAGAAAACAACGATGGATTGCGAGGCAGTACATGACCGCAAGTCACCCTTGGGGGAAGGGAGAGGAGAGGAGGGGTAGAAAGCGAAGAAAGAAAGTGAGGGTGAGGGACCTATCGTGTCGTTATCGTCGTTGTATGGACATCAGGCGTGCCATGGACCGTAGTGTCATCGTTTCGCCAATTGAGGAGAGGGAGGAGGTTGGACTGTCTGTACGTATGGCACACAGCACTCGGGAACCCGAGTGAGCTGCTACGTCCATCTTACTATGAAGTGGTTCTTACATCTTGCTGGGACGTCAGCAATGCTGCTATATTATGTCACATAGCCCCGTGCGACTCAGAAGTTTTGGTATCCCGTTTAGAGCTCTTTCCTCCTTGGATGCTCACGTTGAGGGTCTCACAACCTGCTCAAGGGTGCCGCTTGGGTATTTGAGGGTGGAGTAGGTCCGTCGTAGCTCGTCCCCTCTTCATTCTATAGAGGGCACACATACAGAAGATGCATGTTGTCTGCGGTTACTCTGCCTTTCCCGCACGCGTCGTCTCGCTGCTCCTTCCATTTTGCCAGGTTGGCAGGTGTGAAGGCGCTTCCGGTGCATAATCTGTGAAGAACGGCCGTCTCGTTTCTTGTTAGATGTCCGGGTATCTTGGAGAGGAGGTGTCCATTTTCAAGCTCCGGATGGCATGAGAGTTGACTCGCTACACAAGCAGTCGAGCGTCTGTGAAGGCGGAAACTTCAGAGGTGGGGCAGTTCGGCTCGTCGTGGGTCCGTGTAGCGGTGGTGTCGGCTGCTTTGTTGCCACTAACCCCGCAATGCGACGAAAACCACTGAAAAGTGATGGTCTATCCTCCCTGTTGGAGCTCGTGAGCTTTCGCCACTATTTCCCGTGCAAGTGTCGGTGCCCTGTCAGGATTTTTAGGAGTTCAAGTGCCGCCCTGGAGTCCGTGAGAAAAACCAGGTCGCCGGGTGGCTCCCCATCAGTCATTGCCAGGTCCAGGTGGAGGGCTGCCAGCTCGGCTGTCGTGGACAACCGTTGGAAGCTCATATTCTCCATTTTGTTGTGCTCTCCCGAGATCGCCGCAGCCGTGGCTTTTCTTCGTTATGGGTTCACTGACCCACCTGTGAACGTCTTTGACCATCCGCGGTACAACTCGTCAAGGCGTTGTGTTACGTGTTGTTGTGCCGCTGACGCTGGGATATCCTGCTTTGGACCCACCTGTGTGATGTTTAATTCGATATGCAATGTAGTTGGCCCGCCTTGTGGTGGAAGGGCACTGTGGGTGGCTGGACACTCAGCAATTTCCTCGAGGAGAATAACGAGTGGTGCGAGATGTGGTCGGTAAGTTGCTACTCTCTTCACGAGTGACCCTGTGCTGGGGATTTCTTAGATACCCATGTGATGTTGCAGTGCCCGCCCTGTCGCTGCGTTTTGGACTGTGTTTGTTCCCGAGTCTGCGAGGGTGTGACGTGATGGTATCGTCCGCGGGGCGCCCAGGCAAATACGGAGTGGCACTCTCAATGCCCTTTCCAGTCGGGCCCATTGCCTGTGGTTGAGGTTGAGGAGAAGGAGTGCGTAGAGGGTCCGCGCCGTGATCAGTCTATGACATAGTTGAAGCATCATGCGTTGTGAGGTGACTCTTTGAGCCCCTTCAAGGATGGGAAAGATGGACGTGGTCTTCCTGTTATTGTTTAGCACAGCGCTCACGGCTGGTGGCCACGATATTGTATCATCTAGTTTCATTCCAATACATGTTGCTTGCTTTTCTATTGGCATTGGGGTTTCTGAGATATGTAGATCCAATGTGAACTTGTACTTCCGGTGTGGCGCATTAAGGACGGCCATCAATTTGGCCGCTGAGAGAGTGAGGCCAAGTGTCGTTAGAAAGTAGTCGATTTTGTCAAGAGCTTTCTCTAGTTCCTTTTTGACGCTCTCCCAACAGCAGCCTCGATCGGCCGCCCAGATGGCAATATCATCTGCGGAAACCACCATGTGCACTGGTCGGTTCGTCCGCTCGCCTATGCGGGCCGCTTCTGGAAGCGCCGCTAACGCGACACTGAACAACACCGGCCTGAGTACGCTGCCTTGCGACGATCCCCGCGCCATGTGCCCTGTCTTGGGTAAGTTACTTTTAAAAATAAATTCGTTACAGTTACAGTTACTTTCGGAAAAAGTGGCGGAGTTACCGTTACAGTTACCGCAACTTTTAGTAACTCGTTACAGTTACAGTTACTTTTAAAAAGTCACGACGTTGGTTTTGAGTTACTCCTCTATAACACAAAACAATTGGGGAAAAACTAGAAAACGCCCCTCACCAAGCTTTGTTGCATAAAATTAAAAAGTGCGATTTTTGCTTCATATTGTAACTTAGGAGCAATTGCTTCTCGAAGGTAGTGCGTGAAAGTTTCCCTCAGTTGATGGCAAACACGTTCCAGCCCTTGTTGCAGAAGAGGCGCTCAACTGGCGCGCTTGAAGGAATTTGGTAGCGCTAGCACATTGGTGGCTCGTTTACGGTTGCGCTGGGTTCATAGAGTCGCTCGACATATTTCAGTTTGCACCCGGCAGGTCAGAAACAAGCCCCGCGCAAACAGCAGTAAATTTTGCCTCGACTGTTGATACCACGCCGTAGAGGTGCAAATGAAGGTACGAAATATGCGCATTGCGTAGTTGCGCTAATCAAAACACAAAACATGCGCTGCGACCTCCGCGTGTATTGTTGATTCACGGTTGATTCACCCGATTTAGAAGCGTTTGCGCAGAAAAAAAAACAAGCTAAGATATTAAGATACTAAGGTGTAACGTTTCAGTCACAAAGTACAATCGCGTGCGTAAAGATAACTCGATATTTTTTTCATCAAATCTACACGCGCGCGCGTGGCTATATTCGGGTCGTGGCTCGCAAGAAAAGACGTATTCACAAGTTCGTGCTAGACCAACTTGACACTCAAAATGTTGGAAAACACATTTTGGAAGTGCAAAGAATAGCTACTTGTACTCTTTCATTGATCTAACATTTATAAAAAAAAACCTGAAAAGTAACGACAATAGTAACGACGTTACTTTCATCGTTACCTCATAAAAGTAATAGAACTACAGTTACAAGTTACATTTTTAAAAAGTAACTCGTTACAATTACAAGTTACCCAAAAAAGTAACGAAGTTACAGTAACGCGTTACTACCCAAGACTGCATGTGCCTCGCCGTGCTGCAGACGTCCGCAGTTCCCACTTGGGTCTCGCTGTTCTCCAGGAACGCCCATATATAGGCGAATGCTCGGCCACCGATTCCCACTCTTTCCAGCTTGGCCATAATGCTGCTGTGTTAAACCGCGTCGAATGCATCGGATATGTCAAGAAGGAGTACGCCTGTCGTACGGTGCCAGGCCTTGCCATATTCCAGCGCCGTGACCAGGTCCGCGATGATGTCCGCTGTGTATCTAGCCCGTCGAAAACCAGCGTAGCATTCCGGCAGACCTCCCACCGTCTCGAGGTGGTGCACCAGCAAGCAGAGGACCATCCGCTCGAGGAGCTTCACTACGCACGACGTGAGTGCTGGGACAGTAGGAGTTTGACTGGTTTGCCAGTTTGCCTGGCTTGAGCATGAGCACGACGGTTACCTTTTTCCAGACTCCTGGGAGGCATGTTGTTGTTTATACCTCGTTAAGGTACGCCAGGAGGCCTGGCAAAGCGTTTTCCTCGTAGTTTTGGAGTGTTTGGTTTGTCACTCCATCAGGTCTGGGGCCCGACTACTATCGAGGCAGCGATGCAAGGGCGCGTCTCAGCTCGTGCATATGAACGTCCTCCTGTCCTGTCGTCATCATCGGGTACTGCCTTGGCCTCCATCGGACCCAGCCCTTGGGTGGTTTCTTCGGGGCTGTGGGGAGGGGTGGGGCCATGAGCAGGGCGTCCGCAACGAGCTTTACCACAGCCTCTATCGTAATCTGCAGCCTAATGGCCATGCCAGGGACAGGGTGTCATGGGCCTGGTCTGCATGTCAAGCTTCTTGACATTCTCTATGCGTTTGTGTTTCCCCTCTTCCATCCAGTGTTTCACATTTTTTAAAATTTTATTTACAAATACTGCTGATCCCTATCAGGGGTCGTAGCAGGGTGGAAAGTAATATAGAACGAAGCTATAAAGTACCGAAGATTAGCCGTTTTTTGTGCATTTCGAATTTCGCGTTCAGTCGCCTTCGTTGTCTTCGTTTTGCACGGAGCGCCAGCCACTCCAGGTATGGGTTTGGCCTGCTGGTCGGCACCCTTACCGTGCGGGTTGCCAGCCGAAGCGCATTTACCATTCCCTGAGCAGTGACGGGTTGATCGCTAGCTCGTAAGGTGGAGGGGTGCGTCCGGTACTTAGCCCAGCCGATCACTTTCCGAGTCTTTGAGGGTGGTTTAGGGACACTTCCAACTACGATGGGGGTGTGATAACTACCCCATTCATCGGTGCTGAGGGATCGCTCGTAGTCTGAGTGTCCCCGCCGTGTGAATTTCAGGTCTATCACAGTTTGCTGCAGGTCTGGCATTATGAACGTCGGAGTTCCTGTGCCGATCTCCTCTACGTCTGTTGTGTCTAGGAGTCTTTGCAGCATCCGACCTCTGACTGCGGTATTCCCGTCCCACCAGGAGTCGTTATGTGCATTGAAGTCACGGCCGATCAGCATGTTTTTGTCTGTGGCAAGTTCCGCTCTCATCTCGGCCAGCACATCTGGTCGCCATTTTCCTGATGAATGGACGTATGTTGATACTACGACTATATCTTTAGTGCGTCCACGCACCTGCACCCCTGCGAAGGCTACGTTCTCTGAGCAGTATTTGGTGACGTCCAGCTGATGGTGCTAGATTCTGTTCCTCACGAGTATCACGGCCCAGGGGAGTTAGCCTCTCCGCTTCATCGCGTAAGTGGTGTATAGTGTTATCCTTATTTGTTTTTGCTTGATCGTGGCTTCTACAGCAACAGTATGCCTAACGGTTGTTGTAGTAACCGTGCTTTGAGGCCCGTGAGTCGTTGCCTTAGATCGTTAGAGTTCCACTGCAGAATTGTTGGGCATGCGGTCGCTTGGGTGGTCCTGTTTGTTATATTGTGTGCTGTCATGAACGGGTCGTTCCAAGGACGGTAGCCATGTATCTCCAGGTACGACATAAGACATTTGATAAACAATGATTTCAACGGTGACTAGTGTATAACAGGTATAGAGTTTATGCCTATGAGCAAGTAAGGCACGGAAGGCCTTCAGAATGCCATTGCAATAATGGGCTCTAAATACAGGAGTACCCCGATAATTACATGAACTGCTGACGACGGTGGCATTGTGTTCAATAGTTTACAAAGACGCAGGAGCAATTATGGCTTTAATTGTAGAGGTATGACCTTTTCCACTTGTTTGGTTTGTGGCCAGCTTAAGCACATCAGAAGGCGTGTGCGAGGTGATATCTCTGACGTTCTGTTTCTTCCAAAAAGAAGTTTTTGTGGAAACCTGTTGCGGCGGGCGCCACGCACACAGACTTGCCACTTGTACTCTCCAGGCTCCAGGCTGTTAAGCAAAGGGAACCTTTCAGCAGTTAGAGGCGGTTCATTGTTGATGATGTTCTTAGGTTGATGTTTGCTTCTAGCAGTCGTTTTCTTGCTCACCTGATTCCCAGCATGTACAGCGCCCTTCGCCTCACGAAATGTGGTATTGTGGTCAAGCTTGTACCTTGTAACTTCGGTCTCTCTCTTTTTAACGGGGCATTCGGCTGCATTAGATGCGTGGTCACCTTTGCAGTTCACGCAGTAGGAGTCGCCTTCGCACATGACTTCATGATTTTTTTCACACCGACGGCACACTTGGGATTCCGCATGCAGCTGCTATGTGGCCGAACTTGTAGCATATGTGGCAGTGCAAAGGGCGTTCACGGCAGGGGATAATATCCGTTGACACGAAACCCACTTCGACATCTTGAGGTGCCTGTTTCCCTGCGAATGCCACTTGTGCAACGAGCGATGTTTTGCTAAGTCATTTCACTTCCACTATGCCGATGGAGGACTGCAGCTGTGTCTTTACGTCGTTTGCAGTACAATCGGTGTCAATATCAAGGACGACGCCAAGCAGCTTGTGCGGTTTCTCGGTGGATAGGCTCTCATCGACATTGTACAGAGCTTGGTGAGCTTGACGGGCTCGTTTTTGAATTATTATTCAAGACTGTTCCGTGCTTTGTTCACGCGAACAACAGTGACTATGCCTGGCGCAGCGTTGTTGAGGAAGTCAGTTAGCTTGAATTTTCTCAGTAAATCAACTTTCTTGTTGTCAGTGGGGACTACGGTATGGCACACCCGACTGAAGGCTAATTCCGTGTTTGGAAACTGGTGCTAGGCTCCGGCACATCTTGTGTCTCTTCTTTCCGTGAACGGTCTCGTATTGTGCACCGTCGGATTTCAATCCGTCATCGTTGAGAATGAACACCAGCGTCGATGAGGAGCTGCTGACGGTTTTGGCAATAGTTCCCTTCAAAGACATTTTGTATCCGTCTTCCACAAGCGTGACTGAACTTGCTTGTTCCATGGCTTGTTCTGTGTCTAATTCGAGGTCGATTGGTGGTTTCGATGCCGTGGCGGACATTTTTGAGAATATCCTGGCCTCCCCGCAGGAGGTCTCTTTTGTGCTGAGAACGGATGCCTCTGTTGTTGTAGGTGGCCTCAGAATATCAGGTCGTAGAATCGCTATTTACCGGTATAAGATATATTTCAGGAGACACAAATATGGTTACGAGTAGCTGTGTCGTCGTCATCCTCTTCTCCGCTAATAAATCTAGTTACGTTTTCAATTTAAGTGAACTTGACGCAGAGATTCACGTGACTAAGTCGCGGGGCCACGTGACGTGACATTACCTTGCAGCATTTCTTGACAACATGATGTAACGTGACCACGTGACACATGATTGATCATAATGTTAATACAAAACCGTCGCGACAACCCATCCTATCTTATACATTGCAATTTGATATATGACGATTTGATTGATCACTTCATAGAAATAAAGTTTTGCAATTTTCATTTAACAAATACTCATTTTGTACTACAAAAAATTACTGTGAACCGTTTTAAACCGTTGACCGTTATACCTCTTTCTGGTTCAGTTCCAGTTCAGTTCCAAGGTGGCGGCAAAGATTTCATATTGGTTTAGTTCCGGTTCGGGTAAAAAAAACGGTTCGGTTCCTCTTTTCGGTTGGGTTGGGTTCCGGTTCGGCACTCTGCGCCTAACATTCAATCTTAAATTTTAGACATGGGCAATACGTCAGACCTTGACTTAGATTTTGGTATAATGGATGCCATGGCCACTGCTGAGGTTCTCGCTAAGATTAGCATTAAGCTTTTGCGAAGCTTTCTAAGCTCAAACAATATTTCACCGTGCGTGGCGGATTTGGCAACGCACGCGGTTGTCACGAGGGAACGGGGTTCGACACCCGCTTAGCTCGAACTTTTCTTTTATCAGTCTCTATTCATATAAAATGTTCCCGACAATTTTCGGCTGTCTTTTGAGAGTTCTGGTTCGGAACACGCCTGACCGTACCGCGAGTATGAGAGTAGTGGTGCCACGCTGCTTCGGGACAGTCACCATTCTGGCGTCGACGCAGGATGCTCGACACTTTCCGTTCTAGGTTTTATGTTTAGGTTCCCCCAAATAAACATTTATTTTTTCAGTTTTGAATTAGTTCACTGTTTTAGAGCGCAGCTCTTAAGCGCCCGTTTCCGGCTTGAGCGGCGTCGCCGTCGGCGTCGGCGCTTTTAGTCGTTGCATTATAGGGCGTTTCCCATAATGACGTCATACGTGACGTCACGAGGCTTAGTAGTGACGTCACGTGTGATGTCACCCTTGTGACGCAAGCGGCACCTAAATTTGGTGGAAAAATATTCCCACTAAATTTAGCGGAAAAGTTTCACCGCTGACTTTAGAGAAAACAATTCCCCGCTAAATTTATCGGAATCATTTCCCCGCTAAATTTAGCGGAAATATTTTTCCGCCAAAAATAGTGGAAAAGTTTTTCCGCTAAATTTAGCGTGTAAATTTTTGCGCTAAATTTAGCGGGGAATGTTTCCCTCTAAATTTAGCGGTTTCATTTTCTCGCTTAATGTAGCGAGAAAATTCGTCCGATAAATTTAGCGGGGAATCTTTTCCTCTAAATTTATCGAAAAATATGTCCCCACTATATTACGCGAAAAAAATTCCCCGCTAAATTTAGCGCAAAAAATTCCCCAATAATTTTAGAGAAAACATTCACTGGCTAAATTTAGCGGAAAAATTTTTCCGCAAACTTTAGCGGTAAATGTTTCGCTAAACTGCGCGGGAAAATTTATTTGCTCAATTTAGCGGGAAAATTTTCCAGCTAAATAGAGCGGAAAAAGTTCGCTGCCAAAATTAGCGGGGAATTTGTTCCACTATATTTAGCGAAAAGTTTGCGCCTGATGTGAGGGGAGCAGAAGAAAAGGAGAGAAAGTACGAAGGGGGAGAATACATACCCTCCCCTCCGTACCCTCCCGTCCTCCTCCTCCTCAAGAGCTGTGCTATAATTCGGCATCACATAGAGTTGTACACGTCTTTCATATTTTTTTCATCTGTGATTATATATATCGCACATCGCGCAATTTATGCCTTCTTTCTATTTTTGAACATTGGCAACCCAGGCACGTGAGAATAAGAAATGGTGCGAGACTAAGTCTGTCAGCGTAGAAGCTAAAACAATATCTGTGTGAGTATAGCAATTTCACGTTAACTATCATAAAATAATAAGCAACCACGTTCACAGGCTCGATCAACTTGCAACGAACACTAAGAAAGACTTGTACAGCGCGTCCCCCGAAAATTACGGCGCTTGTTTTACCTCAAAAACAAACTGCGCAACGCCGAACGCTCATTCTCCGCCCAAATGTAGCCCTAGTGGTTCAATACGTTATTGTATGCAAACGTTATGTGAGCAATGGGAAACGGGCCGCCGACCGATCTCTCGATACAATGGTGTCAGTTACCAAAAACGGGCGAAAATGGGCCCCACTTCCTTACGTAAATGTTCAGACAATCGCTTACAACTTTTGAACAAGGTAAAGGTTAGTGCTGAAACTTCGGCCCCTGGTTCGCACCGCTGTCGCTAATTTGGGTGGAGACTGAGCCTTCGGCGACGCATAGCTTTTTTTGTTTGCAGTGGAAAAACATCGTAATTTTCTTTATTGAGACATGTTGTACATGAACAATCTGAATCACTCCCTCGAACACACACGCTTTTTTTAGTAAATGTTAGACACAAGACGTATCTTCTGTTTCTTAAAGAGTTATAAAATAAGATACTAACTCTGCAGCGACGACTTCGGGGACTATGGTTTTTATTTAGAAATGAAATTAAGTTACAAAAGTTAGAAATAAAAAAAAGTCCGATGACACCTAAGCACTTCTTATGAGTTGTGAATGCGAAAGCATGCCGCCGGCGACGTATTACATTGTCGAAGGGCCTCGTGCTCTTGCCGCCTGAGACACTTTGAATCGCAATCCGCTTGTGCCTCCCGACGGCCGTGCGCTCGCTCTCATGAAGTGGCCGCGCCGCGCCGAGATCGGCCGTGCAGCCACTCCGGAGTCTGCCGTGCGGCCTGTGCTGGTATGGCGGCCAGCCGCTCCCTCTTACCGGTGGCCGGGCCGCTGCGCCGCCATGGAGAGGGCTTCTCAGGTGGCGTTCCTTGGAACTACTCCGCGCGAGAGCCAGTGTAAGCCTCGTTCCTTGAAACTATGACGTGCGCCAGCCAATGGGAGCCTATCCATCAGATCGCTGCTTCAGACGACAGGCTTCACTCCATTGGTACAGGGAAGTTTAGGTGCCGTTTGGCGCGGCTTTAAAAGCTGATAAAGACCCTTCGCTCCATGGGGCAGTTAATGATTTCGCATTAAAACTTGAGATCTCCACCTAACCTCCCTAACGAAAGGAGTCCGATTGGCGCAACAGGCGATAGATACCATCAGTACTCTCTGCGTCTACAAGTGGGGGTCGGGAGCAAGGCACCGCGAGTGCCAAATGTTTCAGCGTCAGCTTCGGTGATCGCATCGCTGTTGTCGTTGGCTTGTTTTGAAGGTTTCCTTCCTCGTTGAAACGCGCGTCACCCAGCGTAGAATTGTAGGGAAGCCCAGAGGTAGCCGCCGAAACTCCGCCCGAAAACGTCGGTGGATTCCTCTAGTCCACTGGTAGTCCCAGTATGTGAGAACAACCTTCACACGCTCGTTGGAAGCTGAGCGCACCATGAAGGTGAATGACACCCCCCCCCCCCAAAAAAAAACAAAAAAAAAACAGAAAAAAAAAACACCACGGATGAAAATTGCAGTTAAGAGACGCGGTAACATCCAGAGAGTGTAAAGCAGACGACGACGTGTAGCGGAAAATACTTCTTGAAAAAAACCAGACGGCACAACATTTTTGTTGTTCTTGTTTTATCTCCATTGTTTTATGTTTCATTGGTAGAGTAAAATAATCATGCACTGACAATTCGTACAGAAATGAGCGCACGTCGCTTCTGGCACAGTAATGTCGTTTGCTATTGCCGAAGTTGAGGACCGTCACACAAGGAAGAAACGCGCCTCAGAGAGTGTTTGGAGACTGCCTTTTGAGTGATGAGTTAACAGATAACAGTTAACAATATCAGTAGAACCACAAAAAGAGGGGTGAGGGGGGGGGGGCAGGTGCCTCCTCCGTCCCTGCACCCTCTGCGAACGACAATGTGTCGTGTTATATCGGCTCCAATCACGGCACGGCTCCAGCATGCCGCCTATCTTGCGTGCCGCCATCTGTCGGTTGTTGCGCCAATCAGACGCCTTTCTTCAGCAGACGGCCACCGTAGGTCGGGACTTCGCGTTTTTTTGTTTTATAACTTTTTACTCGGGTAGGTTTGTCCAGCGAAATCTCTATAACCTTAATGCAGGTTCTTTGGCCACCTCTATAATAATATTAGCTAGCTATATTCACAATCCGATTTATGAGGTATCTTCAAACAGCCACTGATCCTTTTGACTGACCTTGTAGGAAACATTTCCGCGCAATGGAGGCTCAATTTTGCCAATGCCACGTGCAGTTTCTGCCTCGAGTTCAGGAATAGATAGACACGAGATTTGACAAACTTTAAAGCTAACGGTCGCTCAGTGTACGGTCCCACGACGTCGGCGGCTAATTCGGGTTGCCATTTTGTGAGGAGACTCAGCCTGGCAACTGTTCTCGTAACAGCTTAGTAGCTTTGTGTGCAGTGTGAAAGAGTGCCAAGGAACATTTGTGTAATACAAGGTTTCACAATTTAAACAGTTTATAAACTTCATACTGAGATAAATCTCAATAAATTTTGAATAAATGATGGCATTTATTACAAAATTATATTATTGCGGTATTCTTCGGGGACCGTTTTAGTATGCATCCCTCAGGTGGCAAACAAGCCAAGGGCATCTGACAACGTAAGTTGTACTCTTCACGAACTGCCGAAAATAAGTATGTCTGGCGATTTATCTTCTGTTAGGGATTCAGAGGAAGCTTAAAGCGCGTAATAATATCTGTTTACATTTTCTTTAAACTTAGAGCGAAAATCCAGCCTTAACTGTATTTTTTGGTACAGATCTCTACTGGGCAAAGCGAGTGAACATGCCATATTTATGAGTACGGTTCCGACAGCGTTTAGCATATTACTAGTATAAGTATAAGGTGCTGTCAGCAAAAGAGCACGCGCCACTCGCAATATGACAAGATAAGTATGCGCCATGGCGCCAAGTTTTTTGGGATATGCTGCCCAAAATGTGAGCAAAATTAGCAGCTTCTCACCAGTTAAAACCTTCAAAATTTTACTGCGTTTAGAGGCAGCACGCGAAGCACACTTGTGTGCTTATGCTGATGCCGGTAATATTTCAAAATTTAAACAATTAAATTTCTCAGGTGTAGTTGTTTCGTGAAGCCAAGAGTTTATTAGGCGTTTATTGGGAGTCGGCCAGAAGAGCTTCAGGGCCAAAATATAGGACGTCTGTTCTTTTTCGTAACCTTCTTCCAACAGCTTTCATACACACAGTAGCCGGAGCAGCACACAGAGTCACTATAGCACTAATAATGAATGACAAATGAAGAGATATAGCATAAATAAGCCGTAGATGTCTAATTTCCTTTTAATCAACATTGAGTAGACACACTAGACACTAGACACGACACGAGTTGTGTATTCGCTTGCAAAAATGCCTTTCAATACCCTTTCTTTCGCAGAACCACAATCAAATGAATCAACTTGACGCATTATATATTTGATTCAGACAATGTTTTGTGATCAATTCAGTGTTTTTTAATGTGTAACTTTTGTTTTTAACTATTAAACATTGTTTAACCTGCTATCCCTCACCCCCTTTTGATTCCTCTTTATTATATCTGGTATTTTAAATTAATTAGTTTAGCTCTCGTGATATACACACACACACAAACGGGCTAAGAAGAAAGTTTAATATGACGTTTGGAGCAGGGACAGCTCGAAACGTCATAGGTGTCTCCTTGTACATTGTCTGCTAATCCAGTTCTGCATTACATTCACTCCTTCACTTCTGTTGGGGTCAAGTTATTGGCCTACATGTAAAGAATAAGGTAAACTCAATTTTCTCAATCAGCGGGTTGAAAAACAACGCTCCTTCCTATTCTTTAATTCTTTTTATCTATTTTAATTATTGTATTAATACTGTCAACCAGGGAGAAATATTAGATGGGTCAAAATCACAATACAAAGGTGATATATAGGATGGTATACATAAAATAATATTTACAAGGTAACAAATATTAATTAAACCAGAATCGCCCAATAAAAACAAGAAAAATAATATTGTACCACCACAGAAAATGCAAAGATAAAGAAAAAACATTTAGGTACGATGTAAATGTAATAAGAATAATGTGAATTTTTTAAAATCCAGAAGAGATGAACGGATTTAACTCATCACACGTTTGCAGTGGTTGATCTGGCTGTCGTTAAGAAACCACGCCCTCAATTGAAGTACAATTTATTTGACTGATCTGAGTAAAAAAATTAGTAGCCCACCTCAGTGCATACCTTCACTCATCAGAAGCGTTACTGAACATTATATTAACATAAAAAAGCTAAAGCTCCAATGTGCGATGCTAGAATCTCGTTTATATTCACCGCGCTCAAAGCGAGAAGAGAAAGAATGGCGTTGCAGAATAAGGACACATGAGAATGAATCCAATATAATCACTTTGCAGAATGAAACCGCGTGGAATATAAAATAAGGTCAACTACTAGAAATGAGCCAGTTCTAAGTGCAAGTGACCATTATCCCTTCCAGTATCGTAAGATCAAAACACGGAGGTGACAAGCACGTATAAAACCAGTAATGAAAAATAACGGTGACGGGAAAAGATTTAATGGCTAAGAAACAGACCGTTGGCATTTGCCTGCATGGTGTATTTGGAAACAAATCTAGGTGTATTTGAGGTGTAGATTACTATAAATGTGAGGGGTGTTCTGATATAATGGGTGTCAAATTATGGATACGAATATCTATAAAATGATGGCGGTCTTTCTACAGTTCTCGAAAGAAACTTGGAGCCTACAGTTACAATATAATTTTTTTGTATATCCTACCAATCTTCGTGTCACACTTACTAAATGTCCCACTGCCAATAAAAATAAAAAAAACACACAAACAAACTTCATTTTTTCTTGGGTTACTGAAGCAACGTATTTTAATACGTCGTTTCGAGATTAGGTTGTCAAGAAAAATTGAAGAAATCACTTTAAATAAAGGATTGATATTTAACTACAAGTGTTTTGATGTAATAGTGTCCGAAGGGCTTAAAGGGGTGCTGAACCGAAATCTGGATTCCACAAAACACGGCGGCAAAAGCGTGCAACGGGATTCTACAAACACCAAAACATCACTGATACAACGATATCTCGAACTGGTGACCGTATTTGTCAAAAAAAGGAGGCGCATTTGACAGATAAGTTTCCGTCTTGTTTCTCCGACAAGGAGAGGGAACGGCCTCGCGTCTTTTCCGCCTTGCCGCCTTGAGGGGGCGAAGCGAAGAGAGGAGGAAGTGGTATATTTTAACGTCACGCTCCTGGTCGGCCTCGTTCAATCTCGACCTCTTTTTCCAAAAAGAGATATCGCCTTACGAGTAGTGTTGTAGGGATTGTAACGTCCGGCCTACAGCTTCTGCATTGTTTTCTGAAATCCAATTTTCGGTTCACCATCCCTTTAAGCAAAAAGGTGTTGAGACTTGGACAAGCCGTTTTGAAATACTGCGTTTTTCCTCCAAAGAACTGGTATAATTCTGTGATTGGAATTAGGCCAAAGAGGAAGAGGACTAACGCGACTTTAAGCAGCTTCTACACTTCCCCTCACTAAAACCGTGCAGTACACCCAAAACTACAGGGCAGGGAGCGTATTCTAACCTGTTCATGAGGAGGGAAAGGAGGAGTGGGAACGAGAGGATGAGATTCCCAGCCCTTCTCTCCCATTCCTTGACATTCCTATACGACTTTCCAATATGAAGCCACAAAAAATGTGGTCCGTATTTTTTTAATATTTTTAATATTGAGTGTGTGCCTTCGATAACCCATGGCTTTCATTAGATTTAGTGCGTGTGTCTGAACGGTTTGTGACCACGGAGAAGTGAGTGAACGGGACTCAAGCCCGTCAGTTTTCGATAGCTGGTTTTAGGGAGAAAAAAAAAAGAGAATTTTGGGCCGCAAATTGTATTTTGGGCAGCTGAGCTCTCATATATCATGTAGAAATAAATACCTCAGTGATCATAAATACCCTGTCAGTGTCTGTATAAAGCTGAACAACGGCACTGTTCAGAATAATTCATTTGGGTCACACTGATTGCAGCGTCACAAGCCTTCCTGATGTTTAACTAAAGCATGGCTAAATATAAAATGTGCCCAATAAATGGCTTCAGATACCTACCTTTTCGTTTTCTTCGACACACGGTGGACCACCAAGTCTGGACATTGGCTTTTGCTTTTGAAATCCTTCACTGAACGCACTATTCTGAACCCATCTGGGTAGCTGAATTAGAAAACCTGATTAGTAAGTTGCCTCACTTGTCTACTTGTCTTAATATGATACCCATGAATGGGCTTGCCATATATTTGTAGATCACTATTCAAATATTAAGAAAGTTCCTGATTTCATCGCACATGTTGAAAATATATATTTTCGGACAAGTATGTGTTTATTTATTTATCTGACCTCTGCGGCTTGCACTTTTCAAACGACCGATTAGGAAAATTAAATTATGTTCGAGGAAAGTGCAATAGATTGCAATACCAACAATATATTTAGATACCCAGGTTAGCGAGCCAAAAATAAAGTCATTTTTGCTTAGTGCCCTGTATAGGCACGGGCTCCTTGTAAGGGCTATTTTGGTACTCACGTTAACACTTGAATAAAATAAGTAGTAGTGACAACAATAAATAGATAATTCATTCCTTTATACGCACCTTATTGTATGGCATCTCATAATGTGATATTGTGACTTGCGTCACACCAAATATTAGAAATAGGGAAATCCAAGGCAGCATTCTGGTGTACTGAAAATATTGCTCGTAGAGTATAGACAAAAAGAAAATTATACTGAAACATGCTTAAGTATGTCGTTTAAATATGAATTTAGGTTCCGCCATTTTTGCCTGTTTATTATAAAAACAAAAAAAAAAGTGAGACAAAAATTTACCAAGGTTACCCGAACGCTTGTTTTGTGACTTAGAACAATATTATGATATTCCAAGTTTCCATAAACATTCTGCGATGGTTTCAGTATTGGTTGAACGGAAGTAACGTTATGTTATACTTATTTCTTTTAGTTACAACTGTAGGTGAATATTGTAGAACAAAATTTAAAATCTGGGCGAAATTCTTATTGGGGTGTATTGTTTCTACATGCATTAAATCTGCTAGTGGTGTGCAGAATATAGCATAAGTATTCAAATACTTGCGCACCATTTCTAATAAAATTACAATCTTGTTTTTATGCAGGATAAGGGCCGATGATTAATATTAAAAATAACTGGTTTCTGCGACAACGACTACAAAAACACGTCATATATTGCTTTCCTTACGCGGATTACCTTTGTGTGTTTTCCTGTACTCAATGTAACCATTCTATATTTAAAATTATTACACAAAATGACATTAATCATTTAATTTTAGAAGATAACCAGTTGGCTTTAGAGCGTTGGCTGATCCGCAGTACGACATGTGCTCGAAAAACTTCGTAACTCAATATATTTTAGATTTTGTAGCTCAACATGATTTTTTTTCTAAAATGTAGTCTATTTTAGCTACTATTTAGATGCTTCTGACACCCAAGAATGCCCTGCTACGCCCCACGTGGTGAGCCGTGCAGCGCTCACATCTTAGCCATGCGGTGCTTGGGACAAACCCCTAAAAATGTATTTTAAATGCAAAATATATCAAATAAAAATAATTTCATAATTAATTCTTAACTGCATATAACCTAATTACGTTTGCTCAAGTGACCCGCGCTTTAAAGAAATGGTACATGCGCTGAAGTGTCAAAGAGTCGCGAAATATAAATTACAAGAAAACTACATTGATTCGCTAGGTATTTATGTGTTAGAACAAACTTTTGAATTAATTGTTTTGGTGCTATCTAGGGCAGTACAAATTTCGAACTTATATATTATAAAAAAACGACATGTTTTGAAAAATAATTGTTCTAGTCGCTTTGTTATATTAGAAAGTCGGCTGTTTGCCTCTTAATTCAGATTCGTATGAGCATCGTTTTCACATCTGGGGTTGCTGCTATCGGGGACTAAAATTTATTTCAATGTGAATTTCAGATGCCTTATACAACTTATTCGGATCTTTGCTTGCTCTTATGTCAGAATACAGAGGCTAGTGGCTAATTTATTTGAAAAAAAAGCTTCACTTTAAGTTACTACATAGCAAAGATTGTTTTATGACTGTATTTACGGATGTAATGGAGGGGGCTAATCGTCGTGATTAGTCAAATAACTAAACTTTATGAATAAACTTTTTAGTCAGTGAAAATGAACTGTTGCTTACAATTAGTGACCCGCGAAGCGTAATTTAAAGCTACATTATCAGAAAATTTTTGAACTAAATGGAGCGCATCCGAGGCACGTTAGCGCGCTAAAGTTAAACATTGCTGCAACAAGTGCAACGCAGGCTGTGCTAAAAAGCGAATGAGAAGAGACGGAAAAACTGGCGAGCGTGTTTTCCCACCCACAGCTTTGTTCCACTTGCACGAGTGGGAAATTTAGGAAAATTTTGGGTGCGTTTTCCCATGGGCTTCACATATTTAAATATCTACTTATTTAGTGTTCTTCAGTGACACTTAGATACGTTTTTATTTAGAACCATAAGCTTAGTTTTATTATTAAAACAGTTAACGAACAAAGTTTTGTTAATGATAGATCTAATTGAGGCGGTTAGTTTTTATGTTATGCCCCTCTGGCTGAATAACTCAAATGCATTGACCACAATCTACGGCATTGACCACATTCTACGGCTTTAAAAGAATAAAAAGCCTCTAAGAACGCCTTGTATATTGAAGTAAACATCTCTTTCATTGCTCAAATAGCAATGAAAGAGATGTTAGCGATGAAAGAGAGTATAGAAACGCACCAACCTGAAATTATCCTGGAGATAGACTGGCAAATTTACCTGGTGTCCGCCGAAAACAAAAACATTTCATTTCGTTGTTTGTTTGGACCAACATTTATAAATAAAGTTGATTGAAGTGTTTTCGTCTAGTCATATAAGCCTCATGCTATTGAAGAACAAAAAAGATCGGACAAACATCGCACAAAAAATATAGCTTACGGCCGTGGAAATTCAGAGAAGTACTTAATGCTCACATTGAAACTAAACAAAGGCAGCGGCTATAAGTTTCGCAAGAGGAACAGTGGAAAGAAACGCTCGTAAAACTGGTTTAGATATAACGCACGAATTATATTGTCCTAGTAATCCAAATGAGCTGATGCCAATTTAGGGCCGTAAATGCGCCAAATAAAATAGCGATATTGTGATCAGCATCTCACTTTTAGACTGCGTGAACTTTGGTAAGTATATAACTTACATTTATAGGATTTCGACTATTGGGACGACCAAGACGCACCAGCATTTTAATAGCCTCGTTACACCGAGATTTTCCGCTGTTTCTAAGAGTTACGTGTGCATGATTGCTCTTTTGCTAAAAGTTTCGGAATGTCCAAATATTTACAGGACATGTGCGGGATTGTGTTTCAGGTAGCCGAATTGTTTATTGTGTTTTGAATATAGCACCTGATTTATGAAACTACCACAGAAAGCATAAAAATATTTCTAATATATTGAATATTATTTGCCATACCTTAATATGTCTCATGCATTTTTGAAGTGAAGCTGTCAACAATAACAACGAAAGAAATTCAAGTGAACCTTTACTCGGCAATTCGGATGCATGTAAGCTTCATGAAAATACAGTACAAACCATAATATATGATGATTGCTGAACAAGCATATTTTGCAGGCACGCTTAAGAGCTTCAGTCACAATTTGTTGGCCGTTCAGCTAAACTGTAGGAGCGACTCTCCTGATAAGCATAATAATGTTTTCGACTAGCTAACGCACTGAATGCGGCGTCGAAGACCGCAACGATCCAGGGTACATTTTTTTTTGTGAGATTTGTTTCTGAGTTATTAACAGCTTTACTAAGATTGTTTTCTAAACCTTATAAATTCGTTTGTGCCTACCTTGTTTGCAATTACCCTCTCATACTACATATTCTTCTACGTGTTTCTTCAAAAATAACATTGCCTTTACTGTAATATTTAAACGTTTAATGCCTATTTGGAGCGTGAGTCGTTCTTGAGTTATTTTATAGTTCTCAATACAGATCAACAAAAAAAGGACCAGCGTTGTGACAGAAACCCTTGTGACAGATGAGGAGGTTTTAATCTAAAAAGATCAAAATCACTTAATTTTTATAGGAACAGTGTGCGTAAAAAAAAAACTCTAAAAACTTTGATTTTGTTTACTCTATCTTTAACAAAATAAGATTCTCACGGATGAAAAATGCTGTACATATAAAGAACTGAAAGGATGTTTAATGAGGTGAACTTGTTCCTTCAGCTAAACAAAAAGGGTACACTACATCCTGCGTCGGTGACGAAGGGACGAGTGACCCGAAGCACTCGTTACGCTGCTTTTATACGCGCGTTATGTTCATGAATATTCCGATTCAAAGCACGCAATGATAGAAGACTTTGTACTTGGGCTAGTTGGTAATTCAATGTGTAGCATAAAAGCACTAAAAGACGACGCACAAGTAAACTGACGACGAACACCACAAAGCGCTTTGTTTTGTTCGTCGTCCTTTAACTTGCCCGTCGTCCTTCTAGCGCTTTCATTTTATACGCAGGATGGTAGCCGAGAATGGGCTGAAGTTCTCCAGACGAACAAAACTTAATAAAAGAAAGAACCGGGCCAAGCGAGGCTCGTAACCGATTTTTTTGCATGACAGCCGCGCGCTCTTCTCGCTCAGCCATTCATGTTGCATTATGAACGTTATAATCTGGTTATTCGAAAGGTCTTTGAGACATTAAAAATATTTCAGTTATAAAAAAAAAACGAATAAAAGTTCATTTTTACACATATTTTCTTATCATGAATACCACCCTTCGCCGATGACCTTTCATAATACGATACCTGTGCTCTCGCGCTTCGTCTTGACACCATGAATGTTTTACTCTATCGCTAAACACAAACACATATTGGATATGAATATTGCGATAGATCATACAATAATTGACATTTAAAATACATAATACCTAGTTACGCTAAAACTAACCAATCTGTGCGATAAAAAATAAGGTTATCACGAGGTGCTGAAGGAATATTGTTCTACGTTTTACTCGTGTTTTACATCTTGTCTGAATCATGGCAAGAGGTTGAATTTTATATAATTTGAAGATGAAAAAAAAATGATATATTGTCACAAATGACAATTGATGAAGCGAAGATAACTGAAGCAACTAAATGTTTAATGGGGCGAACTTGTGCCCAAAACAAAAAGAGAACAGGAGAAAGCAGTATAGCATTGCGGGCGTTGCTGTCGGCGAAACCGCAGGATCGGGCGCAGGGGCGAGACTGACTCTGCTCGCCTTGCGGAGCCCCTTATGTACTCTCGTAGGTTTCTGGATTATACGGCGTAGAACTTTCGGTGCGTAGAAGATTCGGAACTTTATCAGACGAGAATGTTCTCGACCTTACGAGGGGGTCAAGTTGAAAGAATAAATAAAAGGACAGTCCGCTGACTGGGGATCGAACCTACACCTTCCGCGCGACAGTCAAGCGCGGTAACCACTCGGCTACGCACGCGCTCGCTCGCCGACGCGCGTGGCAATATCGAGGTGTCAAATGAATATTATATTGAAAAAAAAAAAATGTTTTTTTTAAATGATTGACACGCAAAATGCTTAATCAATTATTTTACTATAAAACTCGAAAAATATATATTATCTACCTTTTGATCTGATCGGGCCTTTTATTGTGTGTTTAAGACCAAGAGGCTTTCCTTGGAGAAGCCTTTTAATTCTTTGTTTTTTAGGGAGCTTAGAAACGTAAATGAAAATGTTAGGTTAAATTAGTATAATTTTCAACCCTCCATCTTCTAGGTTGAAGTCACGACTGCTGAATCATGGCCTTAAGTAAAGTCACGATGATGTATTCTCTTTTACTGCAATTGAAGCTTGTAGCGTTTGTTATATCTTCACAATCAAGTGTGCCAGAGACTGTGGTGAGTACATGATATTTCGATCACATCTTTGATGTACATGGATGTTTGAATTTTTGTGAATTAACAAAAACTAAATATGTAGAAACAGGAATATGAATATCCTAAGAGTGATGACGTTCTCAAGGTTCTGTACATCACATTTTTTTCCAAAGTACTGTATGTTTAGCACAGTATATCCGCGGATGACCCGCAGATTATCCGCGGGCATCCGCAGTCAACTGCTAGATGCGGATAAAAATAAATCAGGTTTGGCGGATTGCGGATCGCATGCGGTTATGCGCGGGTCAAGATCTAGATTTTTGCTGAGGCGGCACATAAATGTGTGAGACCACAGAGTGTAGGGTGAATAAGTCAGTGGAACTAAGAAGTGGCTCATCGAATTCTTGGCTGGCGAAAATTTCAATCTTAGAAAAAAGGTGCCATTTGGGGAAAAAATTGGTCCTTACTCCAAGAATGATCTGACTCTCATCAAAGATCGTTTTAGTGTCTTGTATCGACTGTAATGGTGTCCCTAAAAAAAACTGAAGAATGAGGCGGCATCAATCATCTCGGGAAAGCGTTTTCTTGTTTAGCAAGAAAAGAGCGAAAAACGTTAATTCGCGCGCAAAAAAGATAATGCATAAAAAAAAATAGAAATCCCCTTCCCCAAGCGGTGTACTCGTGTGTTGCCAGGCAAATAGGAGTACATCACTGGAGTAAGCGACCGCGTTTTTATCCCACTTTTTTATTCTTTAACAAAACTAAAACTACACAATGTTATTAGTCTGTTTTTTTGTTAATTTTCATCTTTCGAAAGCACGTGTCTGCTTAAAGTAGTTGTTACAAAGGAAACAAAATATATAAAAGTTTCGTTTCTTTAGCACATTTTCTAGGCAGTGTCGCAGACTCGCAGGACGATCCAATAACTGCGATCATCTTTCCAGCGATGCGAAGTGCGTCTGAAAGGATGATCACTTACAAGTTAGAATACAAATTCAAGTAAACATAATACTATAAAATGACTTCTATGGTATTCTGGCTTAACGTTTTGTGCGAGGATAAAAAATGGTTTATTACCTATAAGGTACCATTCGTGTGCTTTTGTTTCATTCAAACTTTATTTTGTGATATAAAATGGATGTGCGAAATGCAGATCGGTTGCGAACACAATAATTTAAAAACATTGCAGATGCGGTTCGGGTTCGTGAGACTGGTATAAGAAGCGAGGACCGTGAATGCACCAGGACATCACCATAAATTTAATATTACACATATTAAGATAAAAAAATTCCTTTATCGATTTGTCTTTGAATCCTCGAAACTAGTAAATAGAGTAATAAAACATCCCCATAAAAAAAGAAAGAAAAGAACCAAGAATAGCAAAAATTTAGCATAAAAGTGTGTCTTTTTGTTGCTATAGAGTCTCGAAATCTTTTTTTTAAAGGGAGCAATGTTCAATACCATGAAATATATCATATAACACATTCTTTATAAGAAAGCTAAACCAAGTTTATTGGCGTAATATATAAATATAACGAATTATTTTTGCAAATGCGGACACTGATTTTTTGGACGGAGGGAAACAAGATTGTGAATACATTTAAAGTAAATAAAATATACGAAATCATATTTTACAAATAAATACATAATTAAGTATAAATAGCTAAATGACAAAAGCGAGATATCGCTGGAAGGTTTTTAATAACTTGAAACTGCACAAAAAGAGAACGCTAACGAAGGAAATGTTCTGCCTCTTCCTCTGTAATTTTGTTGTGTGTATGTTTAGACGACAGAAAGCTACTCAGCCCCAAAGTAGCTTCTAATATTTTCGTTGTAGAAAAAGAATATATTAGCCAGTGCAGTACGACTGCCAGCCTGTGGTATTTTAAGTTCATCATTCAGTAGTGGCACACGAATGCACGCCAGTACGACGCTCATCCGGATTGAAACGTGCAGCGGCGGGAATTAAACCCAGTATCCCTGAATTCTGCAGCTTGAGCTTAAGTTTCACGTGCTTCGAGCTGCGGTGCGTTAAGACACTCAGGCAACAATCCATTCTTTTTCCGTGCTGTGTTTTGAAAAACTAATAGGAGGCAATAACCACTGAAATGTGTCTGTTAATTTTCATGTTCAGCAAGTTAACCACGATCGTTGCTAGTGGTATATTCTGGATGTGACACTATTCCTTCATTGCAAAGAACGAAATCGAAACAAGGCTGACTTAACGTCATTAACGCATTCTCTTTTTCTGGGAATGCATTTTTTTGATGTGAAGGGCAATTTGGGTGGCCTTTTGGGGGATGCATTCTAGACATTGATAACTAGTGATCCCTTTGGAGGGTTGGCTGTGGTAATGCGTTCACGTTGCACCTCTAGCATTGAGGTACTTATTTTACATTGTATACATACCTTAAATGCAGGACCACAGAAGAGGGAAATCGAGAATTTTTTTCATTACTGTTCTATTCATTAGCCTTTGAGCTGAAATATTGTAATTTCTGTGTGATAATCCAGAAATTGTCTATTTTGAATTCATCAGAACATGTTTCGAATTTGGGCAATATAATATAAGCAATTTAAGTAGATGAGGATCTAAAGTAGGTGTAAATATGGAGTGTGAATTTACAGTTTATTGTTTTAGCTTGGATCACGTGCCCGCATGTTTTAAGCTAATCTCACAGAGACAGAAAACGCACGTTTAGGAAAGGTATAAAAAGTATTAAGGTTTGTCACTTGTTATATTCCCGCCATCGTTAGAGTGTAGAATGGCACCGGTTTAAATTCTGGCAGTTCACCCCGTGCGCTCTTAGAAATGGTTGTATAAAGGAGCCACAATTTTGAACAATCGAAAATAGCTTCCCATGCAAATTAAAAAAAAAAATGATGTTTTCCTATTTTATAAACGCCACCTTTTTTAAACACGCACATGTTCTCAGTAACAGAACTAAATCCTACTTATCTATCTTGTTAGTTTTAGTTTTGTTTACCTATTAAGACATTTAAAAAGTTTGAGCCTACGCCCTCAATATTTTGCAGATCATGGCAACAGTTTACGGAATTTTAATGACTGCAAGTGTGGAATCATGCTTTTCCCAATGGTGTGAAAAAGAGGGATCCCAGGTAAGCATTACTATTAGTATGCTTATATTTTCTCCTGAACTATAATTAATAAAATAGATCGTAACATAATAGCATTACATTTGAGTTTAGAAAAGAGTTGGCGTTTCTTTAACCAACAGTTTTTCAAACCAAGCACAATGTTTAATAAGTTACTTATTTATTTAGAACACCTTCATGACCAAAAGACATTGAAGTTGGTAGAGGGTAACGAGGTGTGGAAAAAAAGGAATCCCAAGAATGAAGAGAGTTACCTCAGAATGAAATACTAAAAATATTGATATTGTTCAGGAAGGATTAAAGTAGACGCCATCTTATAACTATTTCTCAGACGGTTGGGGGGGTTTCCGGCAAAGAGTGGATCGGGGCATGGGGGATCTGTAAAGTGTACGCAGTTTAAAAGGTGGTATGCCCATCTCGTGTTGGTGAACTAGACGCGATAATATGTAGAAAGGAGGTGTTAGTAACTTTTCACATAAAGGATGGTCATTGTAGACGAGTGAAAGAAAAATGGGCAAGAATGGTCTTTACGTGATCAAGTTTAGGCAGGTTCAAACTGGATCTCATAGATGCTACTCTCGCAGTTCGATAATAACCATTAAGTATAAAGCGGCAATATCTATTTTGATCTGCCTCAACTGGCGAGCATAAAAATCGAAAAGCGCAAAGGACAAGGATACGGCGTAGAACAGGACAGGACATGTACTTACTATCAACTGGCGTTTTATTTCATCGGTAGTGAAAAACAAGAAGGGGGTGAGGGATTTCTTAAATAAATGGGGAGAAAGAGGTAATAGCCATTTAAAACAAAATGTTGAAGAGAAAGTTTTTTTGAAATCACGTAAATTAAATTCCGTAGTAAGGGAACGATTCATGAAACTCTTAAGAATGTCCAAGACTGATTCTTAATAAATAGAAGTAGAGGTAGTTCATTTCTTCGTCTGACAGCCCGATAAACGGTGTACTGTTGCACATGTCCCCTTTAACTTTCATGATATGGGCCTCGGAAATTTATCTGCTGGTCCGGTTATGATATGGTTTGAGGACTGTACCGCGACTTTTCGCGTACAGCAAGCCAAAAGACAAAGTTCATCTGGGGGATTTATATACAGCACCTGAAAATTCCACGTAACCCTTTTTTAGTTGACTTTGATATATTTTTAAATATTTTTAGTCCATTATCATCTGTGTCTGAGTTTTTAATTATCACATCCTTCACTTTCTTTTTGTCTTTACTACAAATATATTAAAGCGACAGTTGATAGTAAGCGCTTGTCCTGTCTTGTTCTACGTCCTGTTCTTGTCCTTCGTGCTATTTTTAATTTTTATGATATGTAGCCAACTAGCCAGACAGTTAATTTGATTTCAACTGGCGATGTTAATACGCCAGTACTGGAATTACATCATAAATATGCCAGAACCTGGTTGAGGGAACTATAATAGTAATAATAATAGTAATAATTTTATTGACAGTCTTGACATACAAATCAGGCTTAACGGGTCCGTCAAAGCCTGTAATGGCTTGTGGGACGTGACCCGGCAACGGCGGGAAAGAAAACAACATAAGAAATCGGAATATAATCATACATCACAACAACAAAAAACCACATAACACAACGAATGCATAAAAAAACGCAACCATTTCTAATACTGACAACGCTGCAGAAAATAGCCAGCACAATAAAATGAGGTAACGCAGTAACCACATTTAACACTTTGTACTCAAAAAAGCTTTTAACTGTCGTTTTGAGCTTATATTACGAAGTGGTAATGCCAGTTTGTTAAACATATCAGAAACATGAAATCAGCGCTTCCTTTTTTCATATTTAGTGCACACTCTGGGGATCGCATAATGGTCGCTGTCCCTTAGGGAACGCTGAGTTGTACGTGAAAATTTAAAAGGACTATTCCAGTAATGGTTTTCTATGACACATCTCTCGAAGAGTGTTGCAAAACGAGAGAGATGTAAGAAAGGGAACAGATTGTCAGATGGAATGTTGGTATCGTACGCTATAGCTTCCAGAATGCCTCTTAGAATACTGCCAACTTTGTTTTGCCAACCCAAGGAACAGTTAGCATGCAGTACAATACCGTAGCGCAGCACACCATCAGCCAGAGAATTTACTATCATTTTTCGAAGTATGAAAGGCAAAAATATTTTCGTTGAATAAAGCAAACATGAAACACTACAAAGGTTTTTAGCAATGCGACAAAGATGGGAATTCTAGGAGAGATCACTATCAAGCAATATTCCCAAATACTTGGTTGTACTAACATGGTTTATGGGTATACATCTACAATCAACACAGCTCGATAACTGTGGAAGGAAAGGAGTATCAAGGACCTTGCGTTTAAGTGGACTACAGAAACACACACGTTTTGTTTTATGTGTGTTTATTTTTATAAATTTAGAATTGAACCAGTTCATCAACCGTGTAGCTTTTGTTTGTAACGCAGTCAGTGCACTGGTACATTTATGTGACGCGATAGCAACAAAGTATCAACGGCGTACTGATACAGTTCACATCTCGACACCGCATTTGCTTGATCTTTCGTATGCAGGTTAAAAAGTAACTGTGCTAAAACGGAGCCCCGCGGTACGCCCGATTTTAAAGTGACATATGTGCTTCTAGTGTTACATATCAAAACCTGTTGCGTTTTGTTTGACAAAAAGCTGCTGAGTAACAAAAAAAGGGTCCACGAAAACCGTAGTTATATAGTTTCTTCAATAAAAGTTTGTGACAGATAAAATCAAAAACTTTTGAAACATCTAAAATAATGCCCAAGCAAATTTGTTGTTATCAAATGAGGCTTACAACGAATCAGCAAAATTTCTACGTTTGTTGAGAAGTAATATTAGAGATTTGAGTACTGTCGAAAAAAGTATTTTTATGAACTCCAATTTTGTATTGGCATTACTTGATATAAATGGGGTATAAAGTTAGCCATACAGATTAGGTGAAATTTGAATGAAAGATGAACTGTGATACGTTTTAGTTTTGCTATAAATCAAAATTGAAAGGAAAAACATATTTATCTTCGAATATCCTCGAATATCCACCATCTTTATGAAACTGGTTGACATAAGTTGTAATTTCAGCAATTTCTTTTCACTACATCGCATAATTGTGACGTGAATTCTTCAATAAAACAGATATAAATATTTTTATTTAAGTATCTTCACATATTACAAAATACATGTAATGCTTAGTATTAAATTATGCTATTGTTATCACAACAGAATATGCCGTCGTAATAAAACTCAACGACAACAAATGCTACATCCATTTTTTGCATACGCTAGTCTTGATTTTGAAATAGAATGTCAGATTATTTTCTACATTGTGTCTCATTAACTGTACGCTATACACTTGTGATTGACAGAAATGTGCCCAGTTCTATCATGTTTTAATTGTTCCTTCCTTAAAATTTGATTTTTTTATTACTTTCACTTTTCTGCGTTAGTACAAATAATATTGCATATAAAAAAGTCGAGAGGGCAAAAAGGCATGTGCTGATTTTCTCCTAAATTTTGTGCAACAAAAATAAGAATTATTGTAAGCCAGTCGCTTCTCCTAGCTTAATTTATTTAACAATAACCCTAGCATCTCTACAATATTATACAGTGTATTTTAGTCCGTCCAGAATTAAACAAGAGGAACTTTGCGATAGGGTTCCTGTACCTGAGGACAAGTTGGCGACCATGACGTTTACTAAAAGTGTGCTAAATTGATGAATTAATTAGCTATCTACCTAAAAGGTTTGAATTAACCTTTAATTTTATGCTTGTGTTAATATCTATTTTGAGGATTAAAGCTCGACCTCAATATTGTCTAATCGTACCTTGAACTTTTTATCAAAGAATCGTGTTAATAAAGAGCCTTGGGCGAGTTGGTAATTCATGCTGTATAAGAATAGGGCACGAAAAACGAGAGACAAAAACGAGACGCAAAATAGCCAGGAGTGGTCATCAACTCACGAGAAAAATTAGACAAGCAGAAAAAAATAGCGCAACAAAAACAGCACTGTGTCAGCACCGCTTCCCTAACGTTATCAAATAATGAGATGTAATATTTAGGGGGAAAGTTTAGCAAGGATTTCGTTTGTATATGTTTGTATGTGTGCCTCGGCATATGTATGGATCTATTTACTGATCTGGCGCACGCACCAGTTCCAGCTAAGTAGGTGTAAACAAGATGAATAATTAATGAATTATAAGCCGAGCTGTATAATTTAGCGCTTTGTTCAACTTTTGCATCTCCCTTTTGTCCCTTGTCTTTTAAGTGCTATTTGTATACACCATGATTAAAGACGTTTGTAGTGGACGCTACCAGGCGAAACATTTCACTCTTGTTCACGGTTTTAAGCCAAAACTAAAGGGGAAAAATGCTGCCTTAGCACAGCCGTCTTTCCTTGAGGAGTTTTGCGGAGGGCAGAGGCAGCAACATCCCTCGCGGTTTGAGTGGCGTCATATATGTCAATTACTGCATAAAACAGAAAACAATGGTGAGCCACGTATTTGTGACAAGTCTTCACAGTTAAATTTTATTTTATTTTTTTCTTACCGTAAAATATCACGGTCGCTGCAACTACGTGATGGCTATCTGGGATTTGATAGATCGTCGCCGGTATTCCATTTCCCATTTGCCCTATAGGACCACATCTGTGCAGAGGAGTATTCGATCTGTGTCGGCGCAACTCGGCTGTCTGCCACAACGTCTACGTTATTATATTTGAGGATTTTGTTGTAATTCCAGCGGCAACGAAGCCGCGCTTTTGAATTCGACTATGTCGTACCGACCACAAAAATTGATCTGTTTAGGATATAAATTGAACTTCCGACGTGAGGGCTTAATTTTTTTTTACTATTTTATAGTGCACGATTTTTTTTTATATTACTCCATAGCTTCTGAGACATAATCAGGTATTGATTTTGTTTTATTCTAACGCTTGACATAACCATGTTATTTTTTACGCAGTGTGTCCAGAACCTCAAGTGCTGCTCTGGCAAGTGTATTAAATGGCGTTGCTCATAATGTCTCAGTATGAAGAAAAAAGGACAATAAACAACTGGATTTTCTGAAGTCGAAATTATTCAAGCTAATTATGAGCGACCGCTTAGAAAGACCACACTATTCTATACACCCTAAGAAATAGGGGGTGTACACGGGTACACCCTTGTCTCGTATGTAACACCCCAAAACTACACTTCGACGCTCTGTCCACCGACGTCGAGCTGGCGATACCAACTTTTACGGGCGGCCTAATAGTCGAGCGGTACAACTTATTAAAATAGCTAATGTACTCATTAAACGCTACATTCAGACAATCAAGGTACTTTGGCCCTGCTGCAAAACCTGAGTAATTTTGTTTTGAGTCTTTGACACGCACATTAGCTATTTAGTATGTTATATCCAACATCTATAAAGCCGCTCTTAAAAGTTGGTAACGCCAGCTCGACGTCAGTGACAGAACGACGAAATGTAGTTTTGGGGAGTTACATATGGGACAAGTGATGTACCCCTGTACACCCCCTATTTCTTAGACGGTATGTAAGTGGGCGTGCGTACACTTTTTCAAGTAATTTAACAACAGCCAATAGGCAATACATGTACGTCGGGTAAAAAGTTTGTTGTTATTATCATATTTTAGACAATACACCAAAAGAATATAAGCGGTAAATTCACAAAAGTGCATTATTTGAAAATTCAAGAAAATATTTCGTACCGGATCGAATTTTTTAAAGGCAGCGCGAAGCACACGTGCACCTCGTTCCTGAATTTTTTACATTGCTTTGATAGAACGTCTGTCTTTTATCCATTTGTCTTGATAAAACATCTTTTATCCAAACAAGCATAGCAAAAACATTTTTTATCACAAAGCATTTTTTATCGCGATAAGCATTTCAAAGAATCTTTGAAGTTTGCTATCAAGCTTGCTATCACCTGCTTGCCGAAGTTTCCCTCGTCTCGACCATTCCTGCAAAATGCGTGAAATTTTATTGTCTACAGTTTCTTATCAAATGTCTACATTATCATTGGCCACAAAAGATTGGAACGCAATGCCTGACCACATTGTTTCAATGAACAAAACTAACATATTTGCATCTGCCACTACTTCTTTACTGTCAAACCTCCTTATATACATGTCAGCGTTTTAGCGCTTTTTTCAAGTTGTGTTGATTGTTATTTTGTATTTAAGTATGCTCACCCTTTGTGTAATTCCGTTTTTGGTCAGCAAGGAAAATAAATTATGTTGATGACGATGTTACAGCGCAACATACGAGGTCTGTCCAGAAAGCATTCCAACATTTTTATTATCTCGCTATACCGGGCGACAGCCTCCATGTCAATTGGCAGACAAACAAACGAGCCCTGCTGAGCATGCTTGAACAACCACTTCATTTTTCACCCGCTCAATAGGCTGCGATACGCCATTGAATTAGGTGAAGCGCTGTATGCAGAGTTGTGCCCGTTTCCTGAAAAATGTAATGGATTACAATTACAAA
This sequence comes from Ixodes scapularis, assembly GCF_016920785.2. NCBI lineage: Eukaryota > Metazoa > Arthropoda > Arachnida > Ixodida > Ixodidae > Ixodes > Ixodes scapularis. Next base: position 76,979,970 of record NW_024609857.1, read on the forward strand.
TTACCGAGCCACAAATCAAATTGATTACCGTTACAAATTGCTTACAGTGTAATTTATCGAATTCCTTTCCTCGTTACGTTACAAATTACTTTCAGATTACTTCTCCCGTACACTTATGAAGGAAACAATAAAAAATAGTTTTTATTGTTTTCAAAATTATAGTGCAACACCACTTTCCATTTCTCTTACGCCCGAATTATGGCAGTCCTTGTCAGAATAAAATACTGTATTTATAAGAAAGTACGTAGGTGAGCTCTGTTCACCTGCAATCTGTTAAGGCAGAGAGAAGCTGCAACCACACCCGCCATCCCGCTGGCTTACGGCGACCAGAAATAATCCCTGGAATTGTCCAGACAAAGCCAGCGGCGCGCATGCTCAGTAGCAGCGTCTACCTCCGCTAGGGATTCGGAGGTAAGCAATATACAAAAGCTCTCTTTTGGAAGAAGGCCTTTCAAGCGTGAGCGCAACGCCTCAGAACTGCGGTCTCGTGCCAGTAGCTTTGACACACTGTCAGCTTATGCATGAACGGATTATAGTTGCACGCATTAATGAAAAATGCATGGGCACGAGCGCTCGTCTTTTGAGCTTTGGTGGAGCGGGTGGTCCCACACATCGAAAACCTGAAAAATGTGAAACGGTGTAAAAGTAAAAAAAAAAAAAAAAAAAAAAAAAAAATATATATATATATATATATATATATATATATATATATATATATATTCGAAGAGCTGTCTCCTCGCCAGTGGAAGAAATAACACGATGGAGAGCGATGGAAAAATGCAGAGCGTACCGGGCGTTGTCTTCTTGATCTTTGTTTTTCGCAGATTTTTATATGCCTAGAACGTATTTTCTAGTGGTTCTTGTGATCGGTCATGAAAGAATCACGTTTTTGTTTTCGTTTTTCTCGTCTTCACAATACGCTTTATTTTGTTGAACTCGCTATCTTTATGTTTCTGAATTTCCTACTCTTGAAGCCCCAGTTTCTTGCATTATGTTCATATTTTGGAAAAGTAAAGAGTAATGAAAGTAATCTGTTACCAATATTTCGTAACAAATTACATTACAATTAGTGCAGCAACAAAATAAACGTGGCGAGTACAAAGTTGCTTAGAACAGTCAGATATTACAAGTAATTCGTTACTGTAACGCAGTGGTTCTCAAATGGGGGTCCGCGGACCCTAAGGGGTCCGCGAAGGCATCCAAGGGGTCCGCGAAGCCCTGCCTCATCAGTCAAGTCCGGCAATAAAAGTTGTATTTTCTTCCGATCGAGAAGGAGTTTTTCCATTTACGGGCTAGTTTTATCGTCTGTATGTCAACAAGAGAAGTCTACTTCACACTAGCCCTTAGCTAAATCCATTTATAATGTCATTATTATATTCAACCTATATATTCCGCCTCCCCTCACCACGAAAGAAGTCCTCCGTCATCTCCGCTGGTCCACAAGGGGTCCGTGAAACATCAGTGGTTGAGAACCACTGCTGTAACGGATTAGTTTCCAAGTCTGGAGCGTGTGTGACTGTCGGATTCACAATGGTTGAGTGAGTTAATCAGTGAATATGCATCAAGGTTTGCTACAAATTTCTTCATTCGGTCATTAGTGAATATACTGTTCAAATAATTAGGAAGACTTTCGGGGAGGACCTTATGAGTTATGCTGAGATAAAGAGTAGGTTCGGGCGCTTCAGAAATGATCGGCCTGACAAGGAGTGCGATGCGCGCTTTGGTATGCGTTCGGCAGCTAGAACACAGGGCAACGTAAAAGGCTAAAGTGCGTGGGAGCTGTTATCAACGAAAAACACATCTTCGTTGTAAGAGAATTGCAAGAAGACGGGACAATTCTATGAAACACAATTTCAGAGCGTTTGACATAAGAGTCACCCATGAAACCTGTGGCTGTAAGATTCGTCCCGCGGCTTCTGTCGCAAGAGCAAAAGTATTTTAGCGCTGAAGTTGCCCTGACCTAATTGTAACCACGAATAACAGCCCAGGGTTTCCGAAGAAGGCTATAACTGTGAATGAATCGTGGATGTATAGATATGACCCTGAAAAAAGTTTAGTTTAGCAAACGGATGTCATCTGATTCTCCACGTAAGAAGGAAGCACGTAAGAATCGGAACTAAACAAAGTGAATGTCAACAACATTTTTTTTTGCTTCTTTTTGTTATCACGCAGCGTAGTACATTATGAGTACACTTCTTGGGACCATGAAATAAATAAAAACTACTAAATGGAAACTCCCCGCCTACTTAGAGATGCCATAAAGAAAGAAAAAAAAGAAATCACCGGAACTTCAGCTTGGGCGAGTGGTTATTCGTGATACTGCTTCACAGCGCACAATATCAGACACACTTAAAATTAAAAGTAATTTCACGCATACACAGGAAGAACACTCACGCAGCGCTGACTGACAACTCAAGTGTATTATGCATCATCTTCATCTTCCTTCACTCCAATGCAAATGGCAGTGAAACAAAAAAAAAAAAAAAAACCGAGGATCATATGAAAAAGAGAAAAAGAAAGAACAGAAAAAGGATTAAAAACAAAATATAGAAGGAAGAAAAAATATAGGAGGAAAAAAATAATGAATTCCCTGTACAACGGTCGTTGCTACTGTGCTTCTGTTATATAGTTCAACTCTTTCTCCGTTAAGGCTAGCGAAGTAGTACTAACAGATATTCTATCTAGCATTACAATGTTAGCGGTTTCTGTTATTTCTCGCGTCAGTATGTTCTTGTTCCGTCCCAGTATGGTGCATTTGTTCAGGAGGGAAGACCATCCACACTCTCTGCAGTGGATACCTAAATGACCCGAGTTGGCATATATGGCATTGTTGTTATGCTCCCGAAGTCGGTCATTTGGACAGCGACCCGTCTGTCCGATGTAACACTTGCCGCATGTGAGGGGGAAGGAATAGATTACTCCCTCCTTGCAGGACATGAACTTGGTCTGGTGGTTTTTGATGCATCCAACTGGTCGACCTGATGTCCCATTCACCCTCTTGCACAAGCTAGAAAGTCTATTCGGCGCGGAGAAAACAACGTCTACGTTGACTCTATTGGCCATTTTCTTGAGCTTGTGGGATATGTTGTGGATGTAGGGAACTATGACAGGCATTGTGGTGCAGTCTCTAGTTCTGCGTGTAATAGCTCCTTCCTGCTTAACATCCCTGAATAGGACTTCGGCAACGGAAGTTAATAAAGACGGGGGGTAGCCCGCTGAAACCAACCAAGAAGTTTGCATGTTGAAACTCATAAGGACTGTGTGCTTGCAAGATTTTTCTAGAGTGTTTTTTTTTTGTTTCACTGTCATTTGCATCGGAGTGAAGGAAGATGAAGATGATGCATAATACACTTGAGTTGTCAGTCAGCGCTGCGTGAGTGTTCTTCCTGTGTATGCGTGAAATTACTTTTAATTTTAAGTGTGTCTGATCTTGTGCGCTGTGAAGCAGTATCACAAATCACCGGAGTTGTGCGCAGGTGGTGACTGGCTGCTTCACCACGATAATGTGCCAGTTCCACCGTCACCTCTCGTGTCCGGTTTCTTGGCAAAACGCTGCGTCACCTCGGTGTGCCAGCTCCCTTAGAGCCAAGGCATAGATTTTTGCAACTTCAGGTTCCTCTCTCAAGCTGAAATCGCAGATGAAAGGCAGAAGATTTGGAACCGTTGATGAGATTAAAGAAAAAAAAATGGAACAAAATAATAAAAAAAGAAGAGTTGATTTATTGTCATACAGTGCTCGCAGAACTTTTAATTCAACAGACTTTGAAGACGAAGAAATTGTCAGACCAGGATAATAAGAAAACTTTGGTGGAGACCAACAAATTCCTGAAGACAAATACAAAATATAACACTCAGTTGAGAGTCAGCGATGAACGATCGATTCATTCTTATTGTTGTGCGTGTTTCAGTTTGAATGGCTATTGTGCGCTCTAAGTTAGACGTATGAACAACTTAAAGATTGGGTCGAATCATAAATTGGAGTGTTTGGCTAAGAAAGCTTTTCACAGCGACTTTCAAAGCACGTTTGCAGGATCCTTTGAACGTCATTAAAAGGTGTCGAAGTCATCACTTGGATAGCTGATTTGGTAACAAACAATATGGCGCCGGTAATTTGCGAAGTTTACCAATTAATCGCAGAACGCGTTGTCTAATGATACAAATCTAACAAACGTCAATATCCGCTGCCCCAGAATTTCGCAATACATTGCCAGCCTATATGGTAAAAGCGGCATGATAATTTCGGCTGTCACTCACGTGCGCGCAGTAAAAGCACGCTTTACACTGATGATTTTCCAGGATCTGGCGACTGCTGTCAGCCACCGGTTACGAGTAAAAATAATTTTCTACAAACTCACCTGTCCTGTTTTAACGATGACTACAGATATCGATCCTGCTAAATTCGGCTGGACCGACAATTTTCATCGTTTCCATTAGAGAATACAATGAAAAATGTGTTTTAATAACATTTAAATGATTCATTCAATATTTATAGCGTTATAGTGGTGTCTTGGTGAGCATTGTAGCAGAAAAAGGTCTCACGAATTTTAACGTGTCTTCACAACACTTTTCTGCTGTGTCATTAAACCCCGAATCATTCTTCCACAAAGCTTTGTTCAGCCTAAAAAGAAATAATTTAAATAATGTTCAGATGGCTGAGATGTTCCAGAAAGACAAGAGAAAAGCAAAGAACAAACACAACGAAGGCTCAATTTGAGACTTCGTTGTGTTTGTCCTTTCGCTTTCCACAGTCTCGGTTTTTTTTTTTTAAAGTCTAGCTAAGATGTTTTGTTTTAACCATAGTCTCCGGTTCTTTGTACCGGTTGCCACTTCTTCAAGCAAAGACAGGGGCCCATTTTATTGATGGCTGCGCTTGTTATCAAGATCTTTACTTTGCAGTGCGAATATTTCACAACACATTTTTTTCAGATTTAAAACATGTGAACTAATCTTAACGAGCATCAAACTATGCTTCGCGAAACACAATACGTTCACTCCTATCACAGGTTTGCGTATATGGCTCGTAAAACCTCACAACGGTTTTACTATGCCGTAAAACGTAAATGGCGTTGAAATTTTCTCCCAGTGACGGGAAGGAGTGATATTTAATCATGCGTGTTCTTTTGGTCACATAGTTGTTTTTAGTAATTGCAGGCAGAACAAGAAGAGTGGAAAATGGAGGGAAAGGCGGTGACTGGGACCCAAAAAGAGAACCTGCAAAACAAAGTTCTGAACAGCGCAGCTCTGTTTGAGGCAGCCCGTTATGTGTGTCCTTTTTTATTGTTACTGTCTCTTGTTCAATACGCTCGTAATACTCTATTTTGGTACTCTTTTCTGCCAATTCCCCAAATAATAATAATAGCCTTTCTCATCTTCACTCTACATTTTACTTTATGACTTCCGCAAGCCGCTAGCTTCAGCTGATATACTGTACAGGGTGTGTTCTGGCTTTACAGTTTATTTTTCATAACGGCCGTGAAATCTACGCAAATGGGATCTGTGCAGCTGAGGTATGCAGCTCGGAGGACAAAATCTAGGTGGCTAGTCGTCACAATAAATCGAATAAGCCAACATTGGCTCATTAACGTTTTAGTTCGTGCAAATAAATATATGCTTATAAATAAAAACTCGCTGTCCGTCATCGAAAATCACTAAATCATTTTTAGACCACCTGAGACTGGGTGGAAGAAACACGACGACGTCTAAAAAATGGTAAACTTACACCAGCTCGCCTGCGCCCTAACTGTTTTGTCACTAAATCATTTCATTTTAAAATAGTTCGGAGCGCGTGAAACGCGCGGTGGTGCGCTAAAGTTTTCACACGTACAGCCGTCGGAAAGCTGGCGGTGCTCAAACGCGAATGATAAAGTTATCGATCGACATGTTTTATTTATTTAAAGAACTTCACGGCCAAATATGTATAGCGCGTTGGCATAATCAATTAAATTTACTTTTTAATGCGAGAGCATTAACTGTCACAGAGAGCGAGCCGTCGTTATCGTTGTCTTTTCCAGCGATAAGTGGCACCTAAATTCCCATACGCTGAGCGAAAGGGCACCGAAATTCATTCTGCAGCGAAAAACGGCACCTAAATCCACCTCTTTTTGCAGAAGTGGCGCTCCCTGTTGGGAGACGTGCGAACTAGCGAAAACTGGGTTCGAGGCGTTCTTCGTATGAAACACGCCCGCCATTAGGCTTGATATGTACACGTTGTAAGGTCCATCGTTCTTGCATGTCGCTTTTCCGCCTAGTTTTCGTAGCTCGGCTACCTTTCGGCAACTGTTGAGAATGGCCGAGGACGGCAGCATTCCGTTCCCGTTCCCACCCGACGGCTGGACTGAGAACGCTCCGCAGTTCGCCAATCTGTCGCAAGACGAAGTGTGGCGGTATCTTCACAACAAGACGGACTCGCCCCTCCGACAAGCTCACCGGGGATGGGCCTTCAAAGAAGAAGGGTACGTCCGGAACGTCCGATGGAACACAACGGACGATTCTCAGATCTGTCTCGTCCGGGTCGTCTGCCGGCCGTCAATGAAGATGCCTCCTTATACAGTCTCAGCGTGTTTCGCCAGAGGCACCGGGAGCGTCATCGGTGGTACTTGCAGCTGTGTTGCTGGGTGAGCGATGTTTTGCTTATAAATGCATGAAAAGTCATGCGCAAACCTATTATAAGCAAGGCTAACCGCGTTGCGTTCACGCTATCCCCAACGCTTAAGCAGCGAGATCGGTCACTCCTTGAAACCTGGGAGCTATACCCGGTTCACCCAAGTTCATTTGATCGAATAAACGCGAGTTATATTAGCCAAGACAAAGCCAATCGTGCTAGTGGCAACCTCATGTGGTTTATCTGTCATGCCCGCAGTGCGTGTTCCCAGGCTTAGGAAGTGTAAATAATGCGTTTCTCCGTAATCCACCGACCGCCTGTGCACGAGGGCAATCAAGGGCTGTTGTTAGGCTTCGCAGTTAATAGTTATGATCCCGCTAATTTGGTCTTGGTTGACTACCTCAATTTTCAAGGAAAAGCCAGTCCTGCCAACATATTGCAGCACTGCTGCTCTATGCTGAGGAGAGCTGCAACGCGTGCTCGACGAGCTGCACCGACATACCCTGCACCTTGATTGTGCCTGCTGAAGGTGCGTACACTATGGTTCTTAGAGGCTCCATAGAAATCTTTTGCTCAGAAATATGTTATTACTTCGTACATAATATATTGGAGAATAAATCACCAATGTTCAAGCTGTGCTAAATTATTTAGTCAAGCTTGCCTCCATTGCAAGGTAAATGTGGAACCAAACGGCCAATGTTTTTTTGGGTTTATATTCATAAATTTGTGCAACTGTGGACTTTCTACATAAAGCATCTTGGATGATAAGCTCTTAACATGATTACAAGATGGAAAACCTAGATGTGACTCATTTTAGAACTGAACTGACAAGACCAAATTTCTCTTTGCAGCCAAGAAGCCTGCTCCCTTGATGCCACTTGCGGACATCACGTTCCACAAGTACCTCGTCAACAGTCCGGTGAAGGAGAAGAAGCGACGCTCCTTTGACCCCTGCGAGAATGTTGGTGTTTCTTCGGCGGAGGAGATTAAGGAACTGCGGGATGCCCCCAGTGTCGCTACACCGGGCCTCCAGTGGCTCCTCTACAGTGGTGTGCAGCAATTCGCACCAACGGCACGAGTGCTCCCCATTCAAGATGATGAAGATTTGTGGAGCAAGAATGCCCGGGACGTTGTTGGAAAACACATGGAGTCCCTTCCCTCATTGACGGACGAAAAGAGGGAAGAAGTGACCCGGTCTACCATCGGTCATGCCAACAATGCAAGGTGGCACGAAGAGCGGCAAGGCAGGATTACAGCATCGGTCTTCTCTGCTGTTATCAAGTACGTCAAGCCCGAGTACCTGTTGGAGGGTATTTTGTACCCGAGCCAAGATGCCTCAAGTGAGGCCATGCGCCATAGGAGGACACACGAGGGCACCGCTGCTGCCGCCTATGCATCACTCATGCCAGCCTTCGACACTCCCGTCGAGATCTGCGAGACTGGGCTGCACATTCCCCCAGAGTGCAGCTTCATCGCAGCATCGCCCGACCGCATCGTGATGAAGAACAAGAAAGAGGGCCTTCTGGAGGTAAAGTGTCCGTCGTCGAAGATAGGACTAACACCAATGGAGGCATGCAACGACAAGGAGTTCTGCTGCAAGGTCCTGGATGGCTTGGTACGCCTTAAGAAGACTCTTGCCTACAGGTGCAAGGGAAGATGTCGGTGACCGGACACTAGTGGTGCAATTTTGTTTCTTGAACTAATAACAAGACTGTTGCCAACTCAACACACGTTGAGAGCATAACCTTCGACAAGAAGTTTGTTGATGAAGTACTGCTGCCAGGGCTTATCTACTTCGCCAAGCACGCCCTCTTCCCGGAAGTGGTAACAGGTCATGTGAGGCGTCGAAGAGCCCTCATAGCTCGCGGTAAGTATGTCTCCTTTAAGCAGTACTGCAAAGGGTTTTATGTGGTGGAGGATTGTCCCGGACTGAAAAAGATACTGCGTTGGCTGGAGTGAAGAAGCGCCTGCATGAAGCCTGAGGCTTCTCCAAGTCACAACGTCTCTTTTCAGAGCCAAATAAATATGCTTATCGGGGACAATGTTTTTGTAGCCACTCCCGTGTCTTTGAAAATGGTGTTTACTGCAGAAAACAGGACACAGTCTGTGGCGGTTTACATTTGTACAGTTTATTACGATAAATAGAAAGCCATTTGCCTATAAACATAAACAAGCAGAGCTGGTTCCTTCCTTAAACTGTTCAGAGTAAAAAAACAACAACAACAACAACAAAAGGTTTCTCTTGCTCCAAGTTATAATAACAATGTATGACACACGAGATTTATTGAGGTAGGGTGTGAAAGTCGTTAACATTACAATCGACTTTGCCACCTTGTGGGAAAAAGACCCGGGCAGCCATAACTTCGTTGGCTTATTCTAACTTTAATCTCACTATTAATGCAAAACAGAGAATTCGGACTATACTTCGTTTCAGCTTCGGTCCGAGCGCGGCCGATGTCATGAACCAGAGGGCCAATTAAACAGCGAAACAGGTACAACGTCATGCCGTGCTCTCTGCAGTTCATAAGACCAGCCGATATTCGCCGTGTCTCTGTGCTTGCTCCTCTGCCGGCTAGTCTTATCAGGCACAGAGAGCACGCCATGACGCTGCGCTTTTTGCGCTGTTTGATTGGCCCTTCGGCTCATAACATCGGCCGCGCTCGGACCGAAGCTGAAACGAAGTATAGTTACTCGTGTACTTCCTAAGTAAAATATTCAAACACTAAAAATTGATGCATTAAAGCTTTTTCAAATAAGGAAGCTACTGACATAACCCAGCTGAACACAAAAACTCCGAGGCAGTAATTACCCGAACTGCATACTAAACAAAAGCCAAAGAGCGAGTTCGAGATAACGCTGTACAATGATGCTAGAATCATAAATGTGAACAGTGATGCACAACAGATAATTCACATTAGTTATTCATGTACTTCCCACATAGAAGATTTAAATAAAAATTGATGCACAACATGACCCAACTCGACACACTAAATATGAGGCAGCAATAGCCCGAACTGCATAAGAAAAACAGTGAATTTTAGATCGACACCGTACAAAGCAGCTATAGTCATAATAATTGTTGCATTCCTAACACATACTGGCAAGATGCATAATCATACAGAAAATGCACAGCCCACCAGACATTGAGACCACAGACCACACGCATGAAATAATTAAACGAGGACATCAAATACCTTGGTATATCTAATCTAAACTCATATGCCATTTGCGGGTAACAGTCAAATGTGATTAAGGACAATCGTGGCAGGCGCTGGGGGGGGGGGGGGGAGGGGGTGACTAAGAGTGCTACACTTCGTTTTATAATAACTTGGCGAACTGTGGAGCTTACAGCCCCCGCGACCCAATAAGGGCGTCGGAGCGAGGCACGTGACACCACATAGCGGGAGCGTGTGTGTCACTGCACCAAGGAACCAGCTGTTGTCTGCAGGCCGAGATTTGTGCCACTAAAGTGGTACCAGTAATTTATTTCGGTTTAGTTTTTGACCATAGTTGCCCTGTATGTGGAAGCGGTTGATTACAAGGCTGCTATCACCAACGGCCATGGCACTACAAGAAGAAAAAAAAAATCGAACTGGATATGAATGTCGCGTTACTTTTTTGGTTTAGATATCATTAAAATTTGCCAATATCTTTTCATTCATTTTTTTATATATTCTCAATCAAGATGGAATAACTCAAGTTCAGTTAGCACAAAAAAAAAGAAATGAAAGATTGAATTACTCTTTTTTGCGGACGGCGCTGTTACTGTGGCGGTGACGAGGCCTCGGTGGCTTCAAACATGAAGTGTTATCATGTGACTTGCTCCGACGCCCTTATTGGATCACGGGAACCGCAGCCTTAATAGTTCGCAAAATTATCGTGAAATGGAGTATAGCACGTCACAGCACAAAGCATGTAAAGCAAAAGCTCGAGTCACAGAGCCCGGAGATCCTAGGTCCAATTACCACCCTTGCCAATTTTTATGAGCATCATACCAGGATGCGTTAGTGTTATTACTACTGCATGATGCATGTTAGAGACCATATGCTTGCGGTCGTACTGCACTGGCGAAATTTATCATCTTAAGCGGAGACACTCTTTGTCCGTTGTAGCATGCTAACGTCCTCCTGTCTGAGCTTCCCTCGAACACAATTGCATCGCGGCATCACTACACTCTATTCATTGACATTTAAAAAAAAGAAATGTTGATTACAAAGCTGAAATTAGCCATGTTACGGGTTGGCTCCAAGGGTTCCTATAGTCCACCGCAACTCAAGATGGTAGGGCGAGGGAAAAGAAGGTCCGAGAGGAGGAAGCAGACGAAACACAGTTGAGAAGGTTTCCCCCTTTTCTTTCCAGCGTTCCGCCTCCTTCCTTCTCCACGTCCTTTCTTTCCCTCGTCCTACCTTCTTGAGTTGCAACGGACTATAAACATATCCCCCAGTGAGAGTTAAGAACCCAGGGATCCTTGGTTCAATCCCCACCTCTGCCAGTATCGATCTGGATGAGCATTCCCTATTGAAAATCGCTCTGATGGGACTTCAGGATTTTTTTAAAGGGTGTGAAGGGGACTTCAGGAATTTTCGAGATGTTTGAAGGGGGCACCGATATTCCCTGGTGGGTTCGCTGGCCCCGTCAGAGGCTCTCCTGAAACCTCTGAAGTGCCCTTTACATCGCCTTGAAATGTCTGAAAGCCTGTCAAGAACTTTTCTAATGGGGTCGGGAAAACCTTCAGGCTTCTTCAGATGTCTGTGGGCAACGGCTTAGGTGGAGAAAACACATTTCCCCGAATTAGAACATAGCTGCTTATTGTACGCTACGGGAAAACAAAAATAGGTATTTGGAGAATGTCGATCGTATGTGTGTACGATCAGATTTTATTACTGCTCCTGGACCCGTCTGTCACTGCCCGGGTGTTCGGTCGCCAAGGAGGCCACCGAGGGCGACCGCCCCATGTGGAGAATTGACGAGCCGCGGGCCGAGTGGTATTGGCCGAGCGGCGTTTTGAGGCGAACGGAATCTTGCCCTCTCGAGGCGAAATCCGTGCAACCATGAATAAAAAATAAAAAGAAAAGCCGAGAGCAGTGCGCGCTTTCCAGGTACAGGGACGCACGCGGGAGCGACTCGTTCGGGGAACCGGCTCCTTGACGGGGAACGGTCCCCAAAAAGCAATCCACACTGAGTTTCTCTCCGCCCGGCGATGGGGAGAGGGTGCAGGGCAGCCAGGCCAGCGGTCGGCGGGAGAGGGTGGTGTGTGTAAGCGGGGGAGGCCAGCCGCCAGTATAGGCTCCTTGCACATGACGTCATTTCCGATACCCTCCAGAGAAGAGGGGGAGAAGGAGCTCCCCTCTTATCAGGACCCTCCTTTGTGCCTTCCGGATTTGCACAGGCGTCGCTATTCTCCTCCCAGAAGATTATAGAAGATTAACCCGTCACTCAAAATTCTTACAAAAGCAGCTTCCCTCTCCTCCTTTTACTTGGTGTGCAAATGTGTGCGATGTGACGTCAATGCAAGGAGCCTATAGCTATTTTCTTTCTGCTCGTGGGCGGTTCCGGTTAGCCCACGAGCCGCCGCGGGCGATCGGAGCGGACCAATTTCCTCCAGGAAGGTGAGCATGCATGGCTTTGAGGGCTCGCCCCTTGGTCTGTTTTGATCAGTGAAGTTTCGTCCTTGGTTCCGCAGGTGATCCCCAATTCGGCGTTGGCCGCCTTCAGCACCGCTCGAGCGCCATCGTGTTCAGCCCATTCAAGGAGATGGTGGCCGGTGTCAGCTTACTCGCTGTAAAGCCTCGCAGTCGGGGTCAGCGTCCCACCGCATGTCGTGCCTGCGCACCGGGATTATGCCACTGTGGGTCCTGAGACGGTGGATGACGGCCGTTTTCCGGGCTTGTTCCTTCCGCCTCTTCGTCCGTTCGACTTCAGAAGCATCCAGCGAGCGAAAAATACGCCGAAGACGCCGGCGCGACGTCATTATCGACGAAACCGTGACTGTGCTCGGGATTTCTCAATGGCGGCGGCTGCTGCGTGCGAGTTCGTGGTTTTCGCAAAACGTGCTTACTGAGACTGTGTAGGTGTCCATGAGGTGCACCTGCTCGGTTTTATTAGCTGAACTACCGTACATCAGGAATATACCCAGCGGCATTGTGAGTACTTTGAAAGATATTTTTCTTTGTGATAAAGAAGTCAGTTGTCCCTATTTGATGTGATCTCTTTCGTCTACAGCATCTCGCGCCCGGTTTGAACAAGCGTTGCTTTTTATCACTTTTTGAGATATAATATGCATGTAAAACTAAATGCCCGCAATAAATATTCAATATTCTTTTGAACTGCATTTTTGTCCATGGTTCACAGTCATTTGGGCGTCTAGAGGGTTGATGGGGTAAAGGGTTTGACGGGTTGAAGGTTTGTGGGGCTAAAGGCTTTTTCTATGGGGTATCCGTGAAGGGTTTTTCTGAAGGGTATTCTTGAAGGGTTTTGAAGGCCTGTGAGGTCCCATAATCCTTTAAGGCTGACGGGCCCTTTAGAAATATTTTCAATGGGGTTGTGCCGGTGCGGTTGTGTATCCCAACTGCATGGTACACGTTAAGGACCCAAGGCTAGCAGCCGTACTGCACTAGATAAACTGCTTATCTACAGTAGGTAAGAATGTCGCCATGTTCTGGCAGACTAAGTTCTAGGCCGTATAAACAGCCAAACTTGTTTTTTCTACGAGCTGCCTTTAAATATTGTCACTGGGGATTCTGCGATTCGCAGCTACATCATCAAGTCTTGTGAAGGAGAGATTGAAAGAAAACGCTCGCTTCTGTTCCTGAATTGCCACCACAACCAAGGAGGTTTTCCGTCAGTGGCGTTGCGTAATGGTATACTTGGGTCCCACTAGTGCCAGTAAGCTCGTGTAAAGTGAAAACATTTCAAACGAATATTGTTGTATGGCTCCTTTTGAAGACCACTTTAAGAAAGTGATTTTTGTGGTCCCTTTAGAGTACCTGAAAACCATCTGCGACACGCTGCATTTAAAAACAAAACCCTGGAGTTCAACCACAAGAAGAAATTATTCTAAAATGTTATCAAGCTGAAGTTTGCTGCGGAAGCCGACACATATGTCCTGCTGCTACTTGGCACGGCTGAGCGGCATACGAAAGTTGCTTAAAAAACAACAAGCCTGAAACGCGTCATCTTCAATATCTATCACGGAAATGGGGAAAGGTCAATCAAAGAAGTGAAATTGCTTAATCCTTCCGATGGCGCGTTCAATAACTAAACGTGCACTGGCCACCTGCTTGGTGTGTGTCACATCTTCCTCCGGCATCTGAGGTTCGTTCGGCTGCCTGAAACACGTAATGTGCACTTGCACTCCAGGGCCCGTTTGCTCGAAGCTGGTTAACTCTAACCGCGGTTAAAAGTTAACCGCGTTTCCCTACCTAGGTACATCCGAGTACCTAGCCGCGTTCGACAAAAACTCAACGCACAATTTCTCCGTGTTTTATTATTATGCGGTAGCTCCCGCCACCTTCCGGTCGAAGCAAACAATAGCCTTTTAAGAAACGTTTTTGCTAGTTTTGTCTTTATTAAGAAAAATAAAAACAACATCGTATCACAATGTTTCTTTTTATGCATGAAAATATATATGTACTTTAAAAAAATAATAAATATCTTGATGCATCTATTGTGCCGCCAAACACAGCATAAGTTTGCAGCGTTGATTTCGGGTCTGGCAACGGTCTTTATAGATTCGTTGTTTTTGGTTGTTTTGTTCTCCGTGTTTTGCGACGCACGTTTCCCGCGCTTTAGTTATCACCTGATTTTCACTGTTTGTCTTCTCCTGCCGTTTGCCCAACCGACCCTCCGACTCGCTCGCCGACTGACTACCGGACTGACTGACAACTGATTTGCGGACGGATTGGTGAAGATAAGGGACGCAATGTCGACTGTGACGCGACGCCGACATCGAAGAGAGCGCGTGTTCGCCCAGTACGCTGTTGTGATGATGGGACGGCAGCGTGTGTTCCGTGACCGCTTGAACCCTTTGGAGGAGTTCGATGAGGACGAACTGCAGGAGCGCTTTCGATTCGGTCGCGCGGGCATTGTGTTCCTCGTCGACACACTGCGCCCGGACTTGGAGCGGCCGACGCGTCGCAGCCGCGCCCTCTCTGCAGAGCAGCAGGTCATTGTCGCCTTACAGTTCTACGCCACGGGGAACTTCCTCATCACCGCAGGGGACTACATCCGTGTGCACGTCTCCACTGCTTCGCGGACTGTGAGGCGGGTGACTCAGGCCTTGGCACGTCGTGCCCAAGACTTCATAGGGTAAGTGGTCTGGAGCATCTCTGGTGCGTCCCGATATTAGGCGCATGTGCAGGCCAGTTTTCCGAGAAAAAAAGCCTGGGCCTAGATTGCTCGATGAGCAATCACCATTATTTCAGAAACCCTTTGTATAGAAATTTCGGTGCGTGAATTGTGTTCGCTGAAACCCCCGAATTCGTTGAAGGTGGTCTTCTCAGCACACCTATTCTGCAATTTATTTACGGCGCACCACCTGCGCAATGACCCTTTCGTTTTTGTTTCCTAAGCTGTAGGCTTGCTAGCCTGAATATCTGCCAGCGCATCGATCCTCACGTATACTGGTACCTCCCTAAAGGATCATTAAAAGTGTTGCTTCAGCACTCGATATTTGTTTTTTGGTAATGAGCGTGACATGCAGACCAGTGAACTGGGCAGTAAAATTACACGAACCAACTGGAGTGTACAAAATGACTCCCTTAGTACCTATTATTGATGCAGGTGCAAATTCAACTAATCTACAAATAAAGTAGGAGTGCAGACATTTACAAACAGCCTGGTTTCTGCACTCCCAACTATGCACTTGTTGCTACTGAGCTAGTCTTGCGGCTACTGAGTACTGTCATTGTGCAGACGAGGCTTTTATTGCTCACTATTGATGACGATGAATGATAGCTGTGTTATTTTGAAGCATGTGATCATAACAACAAAACTGTCACTGTTAATGTCATAGTGCTACAGACTCACTCAAATCCATCTACAATGCAGGTGGCCAGGTGAAGCTGAGGGTCATGCCTTACAACAGGCCTTCTTTGAGATCGGTGGGTTTCCTTCGGTCGTGGGTGCTGTTGATGGCACTCACATTCGGATACAGGCACCACAAGTGCATGAGGAGGTGTACGTTAACCGCCATCTGTACCATTCAATAAATGTACAGTTAGTGGTTGACGTCTTTTACCGTATCCGCAATGTGGTTGCAAAATGGCCTGGAAGCACCCACGACTCTAGGATATTCACCGAGGGCTCGTTGTCAGGCAAGCTGGCCGATGGCGTTTACGAGGGCCTACTGCTTGGAGACAGCGGCTACACCTGCAAGCCATGGCTGATGACGCCCTTCCTGTCTCCGTCATCAGCAGCGGAGGTCGCCTACAATGCGTCACATAGCACAACGAGGAGCATCGTGGAACGGTAAAGCCAGGCTATGCGTCCTGGTTCGACGGTTCAGTGTTTCGGTACCTTGAGGCACCTAACCTTTTTTATGTGGTTGTGCCTGAGCTTTACATTTGTTGCCATTTTTATGTTCTTGCATAGTAGGCTACGGCTGCTCAGAAGCAAGGAGAGGAAGGCGTATCTCTACTATACCTTATTTATACTACGGGCTATAACCTACTGCCATAGCCTGAAATGTTTATTCTAAGGTTAGCCAGCATTGTGGGAATGAAGAACATCAATTCACAAAATTCAACCATTAGCCAGTTAACTCTGTATGTCACAATAATTGTTATATTTCATTTGCTCTTTTCTGTATAAACTCCAGAATAGAAGTTAGAACTTCTCAGAAACATATCCTTCCTGTATGACTGGGTTTATTAACCTACAGGTTTTTACTAGCTGTTTACACATTTCAAACAATAGCAGTTAATTTTTTTTTGTTACTCTATATTGCCTAAATGTAAAGCAATTCTTAGAAAAAAAAAAAACAGCTTGCAATGTGAAAAAAAAACACTGGCTTAGGCAGGTTTTGTTTTTAGACAGTTTGTGTACAGACTTATTCAAGCATATCTTATTAAATACTGCTTATCTCAAACTGCAATTTTCCTTGCAAGTTTTTGCGAAGAACATTTTCATTATATCTGTGATGGGATTGCTGCGCCATTTGCGCCAAAGTGATTACCCTGCTACGTCCTGCTACATTTAACAAAAATGTGAGAAATTTGCACCAACGTAGCACCAAAACTTATTTTCATTTTAATAATACTGAAAATATAATAGCTCGGGCTTCGCTGCCCGGCCGGACCGTCACGATATGCTTACGCAAGTTTTCAGGTTTTCAAAACTTTTGATTATAGTCTCGTATACGATACCATTCCATCACATTTCGTATGAATGACAGGCAATATCTGGAAGTTTCGCAATAATTTTTATGTTAGTCGTCAGTTCATTCTGGAGGGTTAGCTATAGTCCGTTGCAACCTAAGAACGAAGGGCGAGGGTAAGACAGGCCGGGGAGGAGGAAGCAGACGGAACGCTAGAGAAGAGAGGGGGAAACCTCCTTCTCTCTTTAGCGTTCCGCCTGCTTCCTCCTCCCCAACCCGTCTTACCCTCGCCCTTCGTTCTTAGGTTGCAACGGACTATAGTGTCGTTGAATGCGCTTTTCACCACGCACCGGTGTACTGCAAAGAAGCAAACACCACGGAGTAGGCATCGCAACTTTGTATGTCTTGCTTCTCTGCAGCGGACCCTGTGTTAAGGAGAAAGCTCTCCTCCAAAGTGAGACTCAACACAATTCCTGAACACAACTTCGGCTCGTAAATATGATGGATTACAAGATCCCGGCGGCACCTTTTCCAATTTCGAGATTTAGTAAGGGTACTTTGGTATTGCAAGAGCATTTATATATGCTCTTATGCATGTTTATTTATTTATGCCAACTCATTTGTTTAGCTATCAATTTTCTGTAGGTGCGAGTAGATTAGAACTAAATTGACAGGAGCAGTGGATGAAATCTCAGGAACAGCCTGAATGAGTTCGGCGGGTTTGTTTTTAAGTTTCGTTCACATGCCGTTTTTGCTCTGAAGTTCTACAGATAAAATGTAATTTATGTTGATAATCAAATGATAATTGCTTTGTTTTTTTATCTCATTTATAAATTGCAGTTTTATTACAACCTCTAGAACTTGAAGGAAACATCAGTTTATGTGACCAATGTTATTGTACTAATTTAGTGGCATTCAGTACCTAAAATAACCATTTAAAGGAGTTTGTGCTGTCCTTCATCACTCACCTTTTTGTTACCCTGTCATGGTGCTTCTCCACGCAACTGAACGCTATAGTTTTGTGTTTGAGGAACTCTTGCTGCGCAGTTGATGCTAACAAAGGTTTGAACGTATGTGAGAAGGCAACGTAGACTTTGCCCTTTAGTTGGACAGGCCGAAAAATTAATCTTGACGTGATGTTTGCATTGGTATCAATAAAAATGAATGTGCGCTTATGCTACAAAAGTTCTTTTTTTTGCACCATAATTGACTTTTGACTGCTCCAAGGGCTGCTCCAAAATGACTCAGACCAATCACATCACTGAAATCTTTAACAAAATCTGCATTTTCATTACTATGTTAAAATATTCCAACAAAAATATTAACTATTAGGCATAATACCATGTTTTCGATGGGCTGGAGCGATGATAGACATCGCATGCCGATCTCATTAGATGTTCTTATAAACCACTTCAAAAGGATAACAGATCTTGCTCTATTTATACACTGTGCAGGACAATAGGCCAGCTCAAGCGGAGATTTCATTGCCTCCATGCTGAGTTGAGGATGCAGCCAGAGAGATGCTGCGACATCACTGTTGCCTGCTGTGTCCTGCACAACCTGGCCAAGACATACCCCTGCAGCATGCCAAGGACTGTCCTCCCCGAAGAGGTTCCCGTCGAGCCCGTGGCAGCGGGCCGTGATGAAAGCAACGAGGCTCGGGATGCCATCGTCAGCCAGTTCTTCTGTTGAGCGTAAGTATACCAATATATTGCACATGCTGCTTTGCATGGTCTTGAGTACCAGTGCATTCTGCTTGTTTTTAATTGATCAAACATTGGAATACCAAATGTTGTTTCTGCGTTAGGTTGGAAGAGAGTGGAATTTTCGCCCACGCCGTCCCCACATATTACGCTTGACTACTGCTGCCGATTACCCCGGCGCAGCGGGAACACGAATACCATAGGCTATGGTTCAGGGAGATACGAAGATAAATTAGGCAAATGATAAAATTAGCCAGACGATCTTCCGATGAGTACATGCAAGGCAGGCTTTTAGTCTTAGCGGCAACTGAGGCGCATACGAGGCTGACGGCGGTACGGACAGAGCACACGGAGATGGATCAGCAGTCAAGATTCCTTGAGCGTCGCAACTATTCGTGCTGTGACAAGGAACTAGAGCAAAAACCCTGCAAGCAGGCGGAGCCGCCGTTAGTTCTCGATAAGCAGATGAAAAACTTGTCTTCGCATGACACGTTTCGGCGCACCGATATGTTTGACGGAGCAAATATACCACATGGTTTCAAACAGGCTCGTGATTGGACCCGGCGGCGTGTAGCATTGGGCTTTAGTCCATCGTAGGACGAGACAGAGTATAGCAGATCTGAATCTAGAAATATACAGTTGCAAGTAAAATGGATTTTATTTATCAGCAGCTGTGTTGGCTTTGTCATATATATATACATTCAAAATGAAAATTAAAAACAGCGTAATATGTCAATGTTTACTCTTCTCCTAATTGTTTTTTTAGCAATTTGATTTCCAATTCTGCACGCTGTGTTTCCAGTTGAATTAAATTTTTTTGGTCCTCTAGTAATTTTTTTGACTGCTGGTAGAACTCCTCGGCAGCAGTTGCTGCTGCAATTGTTGCCGTGGCAGCTTGCTTAACCATTTCTGTGCTCTCCTTCTCCAGCAGGAGATTAGCTCCCTCGAGCTGCTGCTGCCTTTCTGTCTCCTGCAAGAAGCGCTGTAAAGCCTCCCGGCACCAACGTCGGCTGTATGGCACATTTGTTGGAGCCCGCTGCACCGCCTCCAGCGGCCGACTCTCGTGCAGCACTGCCGCACTTGCTCCGCTCCCAGAGGGACCAGGCTGTGGATCTATTCCCCTGGAGCTGTCACTGCGACAAATTCATGTGTAAAAAGTGGTCAGGTTTTGTTCTTGTTAGCATGGGCAAAGAGAACACACTGTGCAAAGTTTGTAACCCTGATAAAGACACCGATGCTGCGCCAAAATTCATTCATACGGGTTGGTACAGAGGACAAAGTTTGTGAGCCAAGTTGGTTTATACACTGACGCACAGGCTTGAGGTCGGAGCGCAGTGTTGTTACTTCTTGCACAATTGCCCAGTACATGGTGTAGGAAAATGTGCATTTGGTTGTGAAGAGCACACAGCTGCATTCTAAAGGTTAGAATGCAGCTGTGTAGCTATGCGATTAACAGTTAATAAATTTAGTGGTCACATGTCCAGTCAAACCACAATGCACTGCACATTTATAGGACAACTTCAAACATTACAGCACATAGCTTCACTGGTATTGATTTCACTCACACAGGTTACCATCATGGGGGTAGTTAACTTCTTGACCAGAATGAAGTTAATGTTTGAGCCAATTTTCCTAAGTTGGTAAAACAAGCAACAGGATGGTTGTACTGTGTGTGATCTTTTAATTTGCATATTGAAAGCGTGCTACAGTTAGCATTAAAGAAAAGCCATTGCCACTTTGTTGCATTTAATTTCTATAAGATGGTAATAAACAGCTTTGCCACCTGATTTCTCATTGCATGCCGTGTTATTGCATGAATTTGTAGCTTCGGTGAAACTGTTTCAGCCTTGTTGAAAATAATTAGAAATGTGGTAGCGCTGGTGCCTCGTCAGATCTTAGAGTGCACTCTGGAAGACGGTTTCGTGACTTATATTTCGAACCGCCTTTGAGCTTTTGTTGTTGAAATAGAACTGAAGCCAGATTCCCGGAACTTTCTTACGACAAAAAAGTTAGTAGATTTATCTTATGACAAATTTACGAACTTTTAAGTATTCCCGAAGTACAAAGATCGTAAGTTTTGCGCAAGCTACGGATTTCGTCAGAACTTGCGCAAAACTTACAAACATTTTGCTTCGGGAATACTCAAAAGTTTGTAACTTTGTTGTAAGAAAGTTTCGGGCATCCGGCCTCTGGTCTTTATATAAAAGTACTCGGCAGTAATGCCATTCAAATGGCAACATGCCCATCTTCTTATCATCATTTGTCCTCGTCTTTTAGAACCTCGCCTGGAACGACAGTTCTGCATTACTGTGACCGGTTCCTTAAAACCATTTACTCTTCACACAATCGGGTCTAGAAACCAGTCACCTACTCTTCGGTGTCACCTATGGTGGCCTCCAACCCGCACAGGTTGGGCGAGTCCTCGCCGATCACTTCGAGGACGGCCTCGACGAGGGGCGTCAGGACGTGGGGGTTTGGCCCAGCACCTATGAATTAAGGCGTAGTAATTTCGTCTCGACTCTTACTTACTCGAGTTACGAGCAAAAACAGAGGAGGTGGGGTTCACTGTTCAACCAAGTATGTAAATGGAACTTTCATGGGAAAATTAAAATAAACAAATACTGCATGAGACATTCTTTTAAACATTCATTAACTGCTAGATAACACTGCTGAAACTGTGGACTGTGTAATCGTGCAATTTTTACTTTCTTACAGTTTGGCCTGTCGGCCTCTACCATTGTGCTCTCTTATAATCTGTTTTAATATTTTGTCCGAAGTTTTGGGTCTTCCACTGAACTGTTTTACAAGTTCCATACAGCCTGTGCAGAACTTGTACATAAACTGGAATAAATTGTTTTCTGATGCTGTAACACTGCTTATGCTGCTGTTCAAGGAAGGTGAAAAGTCGACTCCCAGCAGAGGGCAAAGGTGAACGAATATACAAATGTCCACATTCACGTTTCTAGGTTTGGTTGCTCGTGTATTATCAGTAAAGCAATGCAATATCTTTTGAACTTAAGAACACAATGAACTTACCGGTGCGCTGTTCATGCTTCTTGAATAAGCTGTAGAGTTGTCTAGTCTTTTTTAGGAGGTTTCTCCAGCACTGTTGTAGCTGGTCTGGGGTGCGCAAACAGCCCATGGCTCTGTAAATTTCATCCCATGCCTGCCTTTTTGTTTGGGTCGTGACCGTAGCACTGAACTTGCCCATAATTTGATGTTTCCTCTCCCCCACTGCCGGAATTAGTTCTAATTGTTCATCCAATGACCAATTCCTCTGCCGTTTCATGGTGATGCTTGCATTCGCCTGACTCATTTTAGATTTCAGATTGGTTGTGATCGTCTGCTACGTAATTATGTCTCTTTTTATAATCCTAATAAGACATCTAGTTATCTGAAACAAAATAAATTGAAGAAAGACAAGCGCAAGAGAAAATATGCACACTTCTTTTCCGATAGAAGCTTTGTTTATTTTCCAGTTGTACAAGTTCGCAGACGACAGTACCGAAGTTCGATCGAATGCCGTGCCGGCATCCGTGCCGGCAGCTTCTGTTGAGGTAACGGATCTTTGCTTCTGAGGGAAGTTTTTAGTTTGCATCTTGCCTTCGTTGAACCGTCGCTAAAGGGGGTCGTCGGTGTTGTGGATGCGCTGCAAATACAAAACACGACGAACTGTACTATAAACCAGACTCCGCGATTAGAGGCCGTTTTTCGGAGAGAGATTTGTTGCACTAACATGCGATTGGGGCTCGAGGTAGGTTTTAAAAGTGAAAAAAAGAAAAGAAAGCTGGACGTTGATTACAACGCAAGTTCTGCTGACATGAAATTTTGATAGCGGTACAATCTCATAACTTTCTCGTGAAACATCGCGGCACTTACCTAGGATATACGTTTTGAAGATCCCGCTGACTGTAGCATTCAATAAAACAAGTCCACTTCAGAGGGCGGTGCGTGATGTTATTCAAACTCGACGAAACCAGTCAGGCGTGGCCCTGCTCCCACAGCATGCTCGCCGTCAACTCCGACAGTAGACTTTGTGTTGAAATGTCCTTTTCGTGACACGAGGATGACGCATCTTCGTAAAAATAAATGTTCCCAAGCGTGACGAGCGGCCGTAGCAGCCATATTGGACATATTGTCTGATGCTAGGTACTATTTTACTCCGGCGTCCCTACTCTGCAGGTCACGTGACCTAAAATTCCCCCTCGTAGGGAAATCCGGTTAACCGCGGTTAGTAAACCAGCTTCGAGCAAACGGGCCCAGGTGGTAGGCTATTAAATTTGAATCCCTTGTCTACCATGATGGCATCACCTGACTCCAACTGATCCATGAGCACACTCTCCTCAACTATAATTCTGTCTGACACAGTCCGACCCCACAGTTCTGAAATATGGCAAATGTACCCTTCAGGTGTACATCCAACAACCGCTTTGTAGGTGTTGTAGTGTTTGTAGGGCGAGAAGGTCTGCCTCTGAGCAAGCAACAACGACGGCTTCTGGATACGTACCTCGGTTCCATCAAGGACAACCCTCGTGTTAGAAAACTTGTGGAAGGCGTTAGAGAGGCTGGGCTGAATTTCAGCAACTGTCGGAGACAGTAACAGTACCCTTAACTGTCGCTGGAGCAACTTGATCCACGTAACAAACACCTTGCTTACTTGGCCTTCAGAAATGTTGAATTTGCGGGCCAGTTCCTTGCCTGCCATCCCTGTCCTTAACCGCACGAGGGCCACAAAAAAACTCGTCAATCAGAGACATTTACCGTGTGCAGCCTTTGATCTTACCAGCTGTCTTTCTCTTACCTAGCCAGTAGGTCATCTCGGCTGCCCGAGGCACAAGAAAATTAAACAAATTCTGAAAAACTGAAAACTCAGGCAGCTCTGTTATAATATAAACAGTCCTTGGGCTCCTGGATAGTGTTGAGATTAAGCTGTCTGGCTTGCAGGTGGCAAGCCTGCATTTCGAGACGTTGTTCGTCTGCTTGCAGATAAAGAATGACCTGCTGAATTTTCGCAATCTGCAGGTCACGCAGCTTGGAGGCCTCAGGATTTCCAACTATCACGGTTAGGCCCGACAGCGGCATCCTTTTCCATTTCTGTAAAGGAAGCACACATAGATATATGAATCTTATGCTAAGTGATGTTACCCTATTCCTCATTAGTACAATTTCGGGCACAGCATTCAGCTCTTTGCAATTAGTCCTACTCTACTGAATCTAGATAAATAGTCAGGTTGCGTCTTTGCCTACTATACTGCAAATTATGTGGCATCAATTAGAAGATATAAATAATCTAATTTTCCCATGATACCAAAGATATGAGGCGAGGCAAGGAAAATAATAAAAAATAATGTGCCTCAGTCTGATCCAGCATTAGCATTGTAACCAATATATTTTTTTCTTTTTGTAAATAAAAGTCTACTAGCGAAACCATTGCCAGGGGGCTTAACGAAGTCAGCGGCTTTTATTGAATCTGAGTTGAGTCACCCCCTCCTTCTTCTTGCCCTCTTCTTTCTTAATTTACAATGGTTGATTTGGTGTGGCTTGCTTTACAAATCGGTGTGGTGTTCCCTGTCTGTTGAGAACACCAAGCAATGAACTCAACTGTCTTCTTTAAGTATCTCATTTCCTTACTTAGCCCACGGCATAGCAGAATGAGCCCGCCATGTTTCCCTTTCCCTAGTTAAACACTAAAAACAAAAACAATGATTCTCTTCAGGTCATCCCATTCTGCAATGATGCCAACAGGAATACTTTCAACTTCCAGCAAGTGTGACGGAAGTGTGTAGAAGCAAATGTACCAGTCACGCTGGTGCATGGGTGCACATCTGCCTTTGCATCTGGTGCTCGAATGTGGGGTGGTGGAGGAAGGTTCGCCCTTGCCTCGACCCTACAGGTAAAGTCGGATGACACATGTGCACTGGGTCTACTAAGGATTGCTAGACTTGTTCAATTCATGGGCAATACACTGCACATAATGTGTCATCTGAATTTACTAGTAAGCTCAAAGTACAATAAATTTTTGCTGGTGCCAAACGGAAGGCAAAGCGTGCCTAACCTATACCTTACCCTCGCAATGACTAACCTGCAATAGTACGAGCGGGAGTGGGTAGCTTTAACTGGTACCCCTGTGGAGAGCTTATATATTCGTTTGCAAGTCCGGCTTCAGGGCGCTGCCATCTTGCTCGGCTGAGGTGCGCTTGGACGCGTCATAATCTGATTACAAAGCCTTGCTAAGGCACCGTAATCGGATTATAGCCACGCCCAAGCGCACCGCACTGAGCAAGATGGTGGCTCCCTGAGACCGGACTTGCAAACGTGTATTTTCGTGATGAAGTGCAGGGGGCTCGTACATACGTCATGCATTCACTCCGCGTCAGCTGCGTGACTTATGTACTGCAGCAGAAACATTGTCATCTATGCAATCCAGTAGCACATTGCACAGGGGGACAGCATCAAGCCCATAACTGGGAGCTAGTGGAGACGGGTGCATATACGGTATCTTCTTTAATTAATCCTGCACATACACAGTCATTCTTTGTTATAGACTTACATAATTTTACTGAGAGAACAGGGGGGGGGGGGGGGGGGGAGTCGTAAGAAATGTTGTCGCATATAACAACTAAAGAAAGCAAACTTTTTTCTGATGTCCTAAGTAGCGTTAAGCTAACTCCTTAGTTCAAAAATGTAAATAAAGGGCTAGAATAATAATAATAATAATAATAATAATATTTATTTGCATACAAAAAATCTTATCCTGAGTGGCGTGCACGGCTGTGCAGAAAGGTTAAAACCCGTACGCGAGTGCGCCTGCCAGCCCGCCACCCAGAATTTGAAAAAAAAAAAAAAAAAAACACACGCACACGTATATCAAATTTGTACACAGGGCCGTAACCCAAAATGTTTTAAAAGAAAAATGAGGGTGAAATGTAAAGTGTAAGTTGACTCACACACACAAAAACACACACTACACTATAATAATCTAAATCACAAATTTCCTTCGTGGTATCACAGTAGGCATCTAGTACACATGCTGGTGTGTAGCAGCAGCTCTCAGTCCCATGACTAAATATTTGTTGTAATGACACAGCTGCCTATGATCTAATCTTTTTGGGAATTCTAATTTATTTTTCAGTGACTTTGTAGACCTCGAGGTCCGAACAATCGAGCCAAACAATTAAATTAATACATTTTATGGAGTCTTGTGTGCATGTGTCTTCCACCCCCTCTTCAGGCATCTCCAAAATGAGGTCACTTGCCAGCTGTGCAGCTACCTGCTGCACACAGGTGGAGACAGCAACACTCCTTGGGGCTGGATTGTTGTTCAAGGAGGACATAAAATTTTAGTGACAAAACAAGCAAGGCTGGAGTGTGATTATAGCAACTTGTTATAATCATATCAGTCAAAGGCAGTGGGCCAGCTGACAAGTCAAAAGACAAACAGTGAAGTCGTGGTCACATGCCTGTTTCTTGAACCAATGAGCGTAGAGGACAAAAGGCTCGTTCACGCATCTGCGTTTGGGGTAGCCAGAACTGCAACGATGTTACAACCAGTTGCAACGACGAGTTGTCATAGCTACGGAGCACCAAGGACCCGGTCGTTTCCAACACAACGAGTAGGATCGAGTCGAACTTCTATGCTGCGTTGCGAGCGACTGGAGCGACCGAAAGAAGCGACCAATCACTTTTCAAGAAGAGAGCAATCACGTGTATGCCCGGCAGCCGCGACCCGCTGGCAAGCACGGTGCCGGAGATCAACGTTGGCGTGGCGTGGCGTGGCCGACAGAGTGAAAATTAATTGTGCATGTGAAGTGTTATTGTGGTTGCAGAGGTCTAGACGCATGTCCCAATGGTGCACCAACACGTCCTCGAAGAGACGAGCTATTTGGTGCACCGACAACAAAACAGCACTTAGAAGGGAAACATTCTTGCCGACGTGTTTTGTTCGTGCCCGTCTGCACTATTTAAAGAAGCATTTAAAGAAGCATAGCATTTAAAGAAGCGTCCGAACAGTTGTATTTTTTTGTACTTTTCTACTTCAGTGATGCGAAATGATTAGTTTGTAGTGACCGCTTACGAAGAGAAGAAAGAGGAGCGGTCACGGGACTCGAAAACAGAGATCGCGTGACCGCTCCTCTTTCTTCTCTTCGTAAGCGGTCACTACAAGTCCTTGCATTCTTGAACGCTTACTTAACTCATGCAATGTCTAAATCGTTTCTCTTTTTAAGTGTGTCGCAACTACATCTGTTTTCACCTCGAGAGAAAAGCAAGTTTCGCGCATTGTTCATACGCGGGGAAAAGTAGTTCTTACAAGACTTAGTTATCGGAGGGAAAAGCGATGCTTTTGGAGTTTGGTACGTGTGCGTCGTGATAAGATAACATACATCTAATCGAGAATGCACCCACATATATCCTAATTCTCCACATAAAGGTGGAAATTAGTAATGCTCCACGAGGAGTCGGACTTTTTTTTACTACGGTTCTTGACGTGAAAACAAATATAAAATTATATCTTTTCCTAAAAACAAAAAAAAATTGTTGAAGTAGAATGTGGCAGGATTTCTGTCCTCCGCATGGTCTGGTGCTCTGTCGGCATCATCTCAGGATGGTGTGTCACCTTACATTCTTTCACTGGGCCCAGGGAACACGATCTGAAGAAAACAAGGGAATAAGCCCCGGGTCTAATAATAATAATTTAGTAGAAACAACTGAGTTAGTAGTCAATCATTACCTTCGGGCAGTGGCTCTACGTTCGAAATACCCGTTGAGATCGAGCACGGGGCTGGGTTGCTGCCGGAACTTTCTTTAAGGGGGTCGGCAACTGGGAGTTCCCTCGCAAGGGCCAAGGAGGGTACTGCTGCTGCAGAAGGCTAGGCTGCCGTCTGTGATGCCCCCTGCTGCACGCACGCAGAACCAGCACTTCGTACTTGTTCGTTGTTTGAAGATGACATACAATATCAGTGGCGAAATAAGCAAGGCTCCAGAGTGATTACGGCGATTGGTCCACGTTCTCAGAGTTTGGTACAGGCCACTTGGACTTACTGGAAAATTAAACGCGCAAGGATATGCTTGTTTGAGGTTGACGAGCGAGGACCCACACACAAACCAGAACATGCTGAATGATACTACCAGCTCGTGATTACAGATGAGTTGGTCATGTAAAATGGCGACTTGGTGCACTGACTGTTATACAGCTAGATTTCGCGCTTCCATATGCGCACGATTATAAAGTCCAGTCAATACACATTAACCGTCGTTAGGAAGAGGAGTTAGTAAGCGCGAACACAACACAAACGTCGGCGGGCATACGTTTCTAAGAACTGGCATTAGAAAAGATCGCTCCAGAAGCGATGAACGCGCGCATCCCTGTTAAAAGAGACACGTCTTTTTCCCGTCCCGTTCAGACGGCGAATTCATATCGCGAGTAAAAATACACAGTGTGAACGCGCCTTTATGACCATCGTCACTTCGTACCATCAGTGGACGCGCGATTTTTCCATCGTTCGTAGCGACCGAGAGATGGCTGCTGTTTCCGGTGAGCGAAGAGAGTCGGCAGATAGTCCGGGTGGT
Organism: Ixodes scapularis; assembly: GCF_016920785.2. Classification (NCBI taxonomy): domain Eukaryota; kingdom Metazoa; phylum Arthropoda; class Arachnida; order Ixodida; family Ixodidae; genus Ixodes; species Ixodes scapularis. The sequence continues at coordinate 77,008,156 of NW_024609857.1, forward strand.
GCCATTTGAGCGATGGTTTTCCTGCTTGATAGAGCGGCAATGTAACGATCATGCAACTGCTAAACGCTTTGTCTTTGTTTTTCTCAGCTGCAATCAAAGCGAGTTACCAGTGACGAAGTGCGCTCCGCATAATCGGGACTGCTGACTCGGCTCCCAAGTCTTCCTCGGGCCTGTCGGGTGAGCCGGCTTCACCGCGTGGACCCACGCCGTCCTTCGATTGGGATCAAATTTCTCAGAGGGAAAGCAAAAGAAGCTTTCCCCCCCTTTCGATGCCAGTTCCGACACCCAAACCTGACACAGTGCGTTGGCATCGTATCGAACGACGTCGGGACGGCGCCGGGAGCCTCAGACTATCGCTAACATAGAGCAAGTTGGAGGCTTTGTTTTCCTGCGCCACTAATCCGGCCTGGCAATATGTGCCTTGCGATACCCTCGAACCAGAAGGGGGTACTCTTCCTCACTCACTGTATTCCGCCTCCTGTCATTCGACGCGCCAGCTAGATTTTTGTTTATGAACTGTGTTTTGCATAGAGTATGGGAGAGCGCCATCTAGACACTGCGCTTAGACACGCATGTATCCCATAGAATAGACTGTAGTTACCAATGCAGCCGTCCGGCGCGTCGAACGACGGGAGGCGATTCTAGGTGAGTGAGAGGGGGTACCTCTCGTACTTGCAGAATTTGTGAGCAGTTCCGTAACTGAGCTAATCTAATAACGTTGACCGGTACCCGCAGCTAGGGCGATGATGATGATCTGAACACACGTGATTCAGCACGCGCCGCGCCGAGCTTCGCACTGCCGCCGCTGCCACACCCAGCGGCGCAGCAGCCACCAGCAAACCATGGAATGCTTTCGTATTCACAACTCATAAGTAGTGGTTAGGTCCCCTGGGAAATTTGTTTTTAGACTCGGGCGTATTTTAGTTTTTTAATTCAAGATACATACCCTATTGTACGACTAATACAAATAGGTATGTATCTGCATAAGTGTTTCGTCGCCTCATGTTGATGATGTCTTCTTAGATTACTCGTATTTAATGTAAATTTAGATTTATATATTTTTGCTTTCTTATCCGCGTCTGTACTCCGTTTTACTCTGAGTTAGATCACAGCGGACTCCACAAGTTGATCGGGCCAGTCAGGCTGCGCCCACAATGCCCTATCACGGCGCTCGTCTTTATGCGATTTCTATTGTCGGGTAAGGCACTCATCCACCGAAGAAAGCACGGTCACCGCAAATTTTGTCAATGTCAATGGTTTAGCCCGGTTATAAAAAAAAAACGCATAAAAATCGATGAGTGTCGTGACGATGCACTTTTGGCGCGGCTTCTTTCGCTCCATCAAACCGCAGCGGCGTTTTTGTGCGTGATTCGCGCGCGTCGACATCTACGCGGCGTTGTTTCGAACGCGCGCGCGCTCGGTTTCCTCGACGCGCATGTTTCCCACCTAATAAAAAAAAAAAAAAAAAAAAAATCAGCTCGCGTTTGGCGCTGACGTTGGAAGCAGACATCTCCTACCACCATTGAAAGCCGCGCAGACAGTCAGGTGATTTTAACGCTTCCGCTTTTCGCACCGTGCACGGTCATTCTCGCTGTGCCTGTTCGTAAGATGTTGTTGGGCATCGCGGTGGACAAGACTGCCTTCAGTGTAGCATTCACGTTTTCTTTTTGCAAAATTATTTCATAAGTTGTGAGGCGCCACCATTAAAATACGGACACCGACTTGACATAACATAATAAAATTCATTAAACGTTTCCTTTAGTATGCGGGAGGGGGGCATCTTCACGAAGTACAGCAGCAAGGTCTATCTCGACGCAGTTCTACTTTTGATAAAATCCGTTTACGCTTCGGCGAGAGGGCCGTGTTTTTTGTGGCACGATGACGAGACCCTTCGGCTGAACCAGGATTCTAGCAGTTTTCGGTGATCCCATCTTTCCTCCCTGGCCAAGGTCGTCGCGGCCGCGAAGTCAAAATATTGGCCTATTGTCCGAGTATGGTCCACAAGTTCAGTTTCGAGGCGAGTTACGTGCAATGCCTATAGGTGACTTCACGCTTTTGTTCTTTCGGTGTTTCGCCACACAGGATGCACCCAAGTTAGCCGTTCTTGTCTTTGCGCCTGCTTCAGCACAAACATGTTTCTAAGCAGTTTTAGCAGTAACGCGGTACAAGTATCGGCGTTACCGGTAACGCGTTAACGTTTTTTGGTAAGGTGTAACGCATTTAATTATTTGTTTATTTATTGATACCCTTCAGGGTCCGAAGGCATTACGGAAGAAGGGTGGGCATGGTGATAAAATACAAGCAAAACAAATATGCCCAACTTGGGAGTTAAACAGAATACAATATATAATTAGGGACAATACACAAACAAACATATTCACTTAACAGGGTTTTATAGAGGATACAAAAAAAATATTGTACACAGCGACCCGAAAATGGGAGGTCTCAGCAATCTTGACTACAGCTGCGGGAAGGCGATTCCACTCCAGTGACGTTTTGGCCAAAAAAAGACTGAAAAAAAGACACAAAAAAACGTGATATGTGAGAGTGAGCGATGCCAACTTTCTGTCGATGGTCGACACGCGATGAGATATAAGACGGTTGTATTAACAAAAACTGACGCATTTACGTGTTAAGATAATATATCTTGTGAAATAAGCACAAGCGTGACATTTTCCTGCGAAGGGAGAGGTCAGGTAAGCACAGATTGGATTTCAATGCTGATACGCTGGATGTACGGTGATAGTTATGTAGTATGATCGAGCAGAACGGTTTTGAATGGATTCAAGTGATGATCAAAGTATTCTACCAGGATCCCTGATAACTGCGGCGTATTCAGGTTTACTTTGGACCAAAGACGTATAAAGAAGTACTTTTTAGGAGGTGGAAGCAAGAAAGAAGTTTATTTTAATATAGCCGAACATGGCGCTTTGCATTATTAATTACGTATTGAATGTAAGTATCCCAGGAAAGGTTATTTGTTATATGCACACCGAAATATTTATATGACAATACAGAACCAAGGACAGCGCTGCTAATATTGTAATAATGTCACGTGTTAATTTGATGTGATACTCTAATGGATTTGCATTTGTTAATGTTAAGTTTCATATGCCATGTGTCACACCACCGGAAAAAGCTGTCAAGGCCTGACTGTAGAGCTTGAATATCAGAATCATTGGTTATTTTCTTTTTGGTGACACAGTTATCTGAGAATAAGCCGATGATGACGACACACGAGTAAATAAACCATTTATATAACTAAGAAATAAAAGAGGACCTGGTACTAAGCTTCGGGGAACGCCTTAACGTACTGGTGAAAGGGCTGAGTTAAAGCCGGTAACATGGACAAATTGTAAGCGGTTAATTAAAAAGGAATCAATCCAAGCTAAAACATGAGGTTCTATGTTAAGCACAGTGAGTTTGAGTTTACGAAGAAGAAGCCTGTGTAAAACCTCGTCATATGAATTCGAGAAATTTTAAAAATGCAGAATCGACCACTAAAGAACGATCAACAGCGACGTAAAGATTGTAAGTGTTAACAATTGAGATTCGCACGAGAAGAGTTTCCTAAATCCATGTTGAGCAGGGGTGAACAATAATTAGAATTAAGGAAAGCAACAAGATGAGAGTAAATTGTGTGTTCCAGAAGTTTGCAGGGGATGCTCGATACTGAAATCGGATGATAATTACTGAGGCTAGACTTAGTGCCACTTGTTTGGACCGCAATCACCTTCCATGCCTTCTAGTCCTCGGGAAGAGTACCGAGAATGAGGGACTGCTGGCAATGCTTAGCTAGAATAACGGAAAAGAACATTTTAGTGTATATTTCAATTTTGAGTTTATATTATCAGTGTTAGACGATGAGGATAGCTTAAGGCCATCAATTATGTTGACAAGGCCATCACTCTGTATTGTAATGAAATCCATAGTACAAACGTTTGATGGGAGAAAGTCAGGGCAGCAAAAATATTTGAGCTGGAAAAGAAGTCAACACACATTTCATTTAGCACGGATGCACACTCACTCTTTGGTTTATCTTCCCAGTCCGAGTTGGTAAGTTTTACACCAGGTTTTTCGCAGGGGTTCACAACATTCCAAAACTGACGAGGATTTTTGAGCAACATTGCTGGCAAAGTACTTCCGAAGAAATGCTGTTTGGCTTCACTGACATACGTTTTATATAAAGCAGCGACGGAGCGATATGCCGCTCAGCTTAAATCCGCAATTGATGAAGCAGATAACTTCGCAAAGCGAAACAGCCTTTACTTTATGTTTGAATGCCTTTTGGGCGCTCCGTTGAACCATGGGGATCGAGCGGAAGAACGAATAGTTCGCACAGGGATATACATATTCGTAAGAAAATTATCTTTGTATTTAAATAAACACCAATTAGCTTTGGCAGAACGCTGGGAAAGGTTGCGCAGATATTATGCCGAAAACAAACTCATATCGTAGTTGATGACTGTAAAATCAGCTTGAGCATAGTCAAATATACTTTTAGCACTTTTCAATGATTGACACTTTGTGCTATTTAAGGAGAAGAGCAACAAAGAATGATCGCCAAGACCGCGTAAACAGGTGAGAGAGGAAAAAAGTTCCCTTGGACGTGGCTAACACGAGGCCGAATATAGTGGCTGTAGAATTAGTAACCCGCGTAGGCTGCACGACTGTCTGTGAAAAGCTAAAATCTGTACATAAGTTTAAAAAAATCATTACTCTCTGTGGAAAATGGGCTAACAGAGGCTGTCACTTATCCCCACAATGTTTGGGTAATTGAAGTTTCCCAAGAGCATTACAAGTACATTTGGGAAACGGACATACCTGGATAGCGTTAACGACATCGTGAAGCTCGGCAACAAAATTGGCGATCTTCGTGGGAGGGCGATAGCAGACACCCAAAAGATACTTGTTAGAATGTAATAACCACACAGAAACCCAAATTATATTGAGGTCAGTGACCACAATAATGCAAAAAATAACTTAATGGAATCGGCGACAGCAATAAAAACACTGCCTCCAGCATTACTCCCTCTATCTCGACGATATATGTTAGTGTCTTTTACAATGAAAAATTTCAGAATTACGGTTTTTGGTTGTTAACCAGGTTTCGGTAAAAACAACTATGACAGCACTGGACGAGTTGATAATTGAACACAAGTCCTCCTCTTTAGGAACAACACTTCAGATATTGGTAAACAGAACGTAAACTTTATCACAAGGCAAGGGTTGGAGATAACTACCACGCCTCGCGGCATGCTATTGAAGATTTATAGCGGAATGATTTACATTTAGTTGGTCATCGAAGATAGGTTCAATAGAATTGCTTTTAGTCGATAATTGAATAGAGTTGGTCAAATGATCATAAATGTAGCGCTCTCCGTTGACGAAAAGCTTGTTATACCTCAGCTTGACGGTTGAGTTTAGCAGAGGTACCTTCGTCGACAAGGTTTTTTTTTATAGCCTGGCGCGTTGCGGGGCAGAATTCCTCACTGATGGTGTCCCTGCAGATTTTGTTCTGAGCAGGAGTCTAAAATGTTTTTCTCTCAGCTTATACGAAGCAAACTTTACAATGAAAGGTTTACATCGTTCAACCACGAAAAATCCGATTATATGGGTTTGCTCAAAATTTCCTGGGGCGATTCGAAGGTTAACCAAACATCGAAGTATGCCAACTATTTTATTTTCCGTCTCCGCCTATGTCACTGACGTTGAATCGTCCACACCATGACTGTAACGAGAAACTTACTTCGTTACTTTTCTTGGTAACGCCTACAACACTGCTTCTAAGCAGGGGCAATTTTTTCCTCCTCTCCATAATGGAGGTTACGGCGAGTTTCAGATCGCAGGAAACAGCTGAGACAAAAGGGCGAACGAGCCAACGTAAGAACGAGCGTACGAGTTCACGAGTGAACAGGAGCACAGAACACACCTCTGACGAATTAGCGGCTGACTCAGCATGCAGTTTCGTTATAGAGTAATATGCACAAGGTAAAGAGCGGACACTGCCATAGGCCCCAGCGGCCCAGATAGACCAGTGACAGGTAGCGCTCTTAGCGGGCGGTATTAAGTATAATCTGATTCTGTTTCCAGTCAAGTTAGTTTCGCTTTCGGTTTGGGCGTTTCTGCTCCGCTTCTCCGGTACCCTTCTCTCTCTCTATCCTCCCCACCTCGCTCGGCTCTCGGGAGCTTCTTGACTCCCGAAGCCGCTGTTTTTTTTTTGTTTTTTTTTTAATACTGATGCACTTTTGCTTTATTTTTTACGATAGAGTCCGTGCAAAATGTGTCAAACATTATTTCAACTTACTTCACAAAGCAGAGGTATATATATTTCTTGTTCTTTTTCTATTGTAAAGCATTGAAGTTACACAATCGCCGCATTGACTCCTGGCTGGTGGAGCATTTTGGGGTCAACAACAGTAAGTGGTTCGAACACATTTTATTGGACCACATTTATGTCTACATGATTTACTTCAGAAGCTCTGTATGTTTTATACGAAAGAGATCGATACTCACAAAAATAAATGAATATGAAGGACTTCGGCATATCGTACAGTTCTTAATAGATTCCTAGCGAACCAAGTTGACAAAACCTTTCCACGGAGAACATGCTGTATGATACATTCACTTTCACGCCAACTCGGGTACGGGAAGTAAGTGCAAAAATAAATAAGACATCGCTATCATTACCAGTCATACACGCCGGATAGTACAAATTCCCGATTTCCGGCAAATATAAAAAAAATGAAAGCCGTTTACAATTCCCTGTAACGCCGGTTAGAGCGCAGCTCTTGAGGAGGAAGATGGAAGCGTACTGAGGGATAGGTGACTCCTTGAGGTCACGTGACCTCAGGGGGTCACGTGACCTCGGGGGTCACGTGACCTCGGGGGTCACGACCTTAGGGGGGTCACGTGACCTCAATGGGGTCACGTGACTTCAGGGGGTCACGTGACCTCAGGGGGTCACGTGACTTCTGGGGGTCACGTGACCTCAGGGGGTCACGTGACCTTAGGGGGTCACGTGACCTCAGGGGGTCACGCGACCTCAGGGGCTCACGTGACCTTTGGGGTCACGCGACCTCGGGGGTCACGTGACCTCAAGGGGTCACGTGACCTCAAGGGGTCACGTGACTTCTGGGGGTCACGTGACCTCAGGAAGTGTCACGTGACCTGGGTGGGTCACGTGACCATATTGAGGTCACGTGACCCCCAGAAGGACTTTAGGTGGTCACGTGACCTCAGGGGGTCACGTGACCTCAGAGGGTCACCTGACCTCGGGGTGTCATGTGACCTGGGTGGGTCACGTGACCCCCTGAAGTCACGTGACTTCTGGGGGTCACATGACCTCGGGGGGGGGGGTCACGTGACCTAAGGGGTCACGTGACCTGGGTGGGTCACGTGACCTGGGTGGGTCACGTGACCTCGCGGTTACGCCGACGGCGACGCCGCTCAAGCCGGAAACGGGCCCCTAAGAGCTGCGCTCTAAAAACACCAATTTGCATAGCCTCAAACTCACTGCGGGCGAGCCGTTACCAAACAATGAGAACTCTATTCGAAATCTGACAAGATTCAACGTCCCTAAACATTCCCCGAAATTGTTCAGAAAAGAAATGTGGCTTCAGAAAAAAGCGGCTAAAAAACTGTGGACAGTGGATACAATAGTAGATACATTTTCTTTCAAATATTTCTAGCCTCCGTACACTATTTTCTATCGAAATTTTGTAGAAAGTGGACAAATATTTTTGTTAGGAAGCCGTGATACACATTCGCTGGAAAAAGGGGAAACAAATATTTGGAGAGCAAGCTGCACGCACACTTAATAAGCACTTTTTGTTTTTGGTTCGGCAACCGCCTCTGTTAATACACTATTAACAGTTAAACCTGTCTCGTTCTTACTAGCCACTGAAGAGTGCAACCGAACTTTGTCCAAGTTCCGGTTAAGAAATCAAACCTGTCAACACAAGCGTATTCTGCAAAACAATTTTAAAAACCCTTTGTGGTACTCCTCTGGGCACAGGCTAAAACCACCCAGACCTCAAAGTGTGCCATACAAGGCAGCACACACTCCTCAAACATGTGTCACACTCTCTATTATGTGAAGAAAGTGATTTTCTAGTTGCTGAATGAAATGAAAGGCAGCCTGTGATGGTACTACTAAGTTCCCGAAGGATTTTCCAGGCACGTGGTATGCTTTAGGAACAAGACAGTACTGGTGAGGCCTGGTCAAGCTATTAGACTCATCCGCTAGCAGCTGAGAACAGCCACAGCTGTAAGTTGTCTGTTCAAGCAAATGCTTGATCAAATAGCGCCAAACGTAATAAAAAAGTGGACGAGTCATCAATTATGTTAGACCTGATGTCTGATGCCAGCTCAGAAATATCCTCTAGTGGCGGGAAGTTATCAATTGGAAGACATTCCACAATGTCTGAAATTAAACTTTCATGGTGCGAAGATATTTGCAACCCCTTTAGGAGGTCAGCCCTGTCATCCTCTACGTTTTCATCGTCCGACAGTTTAAACAGTTTTTTTATCCAGAGGTGTTTTAGTCCTGCGGTGAACTGATGCACATTTTGTGTTGCAGCCCAGCATTTGGCGTATATAGTTCCAAAAACGTTCTCAAGTGTGTCTTGCTGCAGGCGTCGTGTAAGTAAGAGCTTAAAATCATGGCTGCTTGAAAGCTCATCCCAGAGCTTGAGGACACTTTTTATAGTAACTTGCCACCCAATCATGGCTTATGGCTGCCTCCTACTTTGGAACTGCCATTCAGAAATCCATCCGAGTTACTGGTGGAGAAAATCAAGTATTTCAGATTCTCCCTTCAGAATGGCATGACGCAACTTTTGCCCTGTCTTCTTGAATTTTTTAGCTATTTAGACAATCAAAAAGTATGCACATCCTATCACAGAAATAGGCTGTAGCCATGGCTGCCTCGGGAAGTTCCTTTACATAAACAAGGGATAGGATTGCAAGAATGAGTGAGGCACTCAGTACCTGTCGGGCACAATTTTCTTCCATGTTACAGAAAGGTTCTTGAAAACATGTATCTCTCAGTAAGTTTCGAAGCCAATTGCAAGCTCATCTCATGGATAGAACAATAAAGTTCAACAATAGAAGACCACTCAATGACCTCTTTTCCAATGCAAAGTTTGTGGGCTTGGAGATTGCTCTTGGTTGTTTTGGGAAGGTGCGGAACATCAAAGACAAAGTAAACGTGTTCGTTGTCAACTTCAAAAAATGGCTTATCACCACACACACCAAGCTTATGTTTGAAGCCCCCTAACCACAGACCGCAGCCTTTACTGTGAAGCCAACAGTCTTAAAGGGGCGATGCACTGATATTTGTATTTTGCGCAAATACCGCTTAGAACGAATCCCTGACGTTAATGATCTGTGAAAAACCCGTTCGTTTTCACCACACGCAATGGAAGTCGAAGAAAAAAGATAAAGAAAAACGAGCAGAGTTCACCCCCTCAACTCGCAGCCAGAACAAGCGGCCCCGTGATCTGGAGCCGATTATATGCCGCCAATGTTGATCATAGCCATGCTACAGTGTTGCCATGCGCTGGGGTTGGCAAGGCACAGGACACGCGCTGAGTTCTAGACGTTGTTATGTTCGGCTGTTGACGTCATTGCAGCAATTGGACACAGGACACTACCCGAATGTTTCTCGAGCTATCGATTATCACGAGCCCAAATCGAGTGTCCACGCCATGCTCGGGTCCAATCTATGAGCCGTATTCAAATATAGTCACTGGGCGGTACTGCTACCGCCCAGCTACGTCATTAGGTTTTTCGAAGGAGAGATTGAATGAAAACACTCGGTTTTGTCCTCGAAATTACAGCGCAACAAAGGAGTTTCTTGGTCAGTGGCGTTGCGTGCGAGTATCCTTGAGTCCCACTAGTGCCAGTAAGCTCGTGTAAAGTGAAAAACATTCCAATTGAATATCGTTGCACCGCCCCTTTAAGCTCCCGAATGAGAGAAATGAGGAGACTGCGTTAAACAGAAGACGTTGTTGGAGTGTGCACAACAGTGTATGCAAGGGGCTACACGCACCTCCTGGAAATTTCAGACAGCATAACAACCAAGGCTCTATCTGCAATGTTAGAGGTTCGTTCAACACCGTCATCTGTAAACCCGTGGACAATGTTGTGTGCAGGGTCGTAAGTTAAATTCTTTTTTTTTAAACAATCTCATCGAAAATCAACATGCACACACGTTCAAGTGCAGCCAGACAGCCCGGCAGAAACAACAGCGCGGGAAGCTCGAACCGATCGGCTCCACGAATTCACGCCGAGCATGCGAACACGCGGGGGGTCATGCGTCACCTTGATTGATGCAAAGTCGACCGAACATGATGCAGCAGAAAGCACAGATGGACGGCACGCACGGCACAGACGAACGACGCAGGGACGAGCAGAGGCCATGCAAAATGATGCAGAGGCGACGGCGTGCAGGCAGGCAGGCCATTGCAGGCGCCATTCATCACGTGGTTTTTGTGACGTATTTTATTTAAACTATTTAGTCGTTCGAAGTACTTTAAACAATTTTAAAGCATTGCCATTTAAAATATAAATACTTTTCACAGAAAGAGTTTTAATTAATTTTAACCAAATTGCAGAAAAGCGCCACGTAGCGGAGGGTATTAAACGCACTATCTGGGCCGCGAATCGGCTCCCGTGTCCTCCCTCTTTACGTTTACTATATTACTCTATGGTTTCGTCAACGAGGTGAGGGGCTTAGAGCGAGAAACTGGTATCCCGTTCAAAAGAAACAAAGTTACCCCCCCCCCCCCCTCCCCCGCCTCTCGTTGCCGCCATGTTGTACACTTTTGACCATTAGATACGTGACCGCACCAAATCCGGAGGCTTTTATGCAAAACTGAGTCGAGATTTGTATAGCGATCGCTGTAAAATACATGATAAACTATTTTTGAATACAGTTAGCCCCCGAGATCAGTGTCTAGCTCCGATAAAAAAAACAACTAAAATACAGCACTGCAGCTGACGGCATCTAGCGGAGCCATTGTGAAGCTGCCTGAGTTTTTGCCATAAAAGCACATTTTGGACTTAAACTAAACGAAACATAACTTATCTCGGCGGTACTGTAATTAAATAACAATAAGATGTTATCTGTGTGCGGTACTTTGTTAAAATCTAGGTGTAAAACTATATGGCCATGTGTCTAGTGGTACACAAATGTGCGACACGGCAACCGCCGGGTGGGGGTCACTATCAGCTGCCAGTTTATCGCTCTAAGCCCCTCTACCTAATTGAGTTTCGTACACTAGTTTATATTTGCGCTTTTTAGGCAGCATTATTTTCAACCTAAAAAGAAAACACCACGCTTCTATGACAGGTAATTTTATTTTAAATATATAATAATTAATTTAACGAGTGTAGCGTTATATCTGCATTAATAGTATGCGCACGGATTGCAGTTTACGTAGTTCAGCAACATTGAGAACGCGACGACAGCGGGGACCACTGATCTCTATTTTAGTAGGCTGGATCGCGGATCGGGAGCCCGTCGGTGTCGCCACCGGCGGCCATTGCTTGACACCAGGCAATACAGGCAAGTCTATGGGAGAAACGCACAAAAGTAAGAATACTGAAGCATGTACGCTGTGCTCGGAGGCGAGTATTTTATAGTGTGCTTGTATCCTTATGTCGGGTGTTTGGAGATCGAATCGGTATTTGTCAAACGTCCGGTCGTCGAATAAAAAAATCAAACGTACCGGATCACCTACGGCTGAGCTGGTTAGCTTGCTCTCGTAGTGGAGAAAACAAAGGAACTTTCCGTCAATAAGACCGTCTTTAGGGAAGCCCAGAAGTTGATGAATGACAAAGACTTCCATCTGGACAGTGACTTCCCGGGGTTGAGAGAATTCAGCGTAGCAAAGCCTTCGAGCGTGTCGTCTGCGAAACCCAACTCAACGAAACCGCCACCGAATCAGCGGTAACTCTAGGTAACTCTCGCCTCATTGAGCTGCACTGCAGCGGAGTCACTCTCGACCACAAAATATTTATTTATAAGAGCTGCGAGGGGGCTGTCAGTTTTAATGTTTGTACGCAAGCTATTTGACGGGCTTATCGAGAAGCATCCAAGGAGTTTCAGTGCCGACAACAGCTTAAAAACAGGGGAAAACGTCACTTTTTCTCGTTCTTCCGATAGAGTCCCATGCATTGGCTGGTGTCAATCAATGGCCGCCGGTGGCGACACTCGGCCCCTGCTGCTGAGGCCGCGGTCCGCGATCCAGCCTACTACAATAGAGATCAGTGGCGGGTACTGTCCATGGTTCACTGTGCGTGCGTCCGCGATACCGCACGCATTCGGCGCACGTCGCGTTATCGCGAGCGAGAAAAAAAGAAAGAAAAGAAACACGCTTCATGCGGGTCACGCTTTAAGATGAAACACAGAATATTGTGATTCCGACAGTAGATGATGTTTTAATTGTATTTTTCATATTCGTTTTCTCTCTTGAGTGCTACCGAAATCTAAACAATAGCTGTTCTGGGGCAAGACTTAAATAAAGCATAATTATTATGATGGTTTTGTAGCGTGATTTCCTCGCGCGCAGAATCACTTTTGTAGAAGCACCGCGTCACAGGCCCCACGTTTCGGAAACCCCGCGTTCGGTGCCAAAAGCCCCGTCCTCACTGTCCTTGCCCCACCCCCTTCGGGCATCAACCAGCCCTATTTGTTGAGGGTCTGGAAAGGGTCTTTAAAGTGAAAGAAAAAACAAAATAAGGTTAACCTGAACTGCGAAAAACGTTGCATAACGTACAAGTGGCCAAGTGCATAGACCTGCACCAGCAGCAATGCACTCATCTCTCATAGAGGTACATTCAGACGCAGATGCAGGCTTCATCTACATAGGTGAATGAAAATATTTTTTTAGAACGACGTAAGAATGTAATTGGTTTTTACACAACCCACTTCGTCGGAACTTTGAATCCGCGCGTGTTTCAGAGTCAACGAAAGCTTTGGCTCAATACTTACTTATAAAAAATAAAGCTTTAAATGTTTTGCCAGTAACTGATATTTCCTGTTTGTTTTCGCTTCTAACGTCGCAAGGGTTGAATGTGTTTAGCGAACGCCCGAAGAAAAGGAAGCATTATTCAGCTACTCCTTACTTAAGTCCCGGGTACGGCATGATTACGGTACACCAGCTCGCGTGCACAGATACTGTATCTTAGTTGATGATGCGGCCACCTGATACGGGGGCTTCGCGTTATGGGCCTATGAAACGAGCTTTTGAAAGCGGGCAGAAAGGACGGGGCGTTTGCCACGGGGCATTTAGCACTGAGCTTTTGACATCTGGTGCTTTCGTGCACCACACATTATGATTATTAAAATACCCTTCCATAGCTTCGCATTCATTGCTTTGTTGAATGGACTGCTGTTTTCTTATATTTTTAAAGAGTCGGATGATATAATGCACCGTGGATACCTTTTTTCCTTACACCGACAAGACCCAGCTGCACTTGTGCGTCGCAATAATCCTCCATCGAGCCAAAGAATGCTGTCTGTGTTGATTGTACGTTCAGCATATAAGAACGTCAGACAACCAGATACACGTTACGGGGTTCTGGCTGGGTCTGTCAGCATTTATTTGCTCGGGGCGCACTTCTCTGAGTGCCTGCCGGTTTGCTAAGACAGTATGAATGATACACTGTCATCTTGCTTGTTTTCCCACAAACAAGACAGACAACAATAAACTGAGCGTAACGACAAAAATCGCTTTCTTGTCACACACTAAGCAAGCGATCTTGCGTTGACACCCTACGTATGCCAAGAATGAAAAGAAATTCTTCCACAAAGATGTTTTCATGCACTTGAACTTGTCCAGTGTTCCCTGTGAATTACTTCGAGTGTCCACTCAAGCCGTCTACCGATAGACAATGTCGTGCTCTTTAAAATGTTTAGGTCATACGTATGAAGCCTTTGTATAGGGTTCCGAGAGTGGCTCAAGCATCTTCATTGTAAAAGACGAAAAGAGGTTCCCACCTTTTCTACGGGGAAATTATTTTAGTGGCGCTGTTCTGGGACACCGTCTTCTACATATTTCTACCATGTATCGCCTGATCGAGCAATGCGTGAGTCATGCTCAGGCTTGTTGGTAATTGCTGTCCTTGGCAGCAAGTAGAAGACTAAAATAAACTAATATTGGGTTGGTATGAAACAGTACACTACACTATACTTCAAGTATATTTTCAATTTACTAGGTGTGTTAAACAAATTTCTTCAGTGCGCACACATCACTTGGTAAACGAAGTCAACACGCAGCGTAACGCTAAAACACAGTCGCCTCAATTATGATTAGAAGTGAAACCCCACAATGTATGCTTCAGTATATTAACATAACGTTTAAGCGTATTTTTTTCTTCAAAGAATAAATGTAAGACATTTGTAACGCATCACTTTCTGTTTTGAGAGGACTACTTTGGGGCTTGGTAAACAAAATGGTTGATGTCTATCCACTGGTTTTATACATTTAACAAAAACTGTACATGGCAGCTAAAGAGCTGACTTCGATATACTTTCAAGTCTAGTACAGTTATTTAAATTTAAATTACATTGTTTTCTGGTCAATATTTTTAGGCTACAATTAAAAGTTTGATGACTTCTAGCACAATCACAATATCCGAAGGAAAGGTATTTTACCTAGCGGTGGTATGTTTTGCAAACGTGGCTCACGAGCTATTAAAAGAACCATGCTTCGGGAAAAACGAGGATGGTGGTACATATTAAAAGTTACTTAGCCGATGTGGGGCTTCCTTTTCGTCGCCGCCCTTCACATTTTAGCAGTGATTCCTGCTAAAGTTATTCCGTATTGGACGAGATAAATAGATAATGAATGGTCCGAAACCCATACGCTTATCAAATACCGTTCGTGCCGGTTGACGTTTCTCAGATAAAGCAAATATTGTGCTCTCCCCAAACACAATTTGAACCGTGGGTATCACATGAGGAGTTAGCGTGGCGATAAAATATTCAGAATTTTGAATTATAGACAAAGCAAACCGCAAACTGGTAGACGAAAGCTATCCATAAGCCCTACATTGGAAGAGATCTGAACGATGCCCGAAAAAGTATAAACTACGTAGTATTACACTTCAAAACTAAAAAAAAGGGAACTGAAGGCACATAAGAAACGAGTATGTACTGACAACGTTCTGCAATGTAAAGAAAAGAAATAGAAAGAAAGAGCTAAAATATTTGTTTGATTTAAACTTCAACTTCCCGTTTCGCTCGGTGATAAAAGAAAAATAAGTTTCGTATGGAAAGGTTACGGAAAATTGGTTTTCTTTGTACCTATCTCAAAGAGGATTACATCTCAACTCAGACGGCAATGAAAGAAGTAAATTTTGATGTGTTACTCTACGTTGGAAAACCTTCTGTTTCCGTGGAAGATGACCCGCTGGGAATAAATGCGAACCTAAACAGCAGCGACAATAATAAAACCCGGGTTAACGCGCGTTCGTAGCGATTCATCGGATGGAAAGGGTTTTACGGCCGTGGGATATTCCCACGGGCTCGACACCCTTTGGCCACGTTGATTTTAGGAAGGCGTCGTTTTCTCCTCCTGATCTCGGTTTTCTCGCTCTTTCGAAATCGATTGTGCCCAGTGGGGACAGGTACAATTACAAGCAATAGCAGCACGAAAAGCCCGCTGTAATAGCTTGACGCACTTAATATTTTTTAAAGACGCTCTCGTTTACGCTAGGTCAGAACTCGAAGTGCAGGTCCCGGTCCCAAAGCTATTTGGCAAATAGAGAGATAATATATATTGTGGGGACCATAGACGTAGCGAAAGTTGAGGTGAAGTGTTGTCGCTGAGATTTTGCGTCGGTGGAAGGGTCTTTACATATCCTGGGTGTCCGTTTTGTTCCTTCTTTATCGTAATGACGGAAATATTTAAAGACGCGGCAGATACAGTTCTTTTTAATTAGTGAAAAGAGACATACTGTTTTAATTAACTTGTTGGAAAACCACTAAATCAATCATCTTTAGGAATACTTCGAGCGTGTGGGGGGCGTAGCAGAGCGCTAACGTTTGCACTCGTGCCGCAGGGACAACGCTGGGGCTATTATAAGAGACGGAAAAATCGCGCGGGCGCGTTATCGCATCCCTAACCTTGTTCCTTCTGTACGTGTGGGAACTTTAGCGCACTACTGCGCTTCTCACGTCCTCGAAGTTTTTCTAAAAACTACTGACTTAGGGTTTTATAATGACCTCCTGCGAGTTACTACTTGAAACCATATCTCTATTTTCACTCAGAAAATAATTCATTAAATATTTTACTTACTTAGCCGACTGGTCATTACGATCAGCCCATTATATATGTATGTCCCCTGCACAAACGTTATACTCCTGCCTCTACAAGAACGACGCCTTGAAGACATCTTGGAATTCATTGTAACAGATGCGCGTGCACCCCGGCCTTCAATGACACTAAGATTTTGGCTAAATACAAAGATAAATTGTCGTCAGAATGACATGAGGCATTTGAAATTAGGACCTGGGAGAAGAAATGTAAAAGTGACATATCCCTCTCTTTATCTTCAGATGAGTTTGAAATTTGTTAACGCGGGATGAATAGATCAGTTTAACATGGTTTTTGTGACTATATTAACTTGTCGATTTTCAATAGGCTTCAGTTGGCAGCAGTGTTGTACGGAGCGGCGTTCAAAAGAACGGCGTTCCTGGAACACGTTCCTTTTATGAGGAACGAAGGAACGCCGCCGTTACATTTTGCATCGGTGGAACTAGGAGGGGAACTCGTTACATTTTTACTGGAACAGAAAAGGGAACGGCGTTCCTTTTTTTCGTAAAGCGGAATAATTTTTATTTTATTTTTAAGAGAAAAATTCTAAACGTATAAAAACAATATTTTACGAAGAACAGGATCTCCATAAATTTTCGGTAACAGTTCGGTTGATTATTTTTGTAGTGCCTGAGACTCTGGTACAAAAAGCAAAACTTAGTCGAAGGAAAAGACAGGAGAGGGCAATTGCAAACTCTGAAACTTTCTTTGTATCCACAAATCCTCACACACCCAGAAATCTAAGGTCGACAGCCATCACTAAACTTCCACAAAGAGACCTACAGTTACAACAAAAGAACAGATTACCTGACATCGAAATCTCCCTTGTATACGAATATTGGTCACTTAATAGACACACCAAAATTAATCTTTATTACTTCTTCCCTTGTCCCCCGCTTTCAAACTGAGAGTGAATTCAACCTTCACGTAGAACTACTTGTAGTTTTCAAGACTGACCTTCCAAAAGGCCCAACCTCTTCTTCACCCGCTCGTCTTGTGGACAGCAACACCGAGAAACAACTGTTGTTAAGTTCGAATAAGGTTCTTTGATAGATTGTTAGATGTGAGGTTGTTTTAAAACGCTCTTGCAATGTCGGGTAACAGTACATTTGGCTCGTTTGAATCGCCCACCAGAAAGGATGGTTAAAAGCGGAAATTTCTAACGGTGAATATATAGACAAATGAAACCCTGCTTTCGCTTGTCTACTTCTACTGGTGCCCTTCAATCAATGCATACAGATTCATATGTTGCATTTGATGGGATAGATGAAAAAGAAACGTTTGCTTGATCTAACTAAATATGGTAATCAGCAAAATACACATGTAACGCATATGTAACGATACGTTCCATTTTGTTAACTGTAACGGGAACGAGTTCCTTTTTCACATGTGGAACTTGTCACGAGAACGCGTTCCTAAAATCAGAAGTAACGAGGAACGGGCTTTCGCTCCTTGTTTTGAGGAACGCGTACAATAATAATTGGGTTGTGTGTGTGTTTATACAGCCTAGAACTTGGTCTGCCTCACAGGGGCGACGAGTCTCCCAGCTGTAGATGAGAAATTTAGCCAGTGCGGTACAAACCGCTAGCCTGGGGTCTTTAACGTGCACCACGCAGTAGTGATACACGACCGCACGCCGGTACGATGCTCATCCAGATCGAAACGGGCAGGGGTGGGGCTCGAACCCAGGATCCCTGGGTTCTGCAGCGCGAGCTTTCGCTCCACGTGCTCCGAGCTGGTGTGCGCTAGACCACTCGGCCACCGATCCCCCCAGGAACGCGTACAAGGCTGGTTGGCAGTGCGCCTTTTCCTGTTTCACTTCGTTGTGTCCCTTTGTATTTTCGGCGTTGTTTTAGGTTTGCCCAAACCCCATACGTCTAGCTTTCACACCTTGCTTTAGGCAAATCTGTTAAGCTTCAAGAAAAACACCCAGGATATACCTTAAAAATGTACTCCTTTTATTGAAAAGAAAAAAAAAAATTGGCAAACCCTTAAAGAGATTTTCGGGTCCCATGATTCTCGAATATATAAATAGTATTTCTGCTGCAGGGTAAATGGGAATACTCCTGACTTTCGCATAAGATATGTCAAATGTTTTATCCCGCATGTTAATACGAACCGATGATAGGTAAATATTTGGGCATTAAAAGCTAAATGCTAAATATTTTGTTTTTTTTTCACTTCAAGATAAGCTTTATGATCTGCCGTTGAAACTTATCACAGGGGCCAATCTAATGTTTCTTCTTCATACCTTATAAGCCCTTTGTTGCTACAAGTTTTAAAATATAATCCATGAAGCTAATAAAAAATTATCATTTACGGGCGTAGATGGAAAAATCACTTCTACTATTTTATCTAACAATGTTTTGTTGAGCATGTTTTCTCGTAGTCTGTTATTGCCTACTCTCAATTATCGTTTTAAAGAATTTTCTTACCTGTCGACCGTTTGGTTTTGGCACTGACAGCATTGTTAAGCTAACAGAAAACCTAGAAACATCTTCCTTGTGCAGCGTTGACCACATACATATATGTATACGAATAAAGCCAAAACGTATAGCTCTTTATTACTTTTTAAAAGTTTGAGGCAATACTCTTGTACTCTTTCCGATGAGAAAGAGAAATGGGTTCGCTCGATACATATTAGGTATCATATGCATATATATTCTCAATATTGCCACCCAGTCTGTTTTATTAGGACAAACTGATCAATTGTGCGCTCGAGTATTGTGATTCGCAAGTTATAATTTTTCGCCCTCCCGATGTAGCTTTTACAAAAATATTTTTGTAAAAC
The DNA here is from genome assembly GCF_016920785.2 of Ixodes scapularis. NCBI lineage: Eukaryota > Metazoa > Arthropoda > Arachnida > Ixodida > Ixodidae > Ixodes > Ixodes scapularis. The sequence continues at coordinate 77,027,275 of NW_024609857.1, forward strand.
TCAACTTCTGTTCTTTACTAAACATTTACTTTCTATTCTTTATTAAAGTAGCTGGAAAAGTTTTGTTTCTTAATTTGTGCAAAGCACATTAAGACGTTTCCCGTAAGCATTTAAATTTCAAACTATTAAACTGATGCCGGCTCTGATGTGTAATTTTCTATGAAATTTGTTTCGGCCGGTACTTGAGACTGTACAATGAATTGCGGCCGAAAAACATTCCCTGCAGAAAAAGCGCATATATATTTGAAACAAGGCAGTTCGGTAGAAAAAGCCTAATTTTAACAATGTGCAGGGCTACACCAATATATTATGCTTAAAGTATTTGTCCGAGGCTTTTTATATTTCTGACGTCACGCTGAAAGTTAACGAGTTTTCTTTTATTTAAAATGTTTAGCAATAACATGTTTTTTTTTTTTAAATTTTTTGGTGGAAATTGCCGGCCGCCTCTGAAGAGGCCAAGGCAAAATTAGCGAAAAGATTGCTGGAAGCGAAACCAAGCATCGCTTAAAAACAGTTATATGGGACAAAAGTAAAAACGAAAATAAACATAGGTAGATCTGTGCACAGACTTGAGCAAAGCTATACTTGCGGTATGCCTGCGACACAAAAACAACAAACGACCGAAGAAGAACAGCAGTAAAATACAATTGACACAATTTTTTTCAGTTGATTTAGAATTCTGAGTCGTCATTGATGAGTGACTGAAGGCCGTCGGAGAATGCATCGAAGCAGTCATTTTTTGTCAGTTGTTACGGAAGATTGTTCCCCTCATTAACAGCGCGTGGAAAAAAAGCTATACATATAAACATCACTGTGACAGAAAAACTCGTTCATCGTTTTGTCGTGTTGACTACATGTTCGAAATACATCGCATTGTGGAGGCCAGGGCGCAAATTCTGGCATTGTAACAATACGGTCAACAAAATATTCGTCAGCGGGAAGGTCCCAACTGCGCTTCTTAGGTTGTGTGCAAGTTCTTAGGCGGGATCTAATTTGATTTGTTTCAATTTTGCCATTACTCGAGCGGACACCTCCGCTGACGAATTTATCTCTGCGTGGCGCGTGACGAATCTATGTCGGGAACATGAAAGGATTCGAGCTAGGTTAGGATGAAAGGACTGGACAAAGCGCTATGCTTGTCACGTGCTCTGCTTGTAAATGAACGGCAGCGACTTCAAAGGATGTATAATTGAGATCCACCTATTTCGATGGTCGGGTACCGCTCCTTTAACATCTGAAATTATATTATTATTCTAAATACGTCTGAGTCTACTGAGATTAAGGTGCTGGGCGCACATGTTTCATAGTCAAGCAATTTTTAAACTTCGAGAGTATTTATTTTATGTGGATACTCCCTAAGACCCATCTCATGGAACAGGTCACGTGAACGCATCATCGGCCAAACTGATTCGAGGCCTTCGTGATCTCATTCAGAAAGAGCCACACGTTACCTCTGATCCATAGCACACCTGTTACAAGAAATTGAGTTGCGTACACCTCTGCGAAAAAAGAAGACGTTTACGGTCCCATGTAACGCCGAATTAGAGCGCAGCTCTTGAAGAGGAGGAGGGGAAGGTGCGGAGAGGAGGGTATGACCCTGATCCTCATCCGTACCCTCTCCTTCTCCTCTCTTGCTACCCCCACATTTAGCGGAAACTTTTCGCTAAATTTCCGCTAAATTAAAAAAAAAATTACCCGCTACTTTTAGCAGCAAGTTTGTTTCGCTAAATTTACGGGGAAATTATTTCCGCTAAATTCAGCGGGGAATTTCGATCGCTAAATTTAGCGGGGGAATTTTCCCCCAAAATTTTGGCAGGGAATTCTTCCCGCTAAATATAGCAGGGAGTTTTTCCCGCTAGTTTTAGCGGAGAAAATTTTCCGCTAAATTTAGCAGGGAATTTGTTTCGCTAAGTTTAGCGGGGAAATTTGCCCATAATGCAACGCGCGGTGACGTCACGAGTGACCTTCGTGACGTCACACCTGACGTCACCTGTGACGTCATTACGGGGAACGTCCCGCAATGCAACGCGCGGTTACGCCGACGGCGACGGCGACCCCGCTCAAGCTTGAAACGGGCACATACGAGCTGCGCTCTAAAAGAGCTCTCTGGCCACCGCCATTTTGCGACTCGAGCGGCCCCTAACAGCGAGACATTTCTGCCAGCCGCCTGAGCTGTGAAAACTCGGTCAGCTCGACTCCCCACATGCATTGTGCAATCGGAGTTCGCCGGCTTTTCTTCAAAGATATTACTTTATTTGCCTGATCAGGATGCTCACCTTTTTAGTGTTATATTTCACTGTAAGAACCAGGGAGTTGCAGAACTCGTAGCTTTCTTGGCCTAAGCAGAAAACGTACAAAGAGAGCAAAATCCATCAACCGGTGACGCGGGCCATTCGACGTTCTTCGAGGATTATTTCCGTTGAGATAATCTGCGAAAAGCTTTCCCGGCTATGGTTCCGGTCTTAGCGAAAACTATATCTGTTAGCGTCGGGTCCGGGATGTGGACGGAATAGACATGTTCGTCATTTGCTTTGGTGCTGTGTAAAAAAGCAGCTCTCTTCAAAACGCGCCCAAAATCAAGCCGGATTTTGTCCAATCGTCAAGTGGCTATTTTCGTCACTTTATATTAGATATGCTGTGTTATTAGAGACTTCTCTTTCATTAAATCCTGTTCGAATAACGCGGCACCGTGACGTACGTAAATATTTTTGATTGATCAGACTCGTTGAAATTCATATTGTGAGCGGGGAATAGTGATGCATTTCGGCTATCGTGTGTGGTCAAATATTTTCGGCAGTTAAGACCTCTGTAGATTGATATGCTGAGTGCATGGCGTCGTAAAGAAATCAACAGAGAATGACACAAACATTCCAGCTGCAATTGTTCTGTCGCGCACGGACTCAGAAAAAATATCTTTTTGTTTGTTCTCAAAATTAATACAATGCTTTCTTAAAATGCTCGAGAGATTTTATTCACCATAGAGCACGAAAGAAACAATAAAACGGGTTAATTTAGCCGCCACGAGCGTCCGGAATCGCCTTTTAGCTGGCTGCTACAGCCTACTGACGAGAAAACCCACTGCCCAGCGCAGTCGGGCAACACTGACGGACACTCTCAAAGTCAGTCACGCGCGTTTTAGATCACTTGGTTCGAAACTGCCGCTGTAAACGTCTATAGACACGCCCTTTTTTACCATCCATCATCAAGCAGGCTATTTACTACGTGGAAGAAGTTATTGAAGTTGGTGACAAAAAGTGGACAATGCAAAATGCTTTTAATATCCTGCTCAATTACAGATGGCAAATTTCTTACTCTATTTGGGCGTAGGTTTGTTTTCTAGCTATATTTTTACTTGAGATTTAAACTGAAATGTTAGAAGATTGAGGCTTCCTCATTTTCGTCAATGTAAACGCATTTTATAAACCACAGAATTACCGCACAATTACGAGAGATAGCCCACCAAACATCAAGACCAAATCGGCTGAAAATATGGGGTGGGCTAACTTTAGGTGTACAATCAAGAAAAGTTTAAAACAAATTGCTATTTTTGGTTTGTGTCCCTTCCAAGCTTGTTATGGTGTCGAGAGGCTACAAAGCAAAGATGACTGTACTTCCTAGTCACCAACGTTCCCTTATATCCCGCCGTTGCGAACTAGACACATTTACGCCCACGCTACCACTGATTCCAACACAACTACTACTAGAGGTGGGCTATCTTTTGGGGGTAGTGCATCTGTCGGGATCTTACGGTAGCCAATAAACATAAATATTGCCATAGATTAGTGTGGCTACATAAAATGTGTCTGAAATAAAATTGCACTAATGCTGCTAATCATTCCCACGTGTCAGAAGGTGAGGCAAACGGCAAGGAAAAAAATGTAAACAGTAGATTTGGTGGACTTTAACTCACCGCGCTATTTTTTTAAAATTTAGGTTTCATTTAAGCCTGGGTTTATTAAAACGTACAGGGTGTCACAAAAAAATATAAGGTTCTTTTCGCCGCAAAAATAAACATAGGCATTGCCGAACGCTAATTCACAGCCCAAAGGTAGCGCTAGAGGACACAACCGGATGCCAAAGTTTCAGCCCGATCCTATACCTTAATCTAAAGTTATAAGTGATTTTCTGAAAATTTCAATGGGAAAATGGAACTCACTTTTGCCCCTTTTCGGTTTCTGGTGCCACAGAGCCCCATGTATTTGAAAACTCCATCGGCCGCGATGTCCCCATTTAAATTTTCAGACGATCACTTATAACTTTTGATTAAGGTATCGGATCGGGCTTAAACTTTGGCATCTGGTTGTGACCTCTAGCGCTACCTTTGGGGGGAGAGTGAGCGTTTGGCGATGCCTAGTTTATTTCTGCGGCAAAAAAAAACAACAACAAACGTGTCAATTTTTTTTTGTGACACCTTATACTTGGAAAGCTGAAAGAGAATTCTTAGAAAACTCTTTACGATAAAAATTTGTACTGAAATTTTTATGGGAAAAAAGAGAAAAAAAATAACTAGAGCTCGCGAAATATGCAATATTTTGAGTCCTTACTGTTTCTAAAAAATAATTCCTCTAAAAATATTGTCAAAAATGAAGCACAGTCTTAATCTAAAACTTCAGGTTAGGACGATTGGACGGTAATAGCATTTAATTTTGGGATGTGGGCTATGCGAAAACAAAAACCATATTCAACTCGAATTGAAATATCTCTTACCTTATTTTAAAAAGGTACTTAAAGAAGTGGTGCAACAGTTTTTAAACATTTGGCCAATTAACTGCGGGGGCCCGTCTTGTCACCTATACAACGAAAATCATTGCAAAATTATTACGCGCCCTATTTTTATTAAAAAAATTAACGAAAGCAATTAAAGGTCAAAGTACCCCACAACTCTCACATCTTTGAAAGACATCACTAGGAGCCCCATCTGGTTTTTCGTAGCGTTCTAGCTTCAGGGCATCCACAGCACCTTCAGCAATTGTCAACATTTCAAGGATTAGCATGGTCGAGCGTCGCGGCGTGCGATGGAGGCAAATAATAGTTCGCCACGTGCTGATGGCGAGTGTAGGAGCGGCAGGGGAATGGTTTTGTTGACTTCCGTGGTTCCCATAACCGCCACACGCTGTTGCAGATCGGCGAATAATGACTTTTTTTTTTCTTTCGTGATTAATCAGATAAATTGCAATATTTTAGCTAAGGTGAAGAGTTTTCTCTCACTTATGCCAATATAAAGAATACAAAAAGAGAAGCTTAAAATTATCGTAACCTTTAAGTCGTTGCGCTTCTCTTTTGGCACTGGAATATTTTGCGACGTGCTGAGACAACATACTCGAGGAGCAGGTACCAGGCTAGCGGTTTCGGTAAGGCGCCCGCGCAATTTTTTTGTCTCTTATCTAGCCTGAGCCTTGTACCTGGTTCACGAGTGGTAACTTCAGCGCACTACTGCGCTTCACATGCGCTGAAAATATTTCTAAAAATAACTGATTCAGGTGTTTTGAAAGACGCTCAGCAAGTTTGTAATCGAAACCATATGTATATTTTCACTAATTAAAAGTTAATTAGTGAATTTTAATTAATTAGCCGACTTATCGCAAAGATTAGCAAACCACATAATGTCCCCCTGGGCGTATAACTCACTCGCACAAACCGCATAGGTGTAGCTTTCATGGCTTCTTTTAAAACAAATCTGCAGGAATAAAAAAAAAAAAAAACAGTATATTGTTGTCTTCTACCCAGGGTATTGAACCGAACCCGAACCTTAAACCGAAAACCGGAAAAAAACGTTTTTTCGCACGAACCGGAGTTCAACCGGAACGAAATAATATTTTTCGCTTCAGAGCGGAACCGATATGTTTTCCATGAGGTTTTCGGTTCATACGTGAACTCAGGTCGCGTAAAAAGTGCGTGGCGAAAAACACAGTAGCGCAAAAAAAAAATTAAGCAAAAATGTAAAGAAAAAAAATCTTATTTTCGCGCAAACCAGGGAAAGCCGTGCGCTTGTTAAGAGACTACATGTCCAATGTGTTATGTCCCTGATCAGAAAGCTAGGATTGAAGAAACCAGTGCTTGATTGTCGAACGCGGTGGATGTCCACGCTGCACATGCTCACCAGGCTACTTGAACTAGGAGGCTTCGCTGGAGGGTTGCTCTGAAAATAAGAAAGCTCCGGGTCGACTGAAGACGTATGGGCGGAAGTTGAAATGCTCGCAGTATCGCTTCGCCCGGCAGATGTGGCGACGAAGACATTGCAGGAGGAACAGATCACTATAGGAGGTTTCTACGGAGCATGGCTGACATATTCCATGGACACTTCCAAGATATCCTCGCCGTTAGCAAAGGCCTTCGTCCACTCAATCAAAAGGAGGGAGCGACAACTTCTTGACACGGAGGTTTCTGTGGAGCAGTGTACATGAATCCCCGCTGCTTCTTCTCCCCCATGAGCAAAAGTACCGGGCTACGTTGCATTTGACAAAGACTTGGAGGCGAATCACAGCTCTGCAATGCGAGCAAGATTCTACCCTGTCTTCTGAAAACTGCGGCGGCTTCAGAAGATCCGGAAGACACACCGGAAGTGCTCCTCAAGAAAAGAAAGGTTGAGGCTGACGTGCACATTCGTGGTACCAGTAGCCCACTTCATAGCTCTTGTCCTGTATACTTCTTCTTGTCTTTTTTGCGTTATTTTATATGTATAACTCAGGTGAACCACTTGATATGGCATTGCTCCTGGAAATGCTAGACAAGGAGCGGCGGCTTTCAAGGTACGCTAACGTGTTACAGTTTTTGAAGGAATGACGGGAACGTCATCCAGAACTCTGCGGATTGGAGCAAGTAGCCCTGGGAGTGCCTGCTGCCCAGGTCAGCGCGGAGCGAGCCTTTTCTGCACTGAAGTTCATTCTATCGTCTCAAAGGTGCCGTCTTTCCCCGGATATGCTTGACGACGTCCTGCTTCTTCGGTCAGCTGGCCGACATTGAACTGCGCTTTTACCTACGTCCCAAAATGCCCCAGCACTAGCGCGTTCGATCCACACAGTAATGTTAGCCTTTGATTTTTATATGTAACATTTGTATAAAACATACATAGTTTATCTTTTGGGATAAAAGATAAACTTTGGATGCAAACGAGCTGTCGTCAAAAATTTTTGTAGCATATGAGTACGAACCGGTTCGAACCGGTTTGAACCTTTATTTTTTCACTCCGGAGTTGAACCGGAGCTGAACCACTTTCCCTAAACCGGAACGAAAACCGGAACGAAAAACATTTCAGTTCCACACTCCGCTTCTACTAATAACTACCAAACGTGACTTCTCATCTATATAACAAAAATACCAATTGGATATTAAGCATGTACCAACTTTTATTAATTTTTACATGAGCTGCGCTTTACGCCACTCCTGATTTTGCTCAACTTAATTCCCAGGGAAAGCAGGATTATCGACATTCGCTTAACGCATGTCGATGAAACGTTAATGTCGACGAAACGTGTGTCCATAAAACGTGTATCCACGAGGAGGTGACCGTGGAACGTGTTATCACGAAACGCAAAGAAAATAAAAAATCGGTATTCTACGGGCAGTTGTGAAGTGATTTTAGAATTTCGGAGAATTATTCTTTCGGCTGCCAGGAGATAGACACGGCCTAATTCTAGAGGTAGTCTGGAAGAGTACCTTTAGAAAAAAAGATCAATTGTCGCGAAGTAGGTTGCAGCGCACTTACGTTGGCGAGACGGGACTCGAAAGGTGTAATCCGAGATAATGTCGACACGGCCATGGCGGAACCACCACTCAAATACAAAAACAAGAAGGAAGGTGTCCGTGAAGATTCAACACGATGTAGCAGAAGCTGTCATTTGTAGAACCGAACACTAAACGCATCACAAAAAATTCTTGGGCTTCTTTGAAGAAATCGCTTGCAGAAGCAGACATCCGCAGCAGCCAGGCAGGGCGCACGCCAAACTAGATCCGGCAAAACGCATTCCGAGATTGCCAACGGCTAATGCGTCATCCGTCAAACCACGAAACCACACACCTTCTACCAGAGTTTGAGCTTAGGGAGAGAGAGTAAAGGAGAGAAGGAAAAGCCAAAACGGGAGTGCACAAACAAAAGGCTTATCTTATGGGGCATCAACGACCACGACGAGCGGATTTGTCACTTGTGCCCAAGGTTGATAGTGCAGTGAATGCTATGTGTGGCCTTGGGCTCCAGGCTGGTGCCGTGTTCTGCTATATCACCAGGTTCTAGACTGTAGTCACGTGACCCTAACCGGAGACTCGATTGTCCTAAAACATGCATAGCGTCTACCCTGTTGTCAATACTGTGTGAACATACAGCTCTATGAAGTCCAGCTTTTGACCTTCCAAGGAAGCTGTGCAGCTCGAAAGTGACCCAAAACGATGCGAGTTTGAAGATACTATGTTTTACGCTGTATAACCCACATTATAATTTTAAATAAAAAAATATGCGCGACAATTTTTGCTGCACGATGCCCACAAATAAATAGATAAATAAATATGTATATCTTTTTTACCAATAAATTTAAAATTATGTGTACACTGTTAGGTTCGCGTTTTTAAATTTCAAATTTTTCTACGAAAGTGTTACGCATAAAAGTCACCACGAACAGCACATCTTCCGACTTCCAACACATGGTGAATCGCAGACGCTCGCAAACGGAAGGTTGCGATGCTGCGCGAACGGTTTTTGAAAGATGCTGCGTAGTGTACTCCGGGCGCAACGGCTTTGCAGCCGTTCGAAGGGATAATGATTCGGGACAACAAAGTAGCGTCTTGCATCTTCAGCAAGCTAGCGGTTCGTGTTCCCCCGCTCAATTTAGTAGACAACCATGAACAAAATTAGTTTCACTGCTAGATTTAGCGGGAAAATTGACGTCACGTGACATAAGTACCAATTTTATTTCTGGCTAAATTTAGCGGGGTGGTGACACCGATGGCGACGCCGACACCGCTTAACTCAGAAACGGGCGCCTAAGAGCTGCAATCTAAAATCTATTATTTGATTAGCTCGCTTTCCGATCTTATGCACTTTGTCATAATGTCACACGTCAAACATACAGCCAGATTTCATTTGTCTTTCAATCTTCAAAATGCGCAATTGATAAATTGGTCCAAATACCTGGAATAACTTCACTTTAAGGTTGTTAACAATAGTTAACCAATTACATGAGACTCGTGCAATATAGATCAATCAAGTAGTGTCTTGGCGAGTACATATGACTCATTGCTTGCACGACCGAAACGGACCCATATATCATTATCAGGGGCTATACTTGCACACGTATATAGCGATATATGGCCGTATTTACGCAGTTATATGGCCACATGTGGTAGTATTTGCCCCATATATGGCGTATGTGGCGGAATATGGCCTATTTGCTCCCATATATGGCGGAATATTGCCATTTTTGACTACTTATATTATCATGTATGGTCGTATATAAAATATATCAGGCCCATATCTGACATTTTCGTACGGGCTAGCTCAGCCACAGCCAAAATGACGGTCTCCGTATAACACACATGCTTGGCTCCAATAGACGAGAGTGTTTGGCCTTGTTAACCTACCTTAATTTGTCTTTATTTGCACTCTGCGTGTGCCGTCTAACCACGCTTTATTTTTATCCTACCCATGCAGGTGTCTTCTTTATGACCCGGAGCTTAACTCAAGTCTCCTAGCGTCTCCTACGTTTTCTTCCCCTTTCGTTTCGGTTTCTTTTCTGTCTTGTTCACGAGGGCCCATCGTAGCCGGCGGTGTGCGACAACACAGAGAAAGACGATACCTCGTTAGCGCTTGATTTATGGCGGCTGTTTAGGTCCTGGGTCGCGGCGTTTGGTCGGGCCAATTATGGGCGCCATCTTCATAAGCTTTTCTTCCTGGGGCGACTTCTCCCCACTGGTACCCAACAAACGTTCAAGCAACTCCTTTCATACAGAGGCGCGGCTACAGCCGGAGGAAAGAAAGAGGTTGAGGATATTACAATAAACTGTAAAGGCCACGTGGCTTTAGATATGTCGTAAAGTTTGGCATTTCGGGGAACAAAGTATGTGTCGGTGTGGAAGCGAATTTCGGCAGACTCCCAAAGTTGACCATAAGGTTTTCTGTATTTAGAAAATATTTTTTTTCTTGCTGAACGTCTTGGAAAATGAGTTTCCGTATTTCTTGTTACACAAGGTATTTGAACAACTGCTAAGGGTACTTAATAAAACGCCGCTCCTAATAAGCACACCGTTCATTCATGATAAGGTCTTTCGCCGCGGTCCACAGGTTACGGGGTAAATAATTAGGGAAATAATTACCTAAAATGAAACCCATTCTCCTTCGAAGTAATCACCTTAGAACTTGCACATTCCAACGAGAGGTTTGTTACCTATTACCAAACGATGCCTTTGTAGTTGATAAAATCCAGGCAATTAAATTCTCTCCGCCGTTCTCAGGAAAATTTGAACCGTAAGAGAGGGACACATCATAACTAAACAAGAACAAGTGAAAGAAGTCTCTTCGTCTCTCCTGGAAGTGACGTCAGACTCAAAGCGGGAAAGGGTAATGGGTCACAAAGTCGCATTAGATAACGGTCACGTGGTCGTAGAAAGGGCGCTCCTCACGATAATGATTCCTCAGAGGCGCAGCTTTTCGAGTCATTTTTTTTTGTATAGGGTGGACTTCGCACTGCCTAATTATGGCAATAAACAGCGCGGCCAAGGATCCACTCTCCGACTTCTAAGAACTGCTATATAATTTCTGTACGATGGGAACCTAACCTCTAAGCAAGACATACAAGATAAGTCACAAACAAAAAGAGATGATATAATGGTGAATAATTAGGTGACGAATTATAATTTTTAGTTCCTAGATTGCGGTCAACAACCTTCTGCCGAATAAAACAATATCAATTGTAAGTGTCTCAAAAACAAACAAAAATTAAAAGAAAACACTTGGTTGAACAACGAACCTTAAAATAATGAATATCTATTGACCAAAAGCTTTCTCCATGTTGGGACTTCTAATCAGTGAATGAGTATTTTTTGAGAAGCAGAACGTGAGGAACGAGGTATGGATTATACAGTTGGACATTGACGACGCTCACTCTAGATTTGATCCTTCAAGTGTAAACCTCCCTATCACTGATTACTGCGTACTACCGATACTCTCAACATGACCCGCCCCCCCCCCCCCCCCCCCCGCCGTTTAACAAAATGTTGTAGAAAGTCTTAAATGAGGTAACTGACCAGCATCTTCTACATTACGCATTTGTCTGCCAGTGCCGACATTTTTAAAGCCTTGTAATGCCCAATTTCCGCCTACTTTTTATGCAGACCGTTGTACTTCCTAGTTTCTGGAGCAATGATTTTAAGATACCACTACATTCATCCCGCACGTTGCGCCGCTCTCCTTGTTTTGTGGTGCCGTGCTGTTCTACTCGGTATCGAAAATTCTTGAGCGATTCTTACATTCCAGGTGTATTCAACGTTCTCCTAGACTCTATTTATGACATCACCTCACTGAAGACTCTAAAAAAAAAGACTCAGGTCTCTTAACCTTTATATTATTTAATGCCTGCTCCCAGTGAACGTGCGAAAATCCTGATGTGCTAGTTGCCATAGCAATCTCAGCTTCTGAATCTTGCCTTTACTTTTGTAGTTTATTGTCTTAATTGCAACCTTTGTACTACTTCATAGTTTCCGGGCGTGTATGCCTTTGATTTTCTTTTGCTTAGCATTGTTTGCTAGCATTTGTATTTTCTTTTCAAGTGCTATGATTTGTTGCTTCGCCGTAATCAAGGGCCGGGGGGGGAGGGGGGGGGGGGTGCGTATATCACTCTCATACTTTTAGATTTTGAAGGTAATGTTTTTACCCAGACTTTCTACGGACATTTCAGTTTTTTAGATTGTAATCTCACAAGGCAATCGCTGGCTTTAATCCGTACGATTCTTTGCAATGCAAAGAATGGTACGGATAGCAGCCTGATTTCTCACCCTTCGCGGCCTCCGAAAAGCAGGTGGTTGCAATATTCCAGTTGGTGGTGAAATCATTTGCTAAAGACCTCACCTCCCTATGCATCTGGCACTCTAATCTAAGTTCATAATTTATCTGCAGCCAAACTTCCATTTTCTTTATGAACGACACCCTAATTTTTTTTAATTGCCATATTTTATTGTGTTTTCCGTAAAGCTACATGACTACTTAGTTCAAGTCCTTTCGTCCGCCGCAGTTGAATTGCGACCAGCATCCAAAGTAAGACTCACTTATAAAGCGGCCAACAATAAAACCAACTAAGCCATCGATTCGTTTGGACCAGGGCTGGGCAGCATCGAGATACAAATATATCGCGATGGTATCTTAGAGATAATTTCGAGTATCTGTATCTTTGTATCGAGATAAATCTGTAAAATGTATTTGTATCTCCGTAGTGAAATACATTTGCAATGCATCGCTTGTATCGCGACACTTTCGCCGACTTAGACATCTCGTTACATTTGTTGCCTTTTTTAAGATAAATTTAAATGATAATAACATCTGTTTGGTGCAACTTGCTTCGGAATGTATAATATGAGCCTGCCTTATAACATGATTCGTCTCAGGCACCATCAATAAAACAAAAAGTTGTGGTTTAAAGAAGGTTACTTGCAAGAATAACAAAATCAGCTCCTCTCACGAAGTCCTCCACTCTTTTCAATTAAGCGGAGCGAACGCTGTAAAGGAGTTGAGTTGAGAAAAAGTACGGCCCTGTTGTCCAAACGCCCTACGCTATGGGTGACTCAGACAGTTTAAAATGCGCCCTCACTTCAAAACAGGGTTAATGTCGGGCAGACGCCTTTTGTCAAGCATGGCACGCAGTCTTTACCGTTCTGTAACTATGTGGTTCAACGGGGGTGACATGTTTTTTAGCGGAATTAATGAATGATAAAGAGTTCAAGGTAATGGGCAGTGCATAAAATGGCACAAAAAGAGGAGCACAAGCATAAATTACCTTACGCCTTCGACACGAACTGCACCCTCTGCACGTAGCACCGTTCGGGAACAAATGTATTTCTATGAGTACCTCTATCTGTATTCTGGAATACTTTTTCGCCGTTTCTCCAGAAGTATCTCAGGAATATCCCGTTGCATAAAAGACAAATGTATCTCAATATCTGTATTTTGGCCTTAAAACACATGCATATCAGTATTTAAATTCCCGAACAATTTTGGAGTATCTTTGCCCAGCCCTGATTTCGACACTGCCAGAAAATAAATTATTAATATTATTATTTTGATAATATTAATATTATTATTATTACTATATTATTCGTATATGGCACCGGAGATATGAAACGTGCTGCATAAGTAACAAGAACAATAGCACGAGGTGCCATGAAAATGATTTGTCGGTACAAACGCTAACGAAGTTTATGTTGCTTTTTGTTACTCGATAACAAATACAAAGACTGGCACAAACGCTACAAAATAAAACATACACACGACGAACGATGAGCCTGTCGTCTATAGTAAAATAAATAATCCTATACAGAGTTGCACCAGGAGGTTTCGCTGTATTTGTCATTTATCGTCAAAGACAGTTCTGCACGAGCGTTTTTGAGATGTTCAAGCATTCACGGTTATGTCGTCTGATTGTGTTTCTTTTTCTCTACATGTTTATTGTTCGATCCTTACCGGGATGTTTCCGCTCTTTTGGACTCCACTCCGACTCCTCGCAGATACAAGGAAATGTAATTTCCCGCCCGGCTCCAACGTGTCTGTTTACTACCGCCCCGTAACAGCGCCCCGGTAAACAACAGGAGCGCCGGGCGCTCGTTCCTATTCTGAGCACCTCTCGTTCATTAGGTTTGTTTCGCACAAATTGATTTTTTCCCTTCTGTTTTACTTGTCGCAGTGGCGAGCGGAAGATGCGACATTTATTCCTCGCATTTACGTTCTTCGTTTATTTGTACTGCGCACTCAGCCTTGCCGTTTCTGCTGTTATTCTATTTGGCAAAACTCACTTCATGTTAATGTACGTACAGTGCACGCGGACACACAAACACGCACACAAACAGGCGTGCGTGCGTGCGTGTGTGTGTGTGCGCGCGTGTGTATGCGTGTGTATGTGTATGTGTGTGTGCATGTGTGTGTCCATGTGTCTGTGCGTAAATACCATATAGCTTCACCAATACTGGAAACTCCTCCAAAAACCCATGGGAGCGACGGCGAACGCGACAGTGGCGCCTCTAGCCGACTCGGAGTCTAGGGAAGCAGACAACGCGATGGAAAACTATAAGCTGCGCGACGTCCTCGAGCTTTGCGAGCCCCATTTCGTCACCTCAACAGCTGAAACAATTCACTAAGGTCAGCCTGCTTGTAAAGCGGAATCCACTGATCGCAACTGCAACGTCAATCAAATAACAAGGTGCGCAGAAACAAAGATAGAGCAGTTTATTAAGCAGTCTAAAACGCCACTCAGGGGATCACACGCGTTTGAAGCGCATCTGAAAAACGAAAAAAAAAAGCGTTTAGTCTCTCGAACTACGCCGTAAGAGGTTACTATTGACCCGTTACACACAGCGTTATTAGAGTTTCTTACCTGAATGGGTGATCATTAAAACGTGCGCAAACAACATCTTAAGATTACCACAGCGAGCGCACCGGCCGCCGCAGCGTAGCAAAAACAAAATGTAACGAGAAAAATGATCGCGCAAACACTTTCCGAACTGTGCAGAAAAGATGGAAACCTCATCCCAGACGAAAATAAAAAGAAATGGGGAACAGTCGCAAACAATGGCGAATAAAACAAAAGTTAGCAGACGATAAAAAAATACAAATCACTAGCAAAGAAGCTCCATCAACGACGACGATCGTAGCGCAGGTGGTTTTCGCCGTCGGTGTTGAGTCCACAACAAACACAGCGAAAGCAACACGACGAAACTAAAGAAAACAACAAAAAGCTTCACTTTTTTGGCTTAGAGTCGGCCGGCTCATTAACGAACGATGACCCATAGCAGATATGCCCACGTGAAAACAAATAAAATACAAATAGAAATGTCTACCGAGCTTACACTTTTAATATATTTAACAACTATCAAAACCAAATATGAATATTTCGGATTAGAAACTCAATCGAAGGCGGAAATAAGAGTTTATTAAAAACGACAGTGGTAGAAAAGAAAAAACAACAAAGTTGCAGATGGGCCTCAGTCTGAGCATAGCGTAGCAGACGAGCAAACGAAGGGGTGGTAGTAAGCGCCGAAGCGAAAGAAAGCGAGTAAAAACTAGCCAAACAAGGCAAAGCAAAATACGCGATGGTTCCTACGTGAAGTAAACAAAAAAGAGAGAAAGAAGCTACAAAAAAGCTCAACATACAATGAAAAAGAAGAGAGACCGCGCCGGCGTAGCGTCGCCTCAAACGTACAAAAGAGCGTGGAATTTGAAAAATGGAAGGAGTTGCAAACGGTCCAACGGGTGCCGGCTTTCATAAAAGACGCAGAAGTCGTTAGTCGTCCCGGTGCTACCAACCGGAATTTGCGCACCGTATCATCTGTATTTGCGCGACAACGCTCTCCTCTTTTTTCGTTTGCACGCGCGGGAAGTCTTCTTTTTCTGTAACTCCACTTTTATTAATTTCAGTAATCATGTCAAATTTTCAGGTGCACAATCGACCTCTTCCAGAGCAAACTGACATCGCAGTAACGTACGTGGTTCCACATTGCCTTTTGCTTCTTCATCCGGAGACGATCGGGATTAGCCAGCTGTGCTATTTGACAAAACGTTTATAAACAAGACATTCACAATAAAGGGGAATTGCAACAACAAAACGAATTGATTGATAAGAACAGTAAAGGTGAAACGCAGCTATGTTTGGAAATTTGTATACATTTCCCTCCTTTAAAAACAGCGCGAAGGTACATTCGTGTTTTACCTGGCCATAAGTTGTGACAAAGTGTTTTCTTAATGAGAGTCCTAATATTGCACCCGACAGCTGTAACATATTTCCCACGCGAAGAAAATATCCTTAACTCATAAGGTTGCACCAATTGTTTAACATTCAATGCAGCGAATACCCGTGGCAATTTTTTTTCATTGGTCACCTCGCACGGAGATAGGCAAAATTAATGCATTGTGAGAATTCGTCTGCTAGTGGAGACTCCGAGCTCGCCAGGGGCGCTGCGATCACTTTTCGCTCGAAATCCGCGGGAGTTGCCAGTATTGGCTTACATGGTATTTGGTGCGTGTGTGTGCGTGCGTGTGTGCGTGCGTGCGTGCGTGTGGTTGCGCGTGTGTATGTGCGTGCGTGTGTGTGTGTGTGTGTGTGTGTGCATGCTTGCGTGCGTGCGTGCGTGCGTGCACGCGCGCGTCCGTGTGTGAAAAGGAAAGAGCTGGCAAAAGATTGAGCCAGGAGCAGTGCGGGGCGACGTCTTAACCAATTAGTCTATCCAGGCCACTTTTTTCGGCAAACGCAATTTTTAGACCAGCTCTCTGTTTTTGCTGTTAGTCTCGAAATCGCTTAACTGGATAGGCGACGGCCATTGCTGATCTAAGGTCTCTGCCAGTTCCGAGTTGCGGCAGTGACGTGGCACGTCATTTCAGCTCTCTTTCCCCTTCCCCTCCCGTAACTTTGATGAAATAACTTTAATAATTACTCACTTCCCTCTTCGTTTACTGTATTATTAAGGCTGTACTGGTCAATCTTTCCTCACTCTCAATATGATATATTTATGGTATGGGCACACAGGGAGTCAGCACTCATAGAATTTATTCAGGATTTCAACGGTCTCCACCCCAGTATTATGTTTTCGTATAGTTATTCTAAAACGAGCATTGATTTTCTTGACGTGACAGTCGAGATCAGCGGGAGTGCTCTTACAACAAAACTCTTCAGGAAGCCGACGGACCGTCAACAGCACCTGCACTTCAAGAGCTCCCACCCTGAACATTGCAAAACTAGTATTCCCTTTTCTCAAGCTCACAGATTCCGGAGAATACGCTCTAATTTAGATGAATTCGAACGCAACGCCAGCAATCTGAAAATCGTGCTATCCAAGCAGAATTATCCACCAGCCATTGTCAATAAGGCCATTGAAAGAGCGCGTGCTCTCGACCGAGAGCAAATTATTAATCAATCCCAACCCAAAATGTCACGAAACCAGCACGCAAACCTGGTGGTTACATATTCAGCCCGCCTTCCAGACGTAAACATTATCCTCAGGAAACATCACAGGATTTTGCTGCAAAGCGATAAACTACGCACCCTTTTTCCGGTATCACCACGCTTGGTATATCGACGAGGTAGAAACCTTAAGGACATATTGGCGCACTCGAAAAATAAGACTTCTGACGTTCCTGGTTGTAGACCTTGCCAGACACCCAGGTGTGAGATTTGTGAATATGTCGAAACCACCAATCTTGTCACTAGCGCGAACTCTGGCTTTTCTTTCAAAATCACTGGAATCCTCAACTGCGGTACGCGTAACGTTATTTATCTTTTACGCTGTAAACTATGTAACATGGATTATACGTATAGGACAAACCAGTACTTCATTTCGGTTGCGCTTCAATAATCATAAGTCTCATGTCAAGTCCTTACCCACGCCCCCGTTCTCAAACCACATGCATCTTTAAGAGCATAGCATTGAAAAAATACGTATCATCTTTCTTGAATCTGGATTTAGCTCTGATCACTACAGAGAGTTGAAGGAGGCATTTTTAATTCACAAATTCAATTCGGTTGCTTGTGGTATTAATGGAAGTCCAGACGTACTCACTTTGCTGCCACGCTCTCTGTAGGGCCGAAGCCACACAATTGTTTTGGTTTTGCACGGACTGTGCTAGCCGAGCGCGTCGATCACATTGCTGCACCAAAGGCGCCTGCCATCGTGAGCTCGTTCCACGCCTCTCGTGAACATCCTCGTGAGCGTGCGTCCCGTGGTAATCCTTCCGCTGCGTTATATTCTTGGGCGAGTAAGCATAATTAAAATATGGCATAAATACTTCATAAAAAAACCGCCATCCCTATTGAAAATTCCATCAAGCTACGTAATTTGGGACACTGACTGCCAGTCAGCAGCCTTGGTGGAACGTGATGGACCATCAGACGTCACCTGATGGTCCATGAGATGACGTCTGACTGCCACTGCCAAGGGAATTTCATCATCAAGGGCAGCATTTATATAAGAGTAAAGCTATACGCACTCATAAATATCGCCAAATGCCTCGATAAAACAAAATGTTCCGAGAAAAAAAAAAAAAAAAAAAAAAGCAGGACCACCGCGGATCGAACCCGCGACCGCTTGCGTACAAATCGGAGACCTTAACCGCTATGCTACACCACCGCTACAGAAACTCGATTTGACTATTCGTTTTATACGAGATGCTTCAGCTGCAAATGCAGTTAAGCCGTCAGCATGTTATGAAAGCACTCGTACATCACTCGCCGTACTTCAGTTCTACTCACCTGCCATGTAGAGTACTTTCGCGTCGTAGAATGATCCTTTTGTTCGCGCGTCATCGGCCCAGTAGACCTGGTACACCTAGTCGTCTTCAACTACACCGCTAAAGTCCCTTACATCGTCGGAACTCACAACAGGCTGGGTCTTGTCGAGTAGAACTTCTACTAAAACATAAGACATTGTAGAGCCCGGGCAGGATCGACAGGTTGGAGCAAGCGGGCAAACAAAACGAGTCGAGAGCGATCGTTCATGAAAGCTCGGCGAAGCTCTATGGGCGAAGCGAAGTGCGAAGTGTCTAGTTCGACGCTTTGGCGGCTTCGGCGGGCTTCTGATCAAGGTTGTCGGTCGGTTGCGTGTCACATCTCTAACGTCAGCGGTTTTATGGGCTCACGTCCCGAAACCGTTTTCTCGTGCATAGATTACTTTTCGTATTCATAGATTTGACGAAATAGTGGTATCCGAACGAACTTTACGTCCTTTGACCGTACTTCTGTCTGCACGTCAAAGCTTTCTGACGTACAGTCAGAGACAATCAATGTACAGTCAGAATCACCACCAAGACATCCTGATGGCATTTCGCGGCGGCCGACTGCCACCAGGAAACCATCAGAAAGCCGACCAGCGGGGTCTGACTGGAGTTTGACTGTCGGTCAGAGTAACTTGTTGGCCAATCAGACATGCTTGACGTACAGTCAGGCACAGTCAGCGGTCCACTAGAAAACATTGACTGCCAAACAGCGTTACATTGATGGATTTTTCCTTCGGGATGGCACTCTTGCGCTGTCTAGATCTCCGCTTTCGAAGCGGTGTTAATCCCGAACATATCCTCATTGCTACTTTTGTGTGCGCTCCGGTTGCTCGGAGGTGATTGTGCCTAAGAGCTGTAACAAAGACTGTGGCAAATACTACAAATCAATTTATTTAGTTTTAATGATTTGGATTAACATTGTTTTTAATCACTAATTTCAAAGATTTACGACATTTTTGTTGCTCCTGCTCCGAATATTTTTAATACCCTTCATAGTCACTCTTCCTCTTCCACATGAACATCAACAAGAAGAAAAGGACATTTCACACACTATCCCACGCTGAAGAAAAGCGGTCCCCGCTTGAAACGGTGCAGTAAAGGCCTGTTCTGGAACTCCTCAACTTTCGTTTTACGTCCAACCGGCCCGTTGAACTATATATGGGTGGTTTCATCTCTACTCAGGCACGGATTTGGGCTCAAATTTTTAATTTTGACGAATAAAATATATGTTTTGGGGAAAACCCTTTTGTGACAGGGAGTGCAAACCGGAAGTTCGGGCGAGTTTTCGTTCTCGAGTTATGGACATTTTAAACAGTCGAGGCGCAAACTGACCTTTCTGTCGCCTGTTGGAGGTGTCATGTTTCACTCCTTTCTACTTTTTGACTTTTATTGGTTGAGCAATGTAACTTTTTTGGGCCACTCTCAGAATAGGGATTATTTATGGTCAATAATTTAATTGTGATTATTTATCTTCACTTTTGTTTTAAATATTGTCAAAATGTGTCAATTTGGCAATATTTTTCAAAGTTTGACCAGCTGCTCCGCGTGACCTATTTGAGATATCGTAAACATTTAGTATTTTCAGAAAGCTAAGAGTATAGTCTTTCTATTGATAACAAGTTTAACGTTGTGAGTAAAAGAGAAATGGCAGTGTATTCTCGCAAAGCAAGGACTGTTTCAAAATATTTTCGAACCGGAGGTCGATTTTCTAAAAAGCCCACCTTTTATTTGGCTGATTGTTTTTCTCTAGCTAGCCATTGTAGTGCTTTCTAAGGTAATATAAATAAAACATGTAATATTTTGTTTGTATAACAGCTATAAGAGCTTGAAATCTGATTTTCTTTGACTGTTTTGTCAGCAAGTCAACTTACTCGCAAAACTACAGAAATTTAAAATTGGCGCCTCCTATTTTTTAATACATACCTGTGAACACACTCATTCTCTGATAAAACATTTTCGTGAAGAAAGGACTTTTTCAAAAATTTTGCGAATTGAAGATTGATTTTCTAAAAAGCCTACCTTTTCTTTTGGCTCATTGATTTTTTCTACCTGCCTATTGCAGTGCTTTATAAATTAAAACAAACAGAAAATGTAATACGTTTTTGTATGGCGGCTATGCACGACTCCAGCAAAACGACCGGCACCTAGCGGGAAAACACTGAACTGGCCGCAACAGGTCCCTTAGGGATTTCCGCTCGTCTCTTCTGGCTTCCGTGTTTAAATGTTGTCGGTGGTTTGCGCGATAGAACAGTTGTACCGATGTCTGTGTCGTAAATGTAGTATCGCATTGTGACCCAGGTTGCTCTGCACGCGACATATGTTTAACCGCGTGAGCCAGACATTCTGCGTTTATCAACGTTCATCAGCACCCTGGAAGGACAGGGAGCAGTCATTTCCTCGTCTCCTCGAAGAAAGTCAAGCCTCTGGAAGTTCGCTTACCCCAACACATCGCCGCAGGTTCGAACCGTGGAAGATGAAAAGCGGGGCCAACTATTTTGAGTCCAATGCTTACTTGCTGGTGTCCCAGCGTTGTGCGTTGAGCTGGCACATGGCACGGCACGACCTGGATTCGACCACCATATTTGCCCGATTGTGGCGTCCCCTGTAGGTCGCTGGAGTCGCGCATAAAAGCTTACATTTCGGTTTTTGCTCACTGGTCGTCCAGTAATACAGGTGACTCACAAAAATACACTAACCCATAATTAACGCCTCTGAAATTTTTAGTAACTACCTGTAAATTCTTTTTGTAAATAAAGATGCAAACGGCGAGTTATGCTAATAAAGCGTCTAGGTCATAATATGTTTAATGTTTTTTTTAAATTGTCAAACCGCCTAACTTTAACAATATTTGACGAAGTTCAGCAAGCTGTGCTGTGTGGCCTAATCAATATACTTTATGATCTTTACATCACCGTAAAGCTCTAATTAAGTTCTTTCTTTTGAGTATAATTTGAATATTTTGTGCTAAACATATAACGCGGATCATTTGCCTGAAAAACGAATATTTAGAAAGACTTGGAACCTTGAAGTCCATTTTATATAAAAAAATATTTAATTTCTTTCATTTTTTGTTTACAGTTAGGTAATATAGACGTCCGTTAGGAACTACCAACAGAAATTGTAATATATTGTCTGCATGGCCGTTATTAGCACTCGAATCTCGTGCTATGAGAGTCTTGAACGGGACTTCGCATAGACGCTCATCTGAGCAGAATATTGACCTATGTAAGGTTTTCTATTTAATGTTAGTAAGTACCCTAATATGTGAGCGTAAAAGCCAGTGAAGAACAATGTTTATCCTAATAATATTTATTTACTTGGCACTGGCGTGATTTGCAAGGTGTGTGAGCTTTGACGTATGTATTGACGGAGACGATACGTAACATCTATACTCCCGGACAAACTTAAGTCAAGAGGAAAAAGTGTAAGTAACCCGACATGAATCACTGACAATAGAAATGAAACCTAAACAGATGACTAACACATTTGAGGCCTTACACGCTACAAAATGCTCGTTATTTTACAAAAGAGTCAGTACGCGCACAAAATATACCGTACTTACCGCACTTCCTAAGCGTCAGATATGCGCTGCATATCTGTTTGACATAAGAAAATATGACAATTACGTATCAAGTTCGGTATTTCAAACTCAAAGCCGAAAGCAAAAGGCCCCAGAGAAACTCTCCGACGATCTGCATTCCCCCGTATTGGGAAGAAGTAAGCGCTGTGCCCGCACTTGTGGATACTGACTTTTAAGTAACTTTTTTTTTAAAATATATTACTACAAATTCTGTTAATGTTTATGGTTGGATATTGAGGTAACTGCTAACGACAAATAGAAAACTTTACATAGGCCAAAATTCTGCTAAGCAGAGCGCCTGTGCGAAGTCACGTTCAAAACGCTCATAGCACGAGATTCAAGTCTTAATAGCAGCCATTGAAACAATATATCACAATTTCTGTTGGTAGTTTCTGATAGACTACTATATTACCTAAAAGTGAATAAAAAAAAAAGAAAAAAGGTGGGGTTGTTTTAGAAAATCGACTCCAAACTTGGTAGTTTTTCGAAATATTCGTTTTTCAGTCACATGTAGCGCATTATATATTTACTGTAAAATATATAAGTTATACTCAAAATAACGAGCTTAACTGGAGCTTTGCGGTGATGTAAAGATCATATAAATATGTTGATTATGTCACACAGCACAGCTCGCTGAACTTCGTCAAATATCGTCGCAAAGAAGCGGTTTGACAAAAAAAAAACTTTAAAAATGTTATGATATAGACGCTTAATTAGCATATAAAAGCATATCTCGAGAGTGATCCTGAAAATTTATATTGTTGTAGTGTGAAAAGTAGGGAAAAGGGATGGGGTGAAATATGGCACCCCGATAAGCTGGAAAACCGGCAGTTTCCATCTTGGCCGCTTGAACGGTCCATAACTTGAGAACGAATAATCTTAAGCACTTTCCGTTTGCGTCTTCTTTTTATAGAGAAATTGCCGGAAACACTAAACTAAAAAAAAAAAAAAAATTAAAAGTTCGATTCAAAATTTGTGCCTGAGTTGAGATGAAATCATCCCTATATATATATATATATATATATATATATATATATATATATATATATATATATATATATATATATATATATATATATATAATGGGAATGAGTGAAGATTGACAAGTGTAGTTATATATATATAAAGTGGTGAAGGTCTACAAATGGTTCGATTGATATATAGGAGACTGTGCCACTGTCAAAACGTCGACGGACGTCAGGCCCTTTTCTTATTTTTATTTTTTAAACTTGGAATTTCATATTTAAATTTTTATTTAACAATTTATTTTTGTAAGTACGTGCGTTCTTTTATTCCGTCAATTTTAAGTGTACTCTCCGCGTATCTAGCGTTCTTGTGTCTAACCTAGATTGTTCTTGTGAACTACTGTTTTTCGGCACTTTGCTCATATTTGTGTGTAAGATTTTTACCCATTAAATTAATTTTTTTTTATTTTTATCATCCCACGACTGCTGTGTAAGCGCACACTACTTTTGTATCTCTCTCTCTCTATATATATATATTTATATATATATAATTTTTATGCTGAAATATTGTAGGTCATGGCGATGCGACACGATCACGCATTTGTCGGGTGTTGTGTCTTCGGGAGGGGGGGGGGGGGCAACTTTTTTGTGAGCCCAGGCAAGAAGCAGACAATTACGTGCTTCGACTTGGCTGTAACGACTCCTTCTCGAATGAAAAAAGGCCGGAGAGAGATTCGCTCTCGCCTCCCCCCCTCCCCCCCTCCCCTTCTCAATCTTAGTCGCCCCCCACGCCTCCATCTCCAGAATAGCTCCGACGCCTCTCAAAAGGACATTAGAGTTTAAAGTTTAAACAATGTTATTAACAAGCGTTGCTTTCATGAGCAACATGGTTCGCGCGAGCACGTCAATCGTTCTTGTGGCTATTTGCTCCTATTTACTACTGTCGAGTCCTAAATGTTAATTTTCAAGCTAATAACACTCAGTGTCACAGCACAGAAGTAAATAAAACGTAGGCATTTCAGCTTTTACCGATAAAGTGAAACCTCTTATTCGTTGTTTTATGCCGATGATACAAGTTACAAGTTCCTCATGTGAAAATGAAACTCGTTCCCGTTACAGTAACAAAAATATGGAACGTATCGTTACATATACGTTACATCTGTATTTTGCTGATTTCTATATTTAGTTAAATCAACCAAAGTTTCCTTTTATCAATCCCATCAAATGGGAACATATGAATTTCAATACCGTGATGGAAGAGCACCAACGGATTAAAGCAAGCGGAAGCATGGTTCCATTTGTTGAATTATTCACCTTCAAAAATCTCAGCTTTTAACCATAATCATGCTTGTGGCCGGCGATTCGGACGTGCCAGATGTACTGTTGCTTCACAGTACACGAGTGTTTTGCAACAACCTCACACATTTCAATCTAGCATAGTCTCTTGTTCGAACTTAACAAAAGTTCCTTTTCGATGTCGCTTTCTGCATGGAGCAGCAAGTGAAGAAAAGGGTAAAAGGGTAGGGCTTTTGGAAGGTCAGTTTTGAAACCTACAAGTCCTCCTTCGTAAAGGTGGGATTCAATGTTCAGTTTGAAAGTGGGAGACCAGTGGAGAAGGAATAAAGGTTATGTTCGTGTATCTTTTAAGTCACCAATCTTCGGGATACAAGGGAGTGTTCGATGTCTGGTAACCTGTTCTTTTGTTGTAACTGTAGGTATCTTTGTGGAAGTTCAGTGATGGCTGAAGTCGGCCTTTGACTTCTGGGTGTATCAGGATTCGTGGAAGCAAAGAAAGTAGCTAAGTTTGAAACCACACTCTGTCTGTCTTTTCCTTCGACTTAATGTTTTGCTTTTTGTACCGCGGTCTTGGGCACTGAAAAAGAAATCGATGTCCGCTATAGTTGTCCTGTACCCGACTGTTACCAAGCGATGAAAACACAAAATAAAACCTAAGATAAGTAACAAAAACGTTAACGAGATACTGCTCATCCTATAGATATTGCTTTTATACTTTAAAATTTTCCTTCTTAGAAACAAAATAAAAATTATCCCACTGGACAAAAAAAAAAAAAAAGGAACGCCGTTCCTCTTTCTGTGCCAGTAAAAATGTAACGAGTTCCCTCTTTAGTTCCACCGATTCAAAATGGAACGACGGCATTCCTTTGTTCCTCCTGAAGGTAACGCGTTCCAGGAACGCCGTTCCGTACAACATTGGTACATGGGTAAATTCATGTCAGCTGTCAAGAGCAGGAATGTCAGGATGAGGGGGGACAGGGGGGGGGGGGAGACTTTGTATATGTACGTATTTGATCTTCGCAGACAATTGGTGGACCTTGAAAGCCCCATTTATTTTCTTTTTTCTCTACATCCCTTTTTGCGCTGTTTTTCTTCCCCGTCTAAAATATGACGCAAAAAACTAAATCCCGCGTAAAAGAAAAAAAAAAAACAGTTTGGGGCGAGGCTTCTGGGCCATGGTGAAATTTGTCTACCATTGAATAAGATAACTCTCTGTCATTTAGAAAAAAAAATCAACCAGTGGAGACCGGCTGCTAAACTGGAGTCTTTAACTCGATCCCTGAGTTAAGATGAAAAGAACGCGCGCTGGGACAGTGCCCTCCACATAGCAAATGCAGATGTGGGGATAGAACCGAAAATCCCGTAGTTAAATCAATGGAATTTCCATGGATTTAAATATAAATCTAAATTCAATTGTGAAAGGCACCAGGATCACGCGCAGCTCGTTTATGACTTGCATCAGGCTAAACCGGTGCAGAACAATGTAGCGCAATACACAGAAGTGCGGGGTAGTGTACTTCCGGTCTAGGTGTTAAGATGGGCTGCACTCGTAAATCGAATACTGCGGTGTGGATATCTGGGGCAGGAAATGGTTAAAATATTTTATATGGCGTAAGCGTGGTTTAATTCTTTTTTTTTTATTGGGCGCGAAAGTAGGCAATATTAAACAGTTAAGTAGAAATAATTTTTTTTTCGTAACGCTTGATAATTTATGTTCGGAAATTTGAGCTACTTTTAGCCTGCTATGTTTCGATGGCTATGTAACATTTTATTGTTGAAATATTTAAACAAGATTCAACAAAATGCAAACAAATTTTCACTTTTTTAAAATTTCGTTAAACTGATTCTTTTGCGCCTGTCAATAAGACCATTTTTAATGAAAGCCATGTAAGCGTATTACAAAAAAAAAACAGCTTGAAGCAGTACAACAAAATACTTAACAAAGAAAGAAAACTATAAACTTGCTAAAAAGTCAGTTTTGCTGCCCAAACAGCCGTTTATTCTGCCCTGAACTGTACCAAGTAAAAATACGAGAAAGAAAACGACTTGAAAAGAGTTATTGCCTTTCTCTCTGAAAGAATAATCGATTTTTTTTCTGAAGCGAAAACAACATGTTGAAGTTTTGCTCGCCCTTGGTGAAAAGTAGTTCAAAATCAGCATAGTGAAAGTATACTAATAGTGTACTTAGAGTGCTTACTAAAACTGTACTAGTTTCACACCTTTATAAAACAAAATAGTATACCTTTAGTACACTACAACTACACCTGCAGTACACTATAAGCGTACCTTGAGTGTATTTCTTGCATACAAGTGTACATCTAGTACACTACATGTACGCTCTTAGCGTACTAAGTGTACACCACCAGTACATATGCGGGGTGTTCCAGATAACTTGCACCAAATTTTAAAAAGAACTGGGGCGTTCTGCGGGAGTGAAACCGCTGTTAGCAAGTCTCTTCCGAAAGAGCACGCAATTTTTTTAGTGCGCCTAGTTATTTAATTAAGGCTAACAAGTTAACTTTTGAAATCTTAGTTTAATGGCCAAGACGGGAATCGGAAATTTGTAGAGCGCATGAAGAAACACCCAATTAAACTATTTTCAACAAGGCACTCTTTGCATGCTCCTTTTCCTAGCCTCCAAAAAACGCCAGCGAAATACAAGAAATACCGCGTGACAACTCGCTTTCCAATCACGGCACGCGGGCGCGCCGTGAATGTGCCTTTTTTGAAGGCCGGAGAAAAGCACGAAAGCTTACCATGT
The DNA here is from genome assembly GCF_016920785.2 of Ixodes scapularis. Taxonomy (NCBI): domain Eukaryota; kingdom Metazoa; phylum Arthropoda; class Arachnida; order Ixodida; family Ixodidae; genus Ixodes; species Ixodes scapularis. Next base: position 77,054,328 of record NW_024609857.1, read on the forward strand.
TGCAATCACTTTAATTGGGTGTTTCTCAATACGCCCTGCAATTTTCCAATTGATATTTCGGCCCTTAAAATAATATTTAAAAGGTTAGCTAATTAATCTTAGTTATTTAGATAACCAGGCGCGTAAAAATAATTGCGCACTTACGCAAGACGATTACTAACGACAGACAGTTGATTTCACTCCTGCAGAGCGCTCCGGTGTTTTTTAAGTATGGTGCAAGTTATCTTGGACGCCGTGTATGTCGGGCGTTCTGAATGGAAAGAACGGTCTAAAATTAGCCAGAAAAATCGGTGCCTGCATTTATAAAGCTGACTTCTCAAAGATGTTTCTTTGAACGGCTGGATTCCAACTTGTGAAATTTCATGACAAATAGCTCCCCTCTCGTGAAATGTTAAGAAACCGCGGTGACAACTTAATTGATGATAATGTAGAGGTGGCACCATCGGGAGATGCACTCTTAAAAATGAGTCGTGAAATTTACGAGGAAAGTCTTGGCAGCTCTAGTGCCAAACATTTCTCGTCAAAATAACGTACAATCATTTTATAAAATTATGTGAGAAAAGTCGTAAAAAGATGAGGCACCGCATTCTTAAGTTGCGAGCAGAGACGTAAAAATGATGATTAAATCATTTCCATATCTATCCTCGTGAAAATAATGTATTGCCGTTTTCCTAAATTGACTAGGAAAGTCAATGAAAGAATAGTGAGTGCGCAGGCGAGCTGGTGGATGTTGATCAGGATGTAGACAACCCGAGACTGTGGTAAAAGCTGGGTAATGTGGTCAAAGAAGAAAGACAGGGGAAAAGAACGTCTCAAACTCAGCTACTGCGTTTATTTCCTCAATGCTTTATATATCCACGACCTAATCACCGACCACCGACGTCACAAGGTCAACCTTTGTCATCTATAAAATCCTACCCACACTGGTCTTCACATCGACCATAAACGGTGACCTCAATCCCAAACTGAAAGCTTGGGACCTTGAACAAAACAAACACAGAAAAACACACGGACCACTTCCTTTCCAACTGGAGTCTGGAAAGGCTGTGCTTTATCTAAACGAGAACTGATATGACCTCCAACTGAACCCCTGGCCGCAAAGTGACTCCATTGCACGTTCACTTACAACTATAAAAACAAACAAAAGAAAAAAAAAACATTACATTTTAAGAGACTTCTTGGAACTACTTCCGGGTTGCATCGAAGCATTGTTGATACAATTACCGATGGATTTAGTACGAACTGTTTCTCTTATGAGCCTCTTAAGTGTTGTTGCGCTCTCTGTGCGCAACAACACTTAAGTTGCGCCCTCCACGTCAGTTTGCTACCAATGTGCCGTACAATTGTTGCACTCACTAATATGTTTAGCAATCTCTGAATTGGGTGCGTTCATTTTTACATTTCTTTTGTGCTCTACCAATCTATCATTTACACACCTTGCCGTTTGTCCCACATACTTGAAACCGCATTCCAGTGGTATTTCATAGACCACCCCTTCTTTGCAATCAACCGACTTATCACGGTGCGCTTTCTGCCACACTTTCTGACTTGTCTAAAACGGTGTCAAACGGTTCAGCTTAAAGTTGGACTTAAACGCTACATCTATCTCAAATTTTTTTGCACATGCTTTAATGTTATGCGAAATTGCGTGAAAATACGGAATAACCGCATAATGCCTTTTCGCTTCCTTTTCTGTTGGTTGTTTAGCCTTTTGCTGTAATTCCAATTGTCTTTTCATGAACACACTGTGATAGCCTGCATCTTCTAACCTTGACCACTGCCTTTCTACCACACAACCCATAAAATGGGCACACGACTTATCCAGTGCGCTGCTGATCAGAGATCTGACTACATCTGCTTTTACTAATTTAGCATGACAACTTTTCCTACTGAAAACGGGTTTTGCGGCCACTTTTCCGCGCTCCCAACATAAACTCCCTCCACGTGAATGCGTAGGTTCAGAAATTGTAAAATACGATTGTCTGCCTTTTCTAAGGTGAACATAAGTTCCGGCACCGCTCCCCTCACTGTCCGTTCTAACTCGAGTATATCCTCTTCGCGAAATGAGCAGATCAATGTGTCACTAACATATCTTCTAACAAAGCTTGTACTCGATGAAATACAATTATGTTTATCCGTTATGGCAGCATCCATGTTGTTAAGGTATATTTCTGCTAGCATTGCAGCAACAGATGGACCTATACATGCGCCATCTCTTTGTACAAATTTGCATTTATTATACCGTTGCCTGGAGATACAGATCCAGAAATGACAAAAAAACTATCCACCGTTATTCCTAAGTTGGAATGAAAATGAACCGAATTCAATTCCAAAGCCTCACGAACCCTCTGCATTAGACGTGCCTTCTCTAGCGAATAATATGTCTTTTATGTCCATGGAGACTACCGAACATCTCTTTCCATGAAATCTTTCCAGGGTACTGATCAATTCATTCGAATTCTTCGGGACCAGACTTTTTCAAGCTGCGCAAGATTCAACCCTTTTTGAAGAAATCGCGAGATGGAAATCACGAGAGTTCCGCTCTCGTTCACCACTACACAAAAGGGCATGTCTACTTTGTGATCTTTTAGAAAAAACTTTACACTTAACGTCATTCCCGCTTGGCTTGTAACCTTTTTTACCAGTGCGTCTAACCCATCTTCCTTTAAAACCGTTACGACACTTCTCAATTTGCCAATATTTCCCCTCCATTTCACAAAAAGAGAATTCAAAGCGCCAGACGATTTTCTTTCGAACATCGTCGACGCAAGGATTGCGAACTTGCCGGATTTATGTGTCTGCCGCACTTTAAGCGAACCTCTTTCCAATTTTCTCTTAACTGAAACCACGCCTCGGAAATTCCTTCTTTCTGCTGGATAAGACTTATCTAGAAGACATTCCATTCTATCAACTGCCTGATCTAAAAACGCTACCCTCTCGTCAAAATGGATCACCTTCAAAATATCCTGAATTGAGGAAAAACATCCAACCTCGAAGGTTTAACATTCAAGCAAAACTTTGGGCCTTTGCTTAACATCTGTTCTGCTTTATCTGAGATGCCCACATTGCGAGGATTAACAATGCTACATTTAGATCCGTTCGTCACGTGCCCCGAACTTGGTGTACTTTCACTCCTCCTTTCTCTGGTATTCGTACTCTTAAAACTGCTTAATACAATTCGTCGCTTCACATACCAGAGCCGCTCGAAGAGTTCCTTTTTTCCCGAGTTCCAGCGAAGATAGTCCTGGTGGTTCCTGTAATCCTTGCCTCTGGGGAGTGTCCAGATGCGATCACAGGCCCTGCGGAGCTTTTCTATTCTTGGGCATCATCCTTCTCGTGGACCTTGATTACCTTCTTTTTGGGGCTCCAACCAAACCCCGTTGTTAAAAGACGGTTGAACCGGACCGGATCGACGTAGCCTTCCCTCAAGCAAAGGCCGAAGAAGGCGACTTCTGCTTCCAGCTCGGCTACACAGCGACCCAGGTTGTCCAGCACAGTGAAGGCTTCAAGAAGTAACTTAGTTGCTTGCGGGTAGCTTGTGGATCCATAGGGAAAAGGAAATAAGCCTGCTTCCGGAATTATCAATGAAAAAAACAGTGATTGCGCAGGTGAGCTGGTGGATTTTGAACATGATGTAATCAAAGTCGTCATTTTTATTTGCGGCTATGTACGTTAAAATTACGAGGAAATCTTTGGCAGCTCTCTTTCCAAGCATTCCTCGTGAAAATGACGTACCAGCGTCTTCTGAAACTGTGTAAAAAAGCCATAAAAAATGTGCATTGCATTTTTCAATTGAAAGCCTGTATGTGTAGAATACAAACATTGTCATCAGTTTTCTTCACGTAATTGATAAGAGAGAAATTGAAATACTATTTATCACTTTATTTAAATTTTCGAGCTTGCCTCACTTTACAGTCTCCTTTGTGATGATGGTGTGCCATTACATCCTGCGTAAAAAGAGAAGAGAAAGTTACACTAAGCAACCCTATCATATAACATCACATAACTCGCTCAAAGCACCACCATGTGAGAAAGGCAAGAGATATAGTTACAACTTTAGCCTGACTCAAGGGTGAGGAAGATCGGACAATAGCCTTTCTGAATGTCTGATATGTCGGACACAGGTGGTGTGCCTTCTTTGCATGCCCAAGGCTATGTTACAGGTAATAAATAGTGCTCCTTGCAGGGCACGACATTTATTACTTCAACCCTTAAACGCCATAAAAAAATTTATGACAAACAATAGCCCTTTCCAGATTCATGGCTACATTTGGAGCACATATGAATTGATGAAGGCCACAACGAAAACATCCCTGAATGGCCATATTTGAAGGCTGTGCTTTTATTAAAATTTTATTTTAGCATTTTATTATAATACGGTAAGAGATATTGGTTTCAAGATTAATTGTACTACTGTAAACGACTTGAATTTGCGAAGGCCTATTTTTTGTGAGTTGATCAAAATTACTTAAAATTGGTCATGCAAGAAAGTAACCGCATGTATACGAATGCATTGAACATTACTCTTGATTGCGAAATTTTGTACCTGCAAAGTGTTCATAAAAGTGACACTTATATAATGTATAAAATATTGAGCTCGCGAAAATAAAGTCGTTTACGCCATTCGAACCTTTCGCGCTCGCAAAGTCGCCACTGGGATTGATTTGCTTTGTTCAGTGCGCTTCTTCGCATATGCCAGTGCGCTGCGGAGAAGGCACGCCCATAGAGCGAACTCCGCAATCGCATTGATCGAGCGCGGTCACAAGAATCCCGCTTTCTCGCAGTGCTTACTTATATTTTGGCTGGAAAAGCACACCTCAGGAGCGGAGAGGTTCACATGTACACATGGAGAATTAAGAAAAAATCGAAACATTGTTGGGTGAATGTGTATGCATCTGATGGATGTCGGTGCTTCCCTTTAGAAAACAAATAACACTATAGCTATTCTGTTATCAAGAATATGTATTAGGTTGCAATGTCCTGACAAGCTATGTCACGACATTGCAGCAACAGTTCTACTTTGAAATTTAAGGATGAGCATGGCTAGAGGACCATCAAATCCCACATTTACTTACAACCTCTATGGGGGCGTTGACCTGATCACAGTTAGAGCCACTACATAATTTGAATGAGAACTAACCAAGCTTTGGCAGTGGGCAGGATGACAACGAGATCAAGTGGATATTTAGTCAAAAAGTATATTTATTGCCCTCATGCTGGTTATGTACGCTTATACGTCGATATGACCATGCAATATACTGCTCACAAGCTTAAATAAATGGGAAGCTTTGTTTGATGGCTCGATTACCACTACGCAGCTTTAGCAGATCCTTGAGAATTTTAACAAAACATTTAGTTTAGTAATCAAAATTCTTCACTTCTAACTTTACTTCAGTGGATTCTTATTTGCCCTTGATATTAGGTATTTTTTGTACTATACGTAAATCTACTATTCGTACATGGTCTGGTTCTTTCACTGACATATTACTGTGCTCTGAGAACATGTGTACTAAAGTAACCAAAGGAGCCTACACCTGAACAAGTGAAACCGACGCTGTCAGGACGGCTGAAGCTAGCGTGACGGCACTAAGTAACAGGCTTGAAGAGAGGCGCAGAAACTATATGATATTCAACCGAAAAGTTAATAAGCTCAAATCATTATACACTTTAAGCCTAAAATTGATCATTCGTACTTGCCTATTATACTCAGCACAAAGCCAAAGGCGAACCAAGTAGGAGTCCGTTGATTTATTGCAAAAAATATAATACATTTTGAGTACCGAACTGGATGCTTTGCTTATGTTTAAAAGGTTGCGATCAAACATGCAATACTTAATTGTGTGAAAAACAAGCTTTGTAACACAATCATGTGCATGATTACATTCTACAAGACGTTTTAAATGTACAACACATCCTTCTTTTCGAAAGCTAACAAAATTTGTTAAAAAGGCCGTGAGAGTTAGGTGTGTCGATGTCTCCTTCCCCGTGTGTTTGTGGGACTCGGCGGACATTAGTAAAGGGAATAACCGTCACAGTATGTTGATTAATTGACCAAAATCTGTTAGTTTTGTAATTAATATCTGTATGACCCATGTTGCAACTGCAGTGTTAAGAGCCACTCAATACTATAGGCTATCCCGATTTAAACAATCCACGAAAAGCAAAGCGGCTTCGAGATAGCCATTGTCCAACTTCTGTGTTTTTAATGTCAGATGCAAAAACCGCGCTCAGCTTGAAATCAAGAATTCGTGGCATTAATGGTGGGTAGAAAAGTGACATAGTCGTATAGGGCACGCCGTCACTGTCGCGACGGTGTGTCCTTGGTGATTGCGTCGGCGTCATACTTCCAAGATAGTGAAGGTGCGTTTGAAGCAACCACGTCCGCACAGCATTTTGAGGTCTTCTGAGCACGCACTTTCGGAATCGGGTGACGAAAAGACAGATTTATAGCATTGAACATCTCGAAACTTGTTGCCGTTCGCAAATAGTGTCAATTGGGTTAGTCTCTAATATTCACTGCCTTTGAAACTAGAATTAAAACATATCCCATAAGACCATTATAAATGAAAGCAGTGTTTTCAAAAGATAATTAAAATTCTGATTAATTAGTTTCATTAACATATGCGACGGTTATGCCCTAATCTGATATCCTCCGAGCTTCTAGAACACACAGTGAAGGCGGCATTCAAGTAACACTCACGCAGTTTCTTTTAAATTTTGTTTGAAATAAAATAGGATGCTCTCTCTCTCTCTCTCTCTCTCTCTCTCTCTATATATATATATATATATATATATATATATATATATATACAGGGTGTTTCAGAAAATTGAGGCCAAATCGGTCTTGCGAAAACTACTCATCGCAACAAAAAAAGGCTCGTGTCGTTTTGGTCCTGGGACAGGGGCCCATTTAGGAAAACCATTAAAGTCCGAGATAATTAAGTTGTTAATTATTTTTGCGTAATTAACTTTTTTAATACTGTGTTTAAGGGCATGGTTTCATATAGAAAATTGCTCAGCATCGTCGAAAAACACTAAATCAACAAATATAAGAACGATAGAGGGCACGCGAAGCATTTTACTGCTTTCTGAAAAGCCGCACAAATTCGACGGGTTTTTAAGTTTCGGTTTGCTATCGGAGCGCATCTGGGCCCCGGCGGCACCGCGCCCCGTGGAGAGATAGTGCAACCAACCTCTGCTGCGCTGTCCGGTAGCAAACTGAAGCTTAAAAACCCGTCGAATTTGTGCGGTTTTTCAGAAAGCCGTAAAATGCTTCGTGTGCCTTCTATCGTTCTGCAATTTGTTGATTTAGTGTTTTTCGACGATGCTGAGCAATTTTCTAATTGAAACCATGCCCTGAAACACAATATTAAAAAGTTAATTACGCAAAAATAATTAACAACTTAATTATCCCGGACTTTAGTACTTTTCCTAAATGGGCCCCTGGCCCAGGACCAAAACGACAGAAGCCTTTTTTCGTTGCGAGGAGTAGTTTTTGCAGGAGCGATTTGGCCTGAGTTCTCTGAAACACCCTGTATATATATATATATACTATGCGCATGTGCATGCAGTCGTGCGCCATCTCACTATAGAGGTCCATGTTTTCCTTGGGTAAAACTGGATCAAACTGGACAAGGCAAGTCTTACATAAGCCCCCAGCACGACATGTACCAAGGACCGCCAGAAATAATTGCTCGCCTCATAGAACACTCTGTGCGACTTGAGGAGAGCGGCTTGTGTGGTTTTTGACGCTGGGTTTACCCGCTTGGTGCAGCTCGAACATGCAAGAAAGTTAATGCAGCATGCCATATACCTGAAAGTAACAAAGTCAAGGCAAGTATTACATAAACCTCCAACACGGCATGTAACAAGGACCGCCAGAAATTATGGCCCACCTCATAGAAAACTCTGTGCGGCTTGAAGAGAGCGGCTTGCGGTTTGACGGTAGTCCTATCCGCTTGGTTTAGCCCGGAACTGTGAGAAAGTAATGCAGCTTGCCATATACAAGAAATTAACAAATAAAAGGTCAGTATTACATAAGCCCCCAGCATTCCATGTACCAAAGACCGCCAGAAATGATCTCTCACCTCAGAGAGCACTCCATGCGGCTTGAAGAGAGTAGCATTTAATCTTTGCCAGTGAGTGCACCTGCTTGGTGCAGCAGCGACCTGCAATAAATTTATTGCAGCTTGCCATATACCAGAAAGTAACAACGGCAAAGCCAGTACTACATAAGCCTCCAGCATAGTATGTCCCAAGGACCGCTAGAACTGCTCGTGTTGTGAACAGTATAACGCTGTAAGGTGAACAGTATAATGCTGTAAGCAGAAGAGAAATTACGAAGAGTGTCTTCGTGTCTTCTCCCATGTTTCCTCTTTTGGGTCGCCCTTTCATTTCTTGTGCTTTAAAACTTAGCTGTGTTTCACACTTCTCTGCGTTTCTGTCATCCTTCCGAGAACCCATGTAGAATAAATAAATCTTGTTTAGCCTGTACTGGCTAGCTTGCACCCTCATTTATTTTTTGTTAATTAGTGTAGGATTCAGTTTTAAGCAATGTTAATGCACAGTAATAAAGAGCAGCAGCATTTTATTAACTAGTGCTGATGATTGGACCAGTTGGTAGCCAATAATTAAATATAAATCGTGAAGAATATGAGAACAGAGGACGCGAACACAACGCAGCGCTGTGTTCATCTCCTCCTTGTCCATGCCATTCACACTCCTTGTTTTTAATAATATTTTTTAATAATCTTTTGTTTTATATTATCTGCGCAGGCGTGCACTGTAATGACCCCCACCTGCCATTGCATACACGGTGGGGGCAGCTCTCCCTTCCTCATGGTGCCATTGTTGAGGAAGTGCAGGGCGGATGCACTGATCTCTGCTACAGGGGGCTGGATGGCATTTGGCTGCTCTCCGAGCCTGGCGCAACTAAAGCCACCGCAAGTTCGATGCTTGTCCTGGAAGTCAGGCGTGCGGTGGGCTTCCTAGTGCAATCAGTAGATATTTTTGTCGAAGTATTTTGTGTCTTTGATTGGGTTTTAATACTCCCGTTCTGAATTAAATCTTGAGAATAAGGCATTTGAACGTGGGACATACCCACACTTGATAGACTAGAATCTGTAAATTTTCACATGGAATGGCTTCCCAGGAAAATTCTCGGCTCCGCATGCACTGTTACTCCGCAACAAGCAGGCTCTCTTGTGATGAGAAAAAAAAAAATCTTAGAGTCCTAAGCGCTGTTCTAACCAGAACGCGGAGCAGTTGAAAAGCCTGTCAAGCGCTCGCTTCCGGGACAAGCCGCTTACTTCCGGTGGCTTCATACCTGTCGGCTCGGTGCACCATCCAGCCGCCTATAGTAGAGATCAGTGGGCGGACTCACTTTTACTCTTGTGATGCAGGTTCCCATAGGTTGCAACCTGCTAGTCAAACTGAATCAGGCCTGCAGCCCTGCGTGAAGTTTCCATTCCTCTCTTTTAGACGTAGACACCCACATTTTGTGTGTACCTAAAAACAGCTCTAACACAGAGGAAACAAAATGATTAGCCCTTTTTGAATTCATCCTTTTCAAATGCTGAGAACATACATACAAGTCACACGCTATTGTACATTCAGTGGTGCGGCTTAATTTATGATGAGCACTTTTTTATATAAGTGCGAGCTGTTAAAGAAAAGATTTAATATAATCGGTCGGACCTAAATGATTGGTATCAACATCCTATACATTTACAGATTAACTGATATTATAAAAGCACCAGAGCAGTGTAGGGCTCTACTGCATCAATTACAAATTTGTAATCAATTAAAAATTTGCATTTATATAATTTATTAGTATTTACTATTATTCTTTGACAGAAAGAATAACCAGGCGAGTTGGTACGTTGGTAGTCTTTCAAGACCATGAATAGTCAGGTTGTTTTCGCATTTTTTCATGCTTTTTTATTTAACTGCTCTGCTTTTCGTAGCGGATTCCGCCGCCACTAAAAAAACGTGACATTCAAACTCACTTTATTTACATCACAGAATCATAAACTTGGAAAGCGTGCCGCTTCGGCATACACAAAGAGACCGCGCGTCTCTACGGCACAGGCAATCAGCATAGGCAAGAAATTATGCTGCTTGCTCTTGTATCGTTTTTCCTGCTCCCGCTTTATGAAATAAATCAGTGGCGAGAGGCTGTTGGGACCACACGTCAGAACCAGCATGACCTGTGATTGCTTGAACTGCCGTCAGAGTGCACTTGAACGCTCCGCAAAAGCGTCGTCGGGCGTCGGGCGTCTTAGGACGGCGCCCAGAACAGGCACTTGGCTGGCCTTCGGTTCCGCCGCACGCGAATCTTTCTCAGTCTGCGGAGAGAGCCATAGGTTTTGAAGAAGATACGCTATTTTGAAATAACAAAATAACACCGGGCAGAGCATAGTTAGAATCAAGCATAGCTTAGCAAGCACACGGTATACAACAAAGATTGAAACATTGGCGCACTTCGCAGAAACGAAAGAAACTTCCTCACCGGCGCTTGCGCCAGCCGTCCATGAGCTCTCCGCCACTTACATGCGTCGGTAAGACGCAGCGTCTCCCAGCTCTCAGTCATCGCTTGCTATTCTTGAACACGATTTTCCTAAAGAAGATATTTAAAATATCCGCTAAAACGGCTCAAACGTAAAAAGGAAGCGACACTTGAAGCCTCCGGAACTCCAACGGTAGCCCAACCGAAGATGATTGCAATAGCGATGGTCTTGCGCAGTTTTCAAAAGTTTCTCTTTTAAAACAAAATTAAGCAAATCAATATTATATTAATAATAAAAATATCACTTATTAATGCTGTAAAAAAGTAACAAGAATTTGGTCTATATTAGGCTTGATCTAAACTTTAGGTTTTCTTTTTCAGGTATTAGGTTCAAGTGAATCCTATCCTCTTATTCTTACACTTCTTCTGTTTCCCCTTTTCCGTGCCACACACGCGAGTGGAAGACTCGACGTCGTGGCGTCACGTGCGCTCCGCTGCTTCGCTTCTTGCAACTTTCCTTCCCCTCGGAAGGTGAAGAAATGGGGGATGACGGGGACCACGGAGGGTGGAAGAGTGACAGCAGGTCGACGTGGGCCGTTTAACGCCGTACGCCGCAGTCGGAATCAGCCAACAAAAAGTCGTTGCCGATTTGTGCAATTATTAGAAGAGAACCTGACCGCCGAGGTGACAGCTTTGCTGAAATTCCTTGGCTTGCGGCAGTCAGAGTGTGGAGGCTCCTCAAAACCAGCTCGCCGACCTTCATGGAAACTGGCTGCCGATGCTCATTGAAGTGGCGTCCTTGTGCTGTTTTGGCTTTCCCTTGATGAGATACGGTAAACTGGTGTGCGTCCTGAGTAGTTCTGGAAAGTTCAGCTGCGAATGCATGGGCATTGCCCGCTAGGGGCTCCGAGTCACTCGGCGCATGTGGTGCTTCCCACGTCGTGGAAGTTCTCTTCCATGGTAAAGGAACGCCGGTGTGTAACCCATGACGACACTCCCCGACGTCCTGGTGGCAAAGGTATATTTCGGGGATATTACGATGCCATTCTCGGTTGCTGTCGCAGTACGCCCGGAGGCTCTCTTTCACAGTGGCGATGTGGCGCTCCACAGCTTGGCCCATTGGGCGATATGGCACAGTGTGGTGGTCCCGGATGCCACAACGCTTTAAGATGCCCTTCCAAAGTGTGCTCACAAATGGCTTGCCATTTGTGAGCACACTTTGCTTCGGCGTGGCGTAGAGGGTAGAGGACCAATAATGTTGACGCTCAGCTCTTCCATTGGTCCTGTTGCCCATTGGCTGTCCATAAATCCTTGTGGCTTCTGCCGATGTGGCTTCTTCCGCTGACATACCTGGCAGCCCCGCACATACCGGGATATGTCAGCACGCATTCCGATCCAGACGAAGCGACTGGAAATACGTTTGTGTGTTTTGAAGAGCCCTGCATGGGCGCTCAGGTGGTGATCGTGCCCCCTTTCAAGGACAGGTGGTCTCAGATGTCTTGGAAGCCATGGTACTCGCTTTTCCCCCATGATTTGTACCCACAGCCCATTCGGCTCTACCTCTGTTGTCTCTACAAGGTCTTGGAGAAGTCGTGCTTCCCTACCTCCATCTAGAAGGCAGTCCCAAGGATCTGAAGTTTCAGTAGTTTAAGCTGCTGATCGCAGACCTGTTCTGCAACCAGACTGCGGACATCGCATAGTGGCGTCAAGTAGTTTCCCGGCACTGCAGCTGTTGTCTCAAAGCTAATGCGAGACTCTGAGTTGGGAGTTGTCAAGGGAAAGAGCGATTCAGCGAGGCCGTTGTTTGGAGCATCCACTTGCTGCAGGGGAGCACGGCTGAGCACGTCAGCAGGAATATTTGCGCGTCCTCGTCGATGCATGATCTTACAATCAAAACCCTGCAGTTTGAGAACCCACCACTTGACCCTGGCTGATGCTTGATCGGTGGTAAACATCCACGAGAGAAAAGAATGGTCGGAAAATATTTCAAACCTGGTGAAATCAAGATACGATCGAAAGTTGTCCACTGCCCACACCACGACTAGACACTCTTATTCTTAAACTGTGTATTTTTTCTCAGGGCGGGTGTGGACCCGGCTAACAAAAGATACAGGCTGTAACATTCCAGCGTGCTCCTGTAAAAAAACAACTGCGATCCCCGTGCTGCAAGCATCCGTTTTCGCAACAAACGGGTGATTAAAGTCTGGAATTTTCACCACTGCTTCGCAGGCCAGCTTCCGTTTGAGTGGGTCGAATGAAGTTTGTTGTTGATCACTTCAGAGCCAGGGATAGTTCTTCCTCAGGGGATCAGTTAGGGCCTGAGCGATGACCGAAAATCGAGATAAGAAGTTCCTGTAGCATCAGGCTAGGCCTAGAAACGCCTGCAAGTGCTTGAATTTCTGCAGTTGGGGTACTGTAGAATGGCAGACACTTTATTGGGGTCCGGCTTGCAGTTTCTTTAGGAAAGAACATGGCCGAGAAACTTGAGTGTTTGACGCCCAATCTGTACATTGTCAGGGTTGATTGTAAGTCCAACAGCCGCAAGTCGACACAGTACTTCCCGCACATGCCGCACGTGGTCGTCAAGGGAGGTTGAATAAACTAGAACATTGTCGAGGCATGCCATGCAGAACTTTTGTTTAGCTTCGGCTAAAACTTTGTCCATGTGTCTCTGGAAGGAAGCAGGCCCGCCTGCAACTCCGAAATGCATCCTTTTGAATTCAAATGTCCTTTGGTGACATATGAAGGCAGGTTTAGGCACATCTCCCTGGCAGACAGCTATCGGGCAGAATCCCTGGGAGCGATCAAAACTTGTGAACCGTTGGGCCTGACCTAACTCCACCAATAACGAATCGGTACGGGACATCGGGTACACGGGAACTTTCGTGCACGCGGTGAGAGGCCGGTAGTCAATTGCTAGGCGGTAGCCTCCGGTCTCCTTTACTACTAGCCCTGGAGCACCAGCTAGCGATGCAAAACTATCGATAAATTGACTATCGATACTATCGATAGTTTGTCCAAAACTATCCATAGTCTGCAGAACTATCGATAGTCGACTATCGATAGTACTATTGATATAGTGTTTCGATAGTTTTTCGACAGTCGACTATCGATAGTTTTTCAATAGTTTTTTATAGTCAACTATCGACAGTTCTTTAATAGTTTTTCGATAGTCGACTATCGGCAGTTCTTTAATAGTTTTTCGATAGTCGACTATCGATAGTACTGTCCATTGTACTAGCGATAGTTTTTCGATAGTCGACTATCGATAGTACTATCGATAGTTTCTTTTGCTATCGATAGTCAAATTTCTGGCGACTATCGATAGTTTTGCACCACTATGGTAAGTGCTTGGGCTAGTTGGTGTCCCATTTGAAAAAAAATAAACGAGAAAAAGAAGAGGAAGCAACGCAAACTGCCACTAGCCCAAAGGCTGTTGCTGAGACGAATGAGGTCTAGATCGAGCAGCTTCGCTATACAATCGTCCATGATCTCTCGCTTTTGCGAATTTACTGGCCGAAGCTTGCAGCGTATCGGAGGACTGTCTCCCGTGTCTATCTGGTGATGCACAAGATATGTCCTGCCAGGGTTTTTGGTGAAAGAGTGCTGGAATTCTTTTATACGCTCCTTCAGTCGTGGCTCTGTGTTACTGTCAAACAAAGTCGCCGACTGATCGGAGACATGCTTGTCGGGAGCAATGAAAGTCGCTTTCTGAACCTGCAGCTTCAAGAACTAACTCTTCAACAAAGAAACCTTGCAGGAAGTATGTGCCTTCATCAACTGTCTCGTTTGCGCAGGTCCTCTGTTCCTTGATAAATGGAAAGACTCGCTGCGGCTCAACGCCTACCGTCTATCCACCGAGGGCAATATGCAGGGAGACCTCAATGACTGTGAGGAAGTCTCTCCCAAGCACGATGTCCTTGCACAAGTCGGGGATAAACAAGAAGCGGTGATGACTAGTTTCACCAGCCCAGTGAATTGTGCAGCGTGTTGTAACGAGACACTGAGCCCATCCTGCAGCTAGATGAAGTGCTCGTCTTTCTTGTTTTTTCTCCGCTCCACACGTTTCTGCAGCTTCCATCGCTCGGGGTCCAAGAAGGCTCACGCTTGACCTGGTATCCAGCAGAGCTGTAAACGTTAAGTTACCGATTCGGATATCCAAAAGCGGCTCCCTTCCCCGGCAGTTGCTGTCGCTTGCACCGATCTGTCGTGGATGCCCGCCGGTGTGGCATCTACCGGCGCTTGTTTCCCGGACACAGGGAATAAATATGACCGGATTGGTGGCACCTGTAGCATACAACTGGAGCCTGTTGTCGTCCCGTTGAACATCTAATTTCGGTGTGCCCCACGCCCCCGCAACGCTGACAGTGAGCCCCTCGAGTCTGCCAAGGAGTCACAAGCAACTGGAACCATTGATTTGGCCGTCGGACTGGCAGCTGGTCCCTGAAGAATGAGGGTTGAACGGCAGCCGGATGAAAGGGCCAATACGAAGTTAAGGACGCTCTAGGCAGAATGGGCGACATGAAAGCAGAATTGCTTGGTTGCGCGAAACTCATAGTGATTTCTTCAAGGATCAGTGCCCCTGTGGCGACGTTTGTCTCAGGTAAGCCAGATCGCAATTTCGGATGACGAGTTTCAAGTCTAGTTGCTGTGGGGGCCTCAAAGGCGAGGTCGCGGGCAACCTGATTAGTTCGAGGTGGCGGTAGTTTGTACTGGTGTCGTCTCCATGCTTTTTCCATCAGCACATCAGCTGCCTTTGCTAGCTGCTTGAGGTTGGCAAATTGCATGCCTGCAGCGAGGTCCTCTAGCTTTGGGTGCATTTTTCGGAGCCCGCATTCAACCTTGTCTATATCTGGGGCTTCTCCAATCCTATCGAAGTACTCTGATATGACGTAAATGAATTGTTTTAAATTATCATGCGGATGTTGCATACGGAGCTTCAATTCTTTCTTGATCCTGCGTTTCCCATCGATGCGTACAATTTCAGCGAGAAATGCAACTTTAAAGTCATCCCAATTGTCGAAACCATCAACGAACCGCCACCACAGCTTCGCGCTCTTTTCGAGCATTGCTGGAACCACTTGAAAAGGGCGAATCTCGGTGGTGACACCAGTGATGAGGCAAAAGCTTTCAAGACGCTCCAGAAAAGATTCTGGTGTTTGCCTGTTTTCAAATCCAAAGAATTTCGGCAGTTCGAAAGATATTTTAGGAGTAGCACAGTCCGTCAGGTTAGTGGCTCTGGCTGCCACCACACTTGCAGGAGCCGGCAGCAAGGTATCTTTGATCAGTCTCTCTTTACATGGGCCGCCAGCTGCTCACGCTGCAATGCGGAGCCATCAGTTCTTTGTTGAACACTTTCAGAAAAAAAAGGTGTATTATTACACCCTTGTCCCATATAATACACCCCAAAACTTCAATTCGACGTACAGCGCCCCATAATCGAACAGGCGGCCTCAAGGTTTTCGAGGGGCTTGATAGCCGTGTGGTACAACTTATTAAGATAGCTGATGTGCGTATTATTGAATACAAAAAAGATTATCGGAGTTTTCTTGGCCGTACTGCAAAAGCTCCGTGTTTTATTTCTTTGGTCTTTGATACGTACTTTAGCAATTTAATATGTTATATCGCACCGTTATCAAGCCCCTGGTAAAATTTTGTGCCGTCTGTTCGACTATAGGGCGCTCTACGTCGAAATGAAATTTTGGGGTGTATTATAGGGGAAAGAAGGGTGTATGGTGGCACCCTTTTTTTTAAGAGTGAAGGCGATGAATATACTCATATGCTTGATTCTCAATCCCTGGACGAGCCCCCACTTATTAGGTTTAAGTGATTGCTATCCTTTTATTCTTACACTTCTTTTTCCCTTTTTCCGTGCCACACCCGCGAGCAGAAGACTTGGCCTCGTGGCGTCACGAGCGCTCCGCTGCTTCGCTTCTTACACAGTGTAAAACCGAAACTATCTCAAGCCATGTTTCCTTCGTCGCCAAGGCTATTCTGATTCATCGGCGCATGCTTGCACCCCTGGTATTTCGGATTTTCTGGAAGGCTCTGCTCTCGCGGCAAATAAATAATGAGCGCAACATTGTATTTTGAAATGATGAAAGTGCCCGTCTTTTTTGACGAGGGAAAGACACGACCAATTGACGTCGATTTTGTAACAGCGTGGAACTCTCGATCAACTGTGTTGGCGTGTTCGTCGTTGCCATTGTCAAGGTCTTTTCACGTGAATTTAAATGTCTTAGAGTTTTGCAAGATTAATCTACACCATTAAACACTTTCGGTGAAAGCTTCAGGTTGTTACTTGAAGGTGCCGATTTCTCCAGCCAATTTCAGAGCGAAATTCCATTCATAACACCACTTCGCTTATGCGGTTCAAAGTTGATTTGCGCTGCATGTGACTATGCAAGGTGGAGCATCTGATGGCCCCCCTATTAGTCGTGGTTTCGTCGGCCTCTTGTCCTTTTGCATGCTGTGGATGCAGATATCTGAAACTGCCCATAGTGCGCTGAGACCTGCATTACAGAAACACTGGATTATCATGCAAAAATTCAAAAATCTTCTCTGGCAGCTTTTTTTTTATCGAACCCGAAGGGAGTTCTGTCTGGCAGTTGTTCAGGGCATACTGGCACCTATCAAGATGATGCCAGTATGCCCTAAACTTCCGCCAGATAGCTGCTTGAACTTACTGGTCTGGAAATCCTCCCTCTTCTCCGTCCGGAAAGAGAAACTTCCTCGTACTACTGTGGTTAGCGGCTCAACGCGGTGCGTTCACCATTTTACCCGACATGGCCAGACCAGGCACGATTTGCTCTTCGTCCGATGCAAGCATGTAGCCCGTTTTGTTTTTAGAGCGTAGCTCTTAGGCGCCCGTTTCCGGCTTGAGAGGCGTCGCCGTCGGCGTAACCGCGCGTTGCATGCAACTCAAGTTGCATTTAGCCCAAGTTGCAAGCAACCCACGTTCCATGCAGCCCGTCGGCGTTACCGTAACCACGCGTTGTATGCAACCCAGGTTGCATTGAGCGCAAGTTGCACGCAGCCCACGTTGCATGCAGCCCGCCGGAGTCGCCGGGTTGCATGCAACCCGGCGACGCCCCCCAGGTCACGTGACGCCCCGAGGTCACGTGACTCCCTTTCCGAGGTCACGCGACCTCCCTTCCCCCCTCCGAGGTCACATGACGCCCCCACAGTACCCTCCCCTCCTCCTCCTCCTCCTCAAGAGCTGCGCTCTAATTCGGCGTTACAGAGAGTTGTAAACGGCTTTCATTTTTTCTTTTACTGGGGCCTCCTCTGCCCTTCCACCATCTATGGCATTTTGTCATAGGTGCCCGCCCTCCCCCTTACACGAACTCCTGGCTACATGCCTGGTCAGTGGAGCAGGCGGGGAGTGGAAGCAACACATACCATGCTGCTCCCTGGGCGGAGGAAAGCTCCGCAAACGGCCGGAGTGGTGTCTGAGCTGGTGCTGTTGTGTCGGTGATGGCATGTTTGTTTGTTAGAATCTCTCATATTGGAGTTGCATGAAATGTTTAATTTTCTAGTGAAGTTACAACCCTCATAAAGTGCTGTCGCATTCTGCATGAACAAACTTAGGCACACTCTCGACAACCTGCCTTTGAAGGATGTTCCATCATCGTACTCCCAACGGTGCGTATGAAGCGACTACGTAAGCATATATCCGTACGTAGTAAACATATGCGCTTACTACCCTGGACAGAGCGCAGGATGATACTGCGCTCTCTCCAGCGCGCTGTTGTTTGATCAGGCGACGAAAGGCTGACTTTTAGCTATGAATAACTGAAAACTCGTTCCCTTTTCGCAAATTGTTTCAGATGGGCTAGAGTTTATTCATAGCACCTTTAAAATTGAAAATTCAACATGGCCAATTACACTGTCAATTAAAAAAGTTAATTATACAACGCACTGTGACGTTTATTTACTCATCTAATGTACGCCAAGCCCCACAAGTATTCTGTGAAAACGGCATCGGCCTATCTGTCGCGTTTTAATGTTAAAAAATGAAAGAAAATCTCCCTATATATATATGACGAAGGCCGGACTCCGGCCGAAACGTCGAAGAATAAACCGTCCGTCGTTGCTGTTTTCATCAATTGTTTTCTCTTCTTCTCAGTTATACCCACGCCTTCGGCCCCCCGCTACCATGCCTTTTATATATAATAAATAAATCTCTCTCGCTCTCTGTATATATATATATCAGTGTGTCGAACCGAAAAAAATACGGGTTCGGTTACGGTTCAAGTTCAGGTAAATTTATTTTGTTCCGATTCATTTCCGGTTCGATTAATTCGATCCGCGAACCGGTTTGGAAATTATAAATGACAAATTGCAACATCAAAATAAATTACAAATAAAACATCTGAAATCAGCACATACGAAACGAGATACATCGTAGTGTAAGGCTCAGCGATTTCTACCAGAAATGGTTTCGTTATGTGCACTCAAAGTTTACCTCACCTACGTTTACGCATTCGGACTTCATCTAATTGGGTCCGACGCAGCAGCTGTAAAATCCGCGACCTCCTTACAAACCCACTTACAAGTAGAACTCGCTAACTATCCCGCCACCTCGGCGTGTAAGCAATTGAAGGAACAGTGGGGAGAAAATACAGCTTTCTTTATTTGAACTACAGCCTTCGGTAACTCAAATTAGACCCTTAAAGAAGTTTTCATTAAACAAGACACGGAATATGAAAAACACTTCACCGAACGCAACGCCAGAAGGACGTAATAGGATAAATATTAAAATAGAAGAGTTCGCTGTCTCACAAATATGTTAGCTTCTAAGTGCCTATACGAAACCGGAGGCATTATTATTAAACTCCACAGCCTTTTCTTTTCTCATTCCGATGGAAGCAAGCTTCAAGAACTCGCGCGTTCTAGAAACGTGTTATGAAATGAGCACACAGCAGCATTTAGGATTTACGAGATTATAGGAAAATGAAATCCCCGTGATGCGATTTTTTTTTTTTGCACAGCCTTCCAATTCTTTTTTTTTCCGTGCAAGCCGCGACCAGCACGATACTGGTTCCTATGTCAAGATTCATGGATGCAGCGTTTATATTCCTAAGACTGAGTGGAGAAGAAAAATATGTAAGCGAGGTGTGTGTCAGTTGACGGCACTTAAAAAACAAATGGCATTGATAGCACATTCATTGTCAACAGCGCGTGGCCGAACCGTTTTGACATGAGTCGGTAACCGTTATTTTTTTTCCGGTTCAGTTCCGGTTCGGGTTCATCGCGATAACAATATAACGGTTCGGGTTCGGGTTCAGTTCCGGAAAAAATACCGGTTCGGTTCCGGTTCGACACCCTGATATATATATATATATATATATAGGTGAGTAAGGTAAATATAAAAACAATGGACCGGGATAAGTTAATAAGTCAAAGATGCGTACTGTCGGAGTTACTAATTCGAAGTTTATTATGACGTTTCGAGCGGGGACCGCTCTTCATCGGGTGATGAAGAGCGGTTCCTGCTCGAAACGTCGTAATAAACTTCGAATTAGGAACTCCGACAGTACTGATCTTTGACTATATATATATATATATATATATATATATATATATATATTTATATATATATATTTGTTCCCAGGTGCTGTTCCGTATATATATATATATATATACCTCTTATTATAATTTTAGTTCGCCCACTGAAACCACTGAAAGTAGACTTTTAGTATACTTAAAATCGGTTCCAGTATACAGATTTTGAACTACTTTTTACAGCGGGTCCCACGGCGCAACCTTGCATTGTTCGTTAGCGCCTCTTAACCGCACAGCACGCCGCTTTACACGAGAGCTAAGGCAAGGCAACTGCTGGTCGGGGGTGTGATTTTCGCAGAAGGGTTCTGTGCATTTGCATTCTTGACGTTGACTTGCGGGTCAATGTGATTGCGGATTCGGATCCGCGGCTCCTTTCGCTTTGCTCAGGGGCTCTAAGCGAAGAGCAAGGAGCTGTCGATCCGTGTCGGTCAGGTCTTGAGCATCAGTGAGGGACCACCTTTTAGGTTCTGTGGTTTTGTGGCAACCACTTGCATCGAGAGAGCACGCAGGAAGTTCAGTTTCTTTGAAGAAGCAATGCATTTTGATGGTGCGCACTGCACATAAAAGAAAGCGTTCTTTTTTACTCACACAATTTGGGCACATAAATGCCAGGTCTTTCATTGGGTGGTTATCATTTGAGCCCGTTCTCGTTTAGCCCTTCTCACTTGGACCCTCTGAAAACAACCATTCTCAAAAAGATCTTCTCTCTTGGACCTCTCGCATTTGGTCCTTTCCCGTTTCGTCCTTGCGTCAAATGCGAATGGCACGTTTTGAGATACACCCCTTTCGTGACATAGGCCAGTCTTGTATCCAAACCAATAAGCTTAAAAAAAAAGTTTGTCTTTGGTGTTGGTTTAGCGACAGGCAAGAGGTGAATCAGGTCAACTGCAGATGAATTAATGCACTTTTATAACTATCGCTCAGATGGGTGTCAGATAAACAAAACAAGACGAAGGGCATACAGCTTAATTTGTTTTTACGGCCTTGTTGGTCTGCAAAGGGCATGAATTGAACCGCTGCAACTAAACAGAGCCGGTGACACGTTAGGGATGTGTAAAGGTGACGCAACTATTATCATAGTTTAGAAAATAAACCAACCCGAATTTTCTACTTACCCTCATGAGTATTCGTACAAACTGCATAATGACTTACCTTTGCCGTGTGACCCGCCTCATTCATCGGCATGGCACCGTACTCCGACAAATATTAAAAATTTTTGGGTAGATTCCCGATTGCAACTTGTCAGTGGTCGTACAAAACAACGCACGTTTCTCTGCCCGTTCTTTCCTTTCAAAACTACAGTAGGGATACCGCTCTATCCTTATGGCGTTTTCTGAACTGGAGAAGTCCATGTCTGGTGATGCCGACGCCGTCAAGCAGGAGACACATGAGCGGTGAAAACGGGCGGCGCACGGCAGCGCGCGGCAGTACCCATAGCAACCGGTGTAGGCGTCCCTCCGTGACTGCGACCTACGCGCCTCGCGGCCATATATATCATACATACTAACTCTAGAGAAAAAGGTCCGCCATTTTCCCATGCATTCTGGCTGTCGCAAGCGGCGGAGTATGCAGGCAGACCCTCGGGGTCCCACATGGTTACCAACTGCCTTCGATTTCAAAAATATATCATCAGAGCAGTGTCATGAACTTCAACAATCCACGAACTTACCGGTGGAAAGATATTCGCGTTCCTTTCGAAGCTTTCTTTTTGCATAGCACGCAGATGTACGGCCTCCCGTCAACACTACACTAGACCAGATAACCGGCTTCGGTTATCTGGTTTAGTTTCGTATTTCCGGGCGCGGGTGGCCACGCCCGGAAATACGAAACCGCGCAACTACCAGATTTTCGAGATTTCGACAGAAGGGAAGTTAAAGCAGCATAATGAGTATGCTGCTTTTTATGAACCTTAGAATAGCTCAGAATTTAGTTTGCAACGCTAAATTATCGCTGTTTATATCGCTGAGAGTTTTCAGTCTTCGTGATTACCATTGTGACTGTCGTCCTTCAGCTGGCAACATTGGTTTCTTTCTCTCGTGTTCTGTCGCTCTCTTTCGCGATCTTTCACTCGGGACCCAAGATGTCGGCGCGCGGGATTCGCCACTCCTCCTCACCCAACTTTACCCCCCTGCTCGCGGCTCCGAGCTCGCGCACCACGTGATCACGGTCGCGCGGTGGTCCCGTTGCGCGTGCTGGCGAGCGGCGGAGAAGCAAATATGGCGACCGTTTGTTTGGTCGGTTTGGCTTAGGTTCGGTGCTATATGCGGCTCGAACGCTCTCGTGAGATTGTTCTAGTCGTTTGTGAAGCAATTTGAAGTCCCATTGGTGACATGTCAGGTATTGTGAAATCATCATTTCAACTAGGCGAGTCCTCACGAGCATCAACGACGGTGCCGAGAAGCGGCGGTATGACTCCGAGCGAGACTGGTTTGGTGGTGGTGGTTTGAGTTCAAGGTAGGGAATCTGTTTGCCGGGATGTTACAGCCACAGCCGATGATGGAGTTACCACGAGGGGTGTAGAAAAGATGCCGAGATGTTGCACTCTGTATCGGAGAGGCCTTTAGCGCCGTCAGGACTGTCGAGCCAGACATTCGGTGCCGCCGGCAGACAAAAATCTTTTCATGTCTTTCGAAATTTCTCTTCCAGGATAGCACCTTGGACTGAGTTGGTAGTTATTTACTTTTGTGCATACTGTTTTTATGGTGTTCGGAGATAACGCTTTCTCATTGCTCAGTTTAATTTCATGGTCATAACACGTGATAATTATTGCATTCAGTGCGACTTCCTACAAAGTCAATAAAACGTCTCCGTGTAATTTCGAATGAAAGTGCCAAGTCTCATGAAAACCGGGCGTTTCATACAAGCGATTTGCGCTAATCTTTTCTGTTCAATCTGGGCCGGCTTCCTCGGACCCCTGAACGCCTTACTAGCGGCGCTCAGGAGTCCGTTATGTTCAGTGGAATGTTTTCTTCAGGGCTGACACGCCGTGCACCGCGGATTGTCTCAGTGGAGTTGGACAGTTTATATTTGAAAATTTTAAATAATGTTTTACAGTCTACGCAACTAATCATTAAAACGATTTCAAAATATATATATATATATATATATATTATATCAGCTTGATCGCCTGATCGAGTAGGAAAGCAAAGCAAACATGGCGTTGCTATTGTTGTGCGGTAATGTTTTCTTCTACAATAATACTTTAATAGTAGTATAATGGTAGCAAAAGAACGTATGCGCAGGTTTTGTTTGTTTTATTTTGAATCTGAATATCTTAATTTACCTCTGGGACACAAATAGCGCGTTTTAAAGCGAAGTACTGCCAGTCGCTTTGCGTTCGGTGCCAATGGTCATAGGCCCCCTGCGCTAAAGCTTTGAACATATCGTGGCGCCCTCCGGTGGCAGGCCGTTTACCTCTACACACAGCTGTTATTTGTGCGTTCGCGTAATCACTACTCCAAATGTGTGACTCGCTCTCGCCACTGCACCGCGTTACCCCGGGGACCCGAGCTCGCCGCAAGCTATACTCCGCGACAACTTTTCTTGGCAATGCAGTGGAAGGTACAGGCCCGCGTCCCCTCTCCCATTTTGAGTGTACGCAGGCTCTCCTCCTCCCCCATGTCCGGGGAGAGGAGGAGAGCCCGCGCACACTCAAAATCGGAGAGGGGACGCGGGCCTGTACCTTCCACTGCATTGCGAAGAAAATTTGTCGCGGAGTATAGTAATCTTTCCTTCGTCCAAGCATGTCGAAACCGGGAGCGACGGGTGCGGCCTCGATGCCTCGAAATTTCACCATCGACGGCACTTTTGCGTCGTCAACTGTCATGAACAGGGAGGGCTCAATCCCGGAGTCGAGCTATATAGATTCCCATCGAAACCGTACGAGGTCGAGCGGAGGGAACGATACTAGCCTTCCAGCGCAAGCGAGACAATTGTTTTTCTTGCCCTCCAGGTTGTTCTGCTAAGCACGGCCACACGCTCAAGCGGCCGTGGCATGCATCGGAACTGGTTTTATGCAAATTTTACGAAGATGAACACGCTAAGCTGTTCGACCAGTGGAGCAATCCGAGGGAACCACATCTTTTCCAACGTGAGATCAGCAGTAAAAGCGCCGTCTCCAGCGAGAACATTCCTTTGAAAAAACGAACGTGCGCGCACACTAAGGCACTACAGAGGGCAAAAAGAATGTGCTAAAGGCGGAGCTCCTATTGCCGATTTTGTTGATCTTATGTTGCAAATGCACAAGAAAGGCTTCAAGAGCTCGAGAAGCAGCGAGCAGAAGGAACGATCTGGTTGGCTGAGAGACGACCGGTTGCCGCTCCATCGCTTGCGTCTGCTTCCGCGCATTTTTGAGGTTGGTCACCAGCTGATCGCGTTAGATATACGGAAAGGCTGCAGTTTGGGAGTGTTTGCTTACAAGGCGCGTTAACGTAACACGTAATGCTCACCTCAAGTTCGACATCATAGGAAGCTCGCTGTTCTTGCGAAGGACGGTGCTCTACACCAAATTTGCGTCTTCTTGTAGGGCTCAGACTCCGCTTGAAAGCAAGCATCACTGAGTTTCTTGCCTTTGCGAAGTGTTGAAGAACGAAAGAAACTTCCCACGTTAGAAATTGGCTCGCTACAAGTCAGTTATTCCGCAGTGTCTCCTGGGCAAAGGGGGACGCCTATGGCCCAGCAACTAAGTGCGTCGGGTGACGAGATTTTGCGTGCCTGTGTTTTGGACACACAAATATCGCTGCGTATCACCGGGTGGCGCGTCATTCGGAGCACCGCGCGGCGCCCAGTTTGTCCCCTGCTTTAAGCAGAGAACATATGAGCGGCAGAAACGGGCGTCGTGCGGCAGTTTCCATGGCAACTTGCGCGCACGCTGTGACGTGGCGGCTTAGCATCTATGGCCACGTCACAGCGTCCTGGGCTGTTTCTGTAAGAAACAGCGCGCGGCGCCCGTTTTTGCCGCTCATGTGTTCCCCACTGAAGCAGGCAACACATGAGCGGCAAAAACGGGCGCCGCGCGGCAGTTTCCATGACAACTTGCGTTCACGCTGTGACGTGGCGGCTTGGCACATCACAGCGTCCTGGGCTGTTTCTGTAAGAAACAGCGCGCGGCGCCCGTTTTTGCCACTCATGTGTTCCCCGCTGAAGCAGGGAACACATGAGCGGCAAAAACGGGCGCCGCGCGGCAGTTTACATGACAACTTGCGTTCACGCTGTGACGTGGCGGCTTGGCATCTATGGCCACGTCACAGCGTCCTGGGCTGTTTCTGTAAGAAACAGCGCGCGGCGCCCGTTTTTTGCCGCTCATGTGTTCCCCACTGAAGCAGGGAACACATGAGCGGCAAAAACGGGCGCCGCGCGGCAGTTTCCATGACAACTTGGGTTCACGCTGTGACGTGGCGGCTTGGCATCTATGGCCACGTCACAGCGTCCTGGGCTGTTTCTGTAAGAAACAGCGCGCGGCGCCCGTTTTTTGCCGCTCATGCGTTCCCCACTGAAGCAGGGAACACATGAGCGGCAAAAACGGGCGCCGCGCGGCAGTTTCCATGACAACTTGCGTTCACGCTGTGACGTGGTGGCTTGGCATCTATGGCCACGTCACAGCGTCCTGGGCTGTTTCTGTAAGAAACAGCGCGCGGCGCCCGTTTTTGCCACTCGTGTGTTCCCCACTGAAGCAGGGAACACATGAGCGGCAAAAACGGACGCCGCGCGGCAGTTTCCATGACAACTTGCGTTCACGCTGTGACGTGGCGGCTTGGCATATATGGCCACGTCACAGCGTCCTGGGCTGTTGCTATGGAAATCAGTGCGCGGCGCCCGTTTTTTTCGCTAATGTGTTGCTTCTTTAGGCATCAAGTTTCGGAAGGAGAACTGACATCGGTATACAGAAAGGCGCAACGAGCCTACTATGCAGTGGCGGCACGATCAATTAGCACGCGACATCCGCTATTGCTTGAGTTAAGCCGAGTAAGATGGACGAGTGGAAGCGGCCGCGGCCAACTGCGGCGCGTCTTTAGCTGTAAGCAGTGACTCTATACGGAAAGCCAATGAAGAATGCGTTTGCGTAGAGCCCTCTGCGGAAATCACACTCCCGACCAGCAATTGCCTTGCGTGCGCGCAAAGGTTCTCAGCTCTCGTGTCAGGTGGCGTCCTGTACACTGAAGAGGAACTAAGAAACAATGCAAGGTTGCGACGCGGGAGCTTAAATTAAATATTTTATTTTCTCGCCATAAAAAAATAAAAATCTGAAATTAACTGAATAGAAAGCGCCGAATACACTAGGACGAAGAAGGGGACAGAGACGAAGCGCACTCACAACTCAAGGTTCATTGAAACAAACATTGTCTATCAATAGCGGCAATCTGGGTGTGTGCTCAAAAAGAAAAACTCTTTATCTGTTAAGTGCAGTGACGTACCATACCAATGAGTTGCGGGAAATCGTATGTGGGCCAAACGGGGCGTTGCATAAATGAAAGGGCCAGGGGACATGCCTGGTCAGTGAAACAGTCCCCGTCGGGCAATCTTGTGGTGCTCTGTGATAGGTGCCCATGTGGCCCCGGGTTGGAGGAAACAACAGTTCTGGGGAGGTACGCAAACAAAATGCGCGAGAAATGCATGAGGCATTCGGCATAAGAGAGCAAGGGGAGAGTCTGTGTATTGGTTCGCCGTCACTGCACTTAACAGATAAAGAGTTTTTCATTTCGAGCCAACACCCAGATAGACGGTGTTAATAGTCAATGTTTGTTTCAATAAACCTTCAGTTGACAGTGCGCTTCGTCTCTGTCCCCTTCTTCGTCCTTGCGTATTCGGCGCTTTCCATCCAGTTATGTACCAACTAGCCCATTTATCTATTTTGCTTAAATTAAATATTTTATTTTCTCGCCATAGGAAAAAACAAACAAAAACAAACAGGTATATTAAATTTTTAGAAATAAAAGGCCATGTAAGGCCTTTTAAGCTGTTATTTTTTGCATTTTTATTTGGACCACCCAAGGGTAGAGTCAACGGCTCTTGATTAGGCAGCGAAACTGACTTTTTCACTTTATAATTTCTTCTCGTTAAGTATTTTGTTGTTCGGCGTCAAATATTTCTTTTTATTTGTAATACATCAACGGGACTTCACATAAAATACTTTATACCTGACAAGCGAAAAGTGATAATTATAAAAAAAATGTGGGAAATGTTATACTTTTTTGAATTTTGTGGAATAAAAAAGAGCAATACATTTTTGTAAAAAAAATACAACAAACAAACTAGAGGTCGTTCAAATAAAAAAAGTGAAGCGTTTTGAAACAAAAACAAAAAAAAAGACAACAAATTTCACCTAATTATTGAATGACTTCTAGTTTCAGGTCCATTTCTAGAAATAAGCCACGCCCACGCCATATAAAAAACAAAAATGGGGAAAATATATTAGGAAGAAGTTGGGGCAAAAAGCCCAGCGTTTTTTCTTATTAATTCCAAAATGGAGCGCAACGTCTGGGACGTTTGGCGTGGAATGACATAGGACTATCAGACGAGCCGATTGGCGCTGAAATTAGAGGGGGATGGTTTCCCGGGCTCCGCCTTATTTTTTTTTTTGTTTCTATCTCGTAATTCATTACGGCCATGCTGCTATGAAAGCATATGGGATTGCAGACTCTCCATCATGCGCGTCATGAGCCATATTGACCAGTACGCTTAGGATACTCGCTGAGCAACGGCAACGTTTTCCTGCAACTAATCGGCGCAGACGCGAGCGCGACGCAACGAATAAGACGGAACCATACATGTTCTTCTCCCATCAAATATTTTCGAAAGACACCGTGATCCTCCAACATGAAACATGAACTCACAACACAAATAGTTATGAAAACGTGTCACTGGTTCCAAGTAAACCTGCTCGTCGGCCCGGACACACCACGTGTGAGTCAGAAGCGTTGATTTGTAAACATGGACCGAGAAGCTACCGGGTGAAGCATACTTAAAAACTTGTTTTAGATGTGAAAGGATGCGTTGAAAATCTTCAAGCGGAGGTAAAGGGGTTTCGTATCATCTGTTCCCTCGCCCTTGAACGTGAAAGCTGCTATACGCTTAATATCTAGGCGAAAAATGTTGCGCGGCTGGGTCGTTGTCGCATGGCGCGTATTCTGATATCTCGCAAAAGAGAGCTGCTGTGCATGATCAAAACGTACCCCCACTGCCCGGTACACAAAATGGCAGCGCGCAGATTGTGATTATTAAAATACTTTTGGTAGTGTTTTGGTATCTTGCGACTACATTTCGTCTAGGGTATTTGCTACTCTATCTTAATTACATTTTTCACTATCTTGTACTCAGTATCTCAAATACATTTTTCAACCTAGGAAAACAATCTTTGTCGGAACAATCTACGGAGCTAGGGATTGTGAAACTGCAGGACAAAGCTGAGCCGATTACAAACTTGGAGCCAATAAACCAAACACAAAACTGAAAAAAAGACACGAGCAGAGCGCAGTCTCCGAAGGCCCAGTAAAGACCAAATGGATAATCCCAAGTGCGCCCGCCTCTGTGTCCACCTGTTCATTTTTTTTTCAAGTTGTTTTTGAATGGCACATTAAGCTTGGAGCTGTACTCCGTGTGACTATAGTTGTGTGCAGAGCATGCCAAGGCTATGTCAGGCGTTGAAAGAAAGGGCGAGCACTGGGCAGCCGGGACGGGAGAGAATTGCAATGGAGGGCGAGGGAATGAAAGGGAGCGCTGTAGGAATGTTAGAGAGGAGTATTCTCTCCTCCTCCCCAGCCTTCCCAATGCTTACCCTTCCTCCCCTCACATGGCGTCACCTTCGCCTGTACTACACGCAACTAGTGACACGGAATATAGAAAAGTTCTGGTGACGTCATCCGGATTGTATACCTTTAGTGTGAAGGTAGAGTGGTTACTGAGGGGAATATTGTGACAACATGGCTCGGTACATTCACAATGGGCCATAGTTTGGAAATCGCCGCTTTAGGGGGTTCTGGTATGAAAATGCGAGAGCACGTTTTAAAGCGAGAGCAGGCACTCCCCCGGCAAAGGAAGCTAGATCCAGCTGGTTTTATTGAGCTGCAGTGACCTTGATTGGGTTTCCACAAAGCCCCGTGTTTCCCCAGCAGCGCATACGGCGGTCGTAAGCCGTGGCAAGAACCGTGGTGTATGAACTGGTCTTTTTATTACCGGCTTGCAACCTACTCGCCAAGTATCTTCGAATATAATGCAATTACTTTTCTAAAGTGTTTATCCTTTACTCAAGATAGCTCGTGGTAAAAGTAACTTGAATACTACTCTGAATACATTCTCAAATGGGTATTTAGTATTGCATTGAGTACTTTTGCTAAGTATTTTGCACAACACTGCAACTTCATGCCTTGTTCCCAGGAAGTCTGTTTATTTACTAACTTCACGATACTGCTCGTGCACGGGGTACGCAATCGTCGTATCTAATGTACGCGTTACGTACCTTCGGGTCTGTGGGTTTAATCAATGTAGACATTTCAGCGGAATGTTCTTTTAATGAGACGTTATTTACACTGGACAACGAAAGAAAGACTCGGTTTAAGAACGTCATAGGTCGAGCAACTATTCAATCAGTTCGAACGGAATATGCAACAACTTGCGAGAAATGTGTGGTGCTCAAAAACAAAGCACTAAAACAACATAACATCTTTCGAGACACGTTTCGCGTTTAATAAACAAATATGGAGACAAACGTGAAAGCAGCATCCACTAGCAACAGTTTTTTATTTTTTGTATTTTACGCGTGACTGAACCCAGAGCATTGAAAGCAAGTGCTGTGAAATGGTAATCAGTATTTCTGCACCTGTGTTGCGTGGTTTTCTTTAATTAAGAACCCGCACCGGCACCAAACTTGGTAAATGAACGCGGTATTGCCATATGACAGACGCGGGATACTTCCGGATGGAATAAAATTTCGCCTAGATCACAGCCCTATTAGCATATTCGACCGCGCAGTGACGACGGTCTTTAATATAAAGGGATTCTAGGCAATGCAAATCCTGTTTGGTTTTCGCATTCAGCTGCATTCGTTCTCAGCTCTATTCGGACGGCGTCTGGCGCAGAGACCTCGTCGCGAGTTGTTGGTTCGTATTATTGAAAAGGGGTTCGAAAAGATAATGGGAATTCTGTTGTCTCCTCCGCGTCGCATGCATGGTATCCCAAGAAAGCAACACGCACGGTTTCCATCAGGGCATAAAATCGCCCCAAGCAGGAAAAAAAAGGTATTATTTCTCAAATGCCGAAGAGAAAATGCAAGATAACGTGATAAATAATGCTAGTATCCTCGATCTCATCAGTTGAAATAAATTGATATTGAACTCTGATATTGATGAATAAATACGTAGTTGCTTAAAGGAAACTAGCATGGCAAGACCGCAGCAACCTTATATGTTGCAAATTAGTTTTGAGCTATGGTAATAGTGAAAGTTTGAATTGTGGAAATATTGAACCGAAGATTTAAAACTTTGTTCAGAGAAGTGCATTCTTGATTCTCATTTTCAAAATGGTGTAACAAAATTATGTGATACAACAATGATATTAGAATACGACAAAACGTCTTTGTAAAATAATTACTTTCACGCAGAGGCAAGCTTGGCACAGGAGTTCTTTACGAAGTATGAATTTTTCGCTAGTTTTTTTTTACTAAAACCTAAAGCTTACACTTATTATGGCCTCAAAAGTAGCGCGAAAACATTCATTATCGCATGGAGACATTTCAGGGGGACGTGTTACGACATTATTAACTCATTATTTACTAGAAGAAAATGGTCCCACTATTTTTGGCAGCCATCTTACTTTCGTAGAATTATCCCAGTATGAGTGTCGGAGAGGCGCTATAAACTCTGAGTGCCAAAGCACGGCGTCGGCCGAAAGTATGTTAAGGCATGAAAATAAAAGATTAAATATTAGGTATATACATTGCGACGAAACCAGGGCTACGAGCAGTGTTCCAGGTATTTACTGGGGAACACCACCCTCAGGGTTCCAACCCTACATATCGAGCGCCATGCTGCTTAGAAACTCGGCAATGAAATGTTTTACAAAGCAGCTCTTAGGCGCTCGTTCCCGTGTTTTGCGGCGTCGGCGTCGCCATCGCCGTCCGCGTAACTGGAGGAGGAGGGGAGGGGAGGGGGAGGAGGAGGAGGGGAGGGCATAGAGGAGGAGGGTACGAAGGAGGAGAGGGTATGAAGGAGGGTATGGCTGGGAACAGGAGAGGGTGCGGAAGAAAGGGGAAGGGTATGAAGGAGGAGGAGGGGAGTGTAGGAGGAAGACATGGAAGAGGAGGAGGGGAGGGTACGCAGGGGGTGTAGGGGAGGGTCCGTACCCTCCCCCTCCCCCTCCTCCTCCATATCTTCTCCCCTTTTGGGTACAAAGGCGGAAGAGGGTAGAACCGGAGGAGGAGGATAATGAAGAGGATCAAAAAGGATACGGAGGAAGACGAGAGAGGGTATGCAAGAGGAGGAGGGGAGGATATGGAGGGGGAGGGGAAGGTATGGAGTACTTCCCCTTCTCCTCCTGCGCACCATCCCATCCTTCTCCTTCATTCCCTCCCCTGCGTACCCACCCTTTGCAATCCTCAGGAGCTGCGCTCTAATTTTTTATTAAAGAGATTTCGTAGATGTCTCTCATTTTTTTCTTTTTTAGTTGCTCAGAGGTTTTGCAGCTATATTTCAAAAATGAAGTTTCCGTTTTTGGTGACTACTATGGGTTGACACTAGATGAAAAGGGAAAATGAATAAAAGCAAGAATTGATAAAAGATTTTAAAGACACTTCGGCGAATCACCTCTTATGGTCTCGTGTTGGAAGTCATCCAAAAGTAAATTTCTAAAAGATGCGAAGGACATTAGAGCTAAGATCAACTTTCAGAAGCAAACCGGATGACCTACTCCACTACAAAATTCTCAATGTGCACAGATACCCTGCATAACTGAAGCAGGCTTGCGCAATATCATATGTACTATGTAGATTAAAAAGTCGTCGAAATTTGCCAAATCCGTTTTAGAGACATTGCTTGCAGTTTTGATTATTTACATCATGTACAATGAGCACCTTTAAAGGTGTACTCCGGCGATTTTTTCATGGTCGCTGATTTGCCTCAAAATTGCCTCAACACACCGATAGACATGGCTCTACGAGCTCCCCAAGTATTGTGTGAAAATAAAAAAAATAAAAAATTCGCGAAGTTATTGAATTTTTTGAATTTCGTTTTCATCGCGTTTCTCAAACCGAGAGTCCCTACTGGCAAGATTGAAGTGTGACGACAGAAATGGTACAAAGTGGGCAGTAAGCCATGTTCCCAACTGATTGCAAGACGTTTGATGGTGGGAAAAGAATGTTTGTTAACTGATTCACTGAGAAGCACGCAAAAACACTCGACATACTCTGTTTAAGACAACATGCACGACCTGAAAGTCTGTACCATGTGTGACGTCACACCACTGAAGAGCGCGCAAAATTATGAATGCTGGTTTCGGCATCATCTTCATTTACGGTTTTCTCAATTGCGATTTTGAATTTCGAGAAAATAAATAGCATACCATGACGATTGAAGTCCGGGTAGTCAGAAAATGCAATTTGTTTAGGTAGCTCAAAGAACGGCCGGAGTACCCCTTTAACGGTATATTTCATACAGGTGTTATCTCGCCGGGGTTTAAACGCGCGATTGTACCGCCCCAATTTAAAGGGGAATATAAAGAACGCAAGGAACTATGTCAGTATTGATTATGTCAGCGATTTGGCGCATGAATAAGTGTGTCGTCACGATAATTAACTCTTTAAATTAATAATCAATAATACCTGCCAGTATGGTTTCAGAAAGGAAAATAGTACAACCGCATTTCTCGAAAAAGTAATTTGATATTGTAAACAGAGCACTTGAGCACATAACATAACTATTTAGTTCAGTTTTAGACTTCTGAAAGGCCTTTTATAAAGTTGATCGCTCAATCTTCTTGATAAGTTATATGCAATCAGTTTTAGGGAATTTTATTGCAATAATAATATATATAAAAAACTATTTGTCTGGCAGAACGAAAAACGTTTGAATGAAGCAGTCACAAAGTAGCATTGAAAAGAAACGTTCCAGTATGCCGACAATACGGCCTAGGTTCTCCCACACGATAAATTTTATGTAACTGTACCACAATTTGAAAGCATCAGAAGTAAGATAGTAGAATAATTCGAACAAAATCCTATACTTGTAAACTTGAAGAAGTCGAAATTAATGTTTTCAAGAAATCCACATAATTGTTCTTCGGCTTTATCTGAAACAAAATATATGTATCAAAATCGCGGTAAATTAACTTCTGAAGATTGTGCAATATAGTAAGGATTGCATTTTGACGGGAAGATGCCTTGGGAATCAGAGTGTCGAATCAACATTTTTATCGGTTCGGTTCGGGTTCACTGCTTCAGTTCCGGTTCAATTCCAGGGAGCAAAAAAAAAAACGGTTTAACTTGGTTTGAAGTTGTATGAACTGGTTTGAACCGC
Source organism: Ixodes scapularis (assembly GCF_016920785.2). Taxonomy (NCBI): domain Eukaryota; kingdom Metazoa; phylum Arthropoda; class Arachnida; order Ixodida; family Ixodidae; genus Ixodes; species Ixodes scapularis. The sequence goes on from NW_024609857.1 coordinate 77,087,904, forward strand.
TAAACTGAGAACATATTTTGCTCATTTGTTTAGCAATAGGCACTATTTTAACTGTGAATCTAGTAACTACATATCTGTTTATCATTCGTGCAATCACCTTTTATTTTCAGGTACCAAAATAAGAAATTGCGTTTTTTTAATGTCGACGAAAGAGTAGAAGAAAAGCTATATTAAAGAAAACATAGATACTAACGGCATGTTTATACAACTCAAGGTGTATTTGTTTACATTATTCGCGTGTATTTTACCATAATCGAAAGGTTACCAGTCGGGTAGGTTACCCAAAATACACTTGATTGGTACAACGATTGGTACAACGTAATATTGAAAGTCGAATCCTGGTTGTGCTTTTGAACGTATGAATTAATTACAGTGGATACAATGTCAAAATCGGCACGTCCTCGCCATATATATTGTGAAACCTAGTTTACGGAATACGTTTCAAAATAGGGAGTTTTCGTAGACCGCATTTCCCCCTCCGCTAAATCCACTGCAACGAAGAAGTTGCTACTGCGCCAGCGCGCCCATACCCTTGACTGTAGAGTTCCGGGTATTGTAGCGGGTTGCGGAGGGCGTTGCAGGACGGCGAAGACGATCTACGAAAACTCCCTAATATATGGGGAGCGAAAGTTCGTCTACTTCTTGCGCAGGGGTTGCACTGACAACAGGAAGCCGAGCTCTGATTGGCTCTGACGAAGGGACAGTAGGGAGAGCTCAGTGCGAGCTGCCTTGAGGTCTACCCACGATTCTTTTCATCGGAGCCAATCAGAGTTCGGCGTTCTCACGTCACCGCAACATCTACTCAAGATGCAGACGAACTTGCACTCCACAAATGATGACGACGCAACTGAGCTAAAAGTAATACTATTTTCAAAATGTTTGGAAAGTTTTAGGACAAGCCCTTTCAGTCTACCTTTTACAGAAACCCTGAGCGGCAGTCAAAACGCTTGGTTTTCTGACCAACATTGTTTACACTTAACCAGACTTGGGAAATAATTTGTTAAAAGTAACGGATTACGTGTAATCCGTTACTTTTTAAAGTAATTTTTCAATTGCCACGCTACTTTTTTTCGGAAGTAATTTTGAATGTAATTTCGTTGCGAAATATCGGTAACGGATTACTTTTATTACTCGTTACCTTTTAAAAATACTATAATAATACAGTTACTGGAGCAATACGAGCAGAACATTCAGCAGCATAAAGAGAGCAAGCTCAACAAAGTAGAAAACATAAGGAAGGGGAGAATTGCCGAAAAGAAAACATGATTTTTTGTATGACCGGCTATTAGAACCACTAGAAAAACGGGCAAGGCATGTACAAATATACGAAAGGCAAAGATCAAGTAAGACAACGCCGAGTAGGCTCTCCGTCGCTTTCCATTTTGTGTTTTCTTCTTCTCTCGGACAGAAGAAAGCTCTTCCTGTTCGTTTGTTTTTGTCCTCCCTACACCGTTTCAGCCCTTCCAACTTCTCCGACGTCTCCCGCCACCTGCACAGACATCAAACGCGGGTCTGTACCCCCTCGATTCGCGGGTTCATAACTCGCGTAACAGATGATGTAGCCTCGCGCGAAGGAGTGGAATCCTCTTTGTCTTTTTATGTGCGCTACGCCGTTGAGGCACGGCTGAAAAGCGCCCGGTGCGAGGTCAAGAGCACCGCCTTCGAGGGTATGGACGATACCTCTTTTGGTTTACTTGTATGGTCATTGTAGTCGAGTCTTTTTCCTCACTTTACAGGGGGGGGGGGGTGGTTAGGCTATCTAAGGAGTGCTGACAGAGAGACAGAGAGAGAGCGTAAAATTGGTGTGATCCTCTATTGTTTTGTGAGACCGATGGCCACCGCTTCTCTCGCTCTCTATACACTCCCCTCCCCTGGCCTCCACGTATGCAAGCGAGAACCGACGAACGATCGATAACCCGTAACCGCCAGTTTTTCTCTGACCGGTCGAGTTTTCGGTCATAGAGTGTCCGTCGTCTCCATGGCCATCTCTTAAGGAGGTGTTAAAAAATCAGGGCATCAAGGGGAACGGAAACCTAGAGTTTCAGCGCATATTTTGCTTGCCAAAAACACACATTGTCATCAGCAAGAACAACAAACTTTAATCTACGAAGACACATGAAGGTAAGCTGGGACAGCTGCATTCTGCATTGGCTATAGATTGTAACGTTCGAACCAAGTTTGTTTTTTCTTGTGAACAACAGGCAAAACCCCCGAGTCAAAATGAGCTCTTATAGATCACTTCTTTAGCTCCGAATCTCGTAGCGGAGGTAGACGCTGCTACTCAGCATACGCGCAGCTAGCTTTGTCTACACAACTCCAGGGTTCAATTCCCGAGATCGTAAGCTAGCGGGATGGCGGGTGTGGTTGCAGTTTTTGGTGCCCTGTCAGCTTACAGGTGAATGGAGTGCACCTTCACTCTTCCTCTAAAATATAATATTTTATTTTTACAAAGAGCGCGTATTCAACTGAACATTTTCGACATAGCTTGAGTTTTGAAGTTTGTTCTTGACAAAATGACTGTCAATCATTTTGCAAATAAGCATACCCTTGCTAATTGTCGATTTTTTTTGTTAAAGTTAACAAAGTAGTATTTCATACTCTACTCGACATTGCAGCTACTTAATTCGTCACCTTCTGACTGTCTGCGTACACAATCATCGCAGTTCCCCCACGTGCCCCTGTGCACTTTGTTTTTGTCCTGCCCACAGAAACAAAAAAGTTGTTCATTGCATAAAATAGACAATAACAGACTTTTTTTTTTGTTTCAGAAGTTATATATGTGTCAGGATCACATAAATATTTAAATCAACTTCATAATAAAAAAATTGTTTAATGCTCTCTCAAATCCCTTATAGACGTGCACTTCGAGGATAAAAACGCCGGAAAAGATTTGAAGTGCATATTTTAGGTAATTTTAGGGTGCATTTAGTTATTACGTATATCTTTCAGGCTGTGGACCCGTTATTCATTTTTTTTCAAATCAAGCGGCGGAAAATATTTGAATAGCATTTTTCAGGTAATTTGAGGGTGCATCTACTTATTATGTATATCTTATGGGCGGTTGGCCCTTCATTGACTTTGTCAAATATTGTCCGTAATAAATATATTTTTACTAACATCAATAAATTTGACTATATGAAGTTCACATAACCGTTTATGACCGACACGTCAGGACGAGACTCGAAAATACGCCAACTGTTGAGTCTGCGAAAACGTGCTTTTTTGTTCGTTGTATGGTAGTGTGTCGCGGGGTAGGCCAAATGAGAATGTGTGCTCACATATTATATCTGGAAACAAATACAGGGAGTGTGCATAAAGATAGATAATAAATGGTACTCTTCTAAATAATCCCCTACATATCGCCTTACTGCAAATTGAAATATATAAAGATGCATGCAATAATATTCCTAATTATACATAAATAGCGAGAAGGACAGACATCGGATTGCATGAGCTCGAAACTTCGCCAAATACTCTCTCGGGAGGCTAATGCTATATTCGGTTTTACGTGCACTCGTTTTAGGGCTTCACTTTACAAATCTATGTTTTATTAGTCATGAGCTGTAATATTTATTAGGCTGCTTCACATTGTCACGAATGACAATTGATGAGGCGATGATAACTGAAGAAACTAAACATGTAATAAGGCGAACTTGTGCCCAAAAAAATAAAAAGGATACAAAAGGTAACAGCAGAGCGTCGCGGGCGTCGATGTCGGCGAAACCGCAGGATCGAGTGCCGGGGCGAGACTGACTCCGCTCGCCACACGGAGCCCCTTATGTACATGCGTGAGCTTCTGGAATAATCGGCGTAGAACGTTGGACACGTAGAACATTTTGACCTTGAACACGCCAACAGGATTCTAGAATCTACCAGAAAACTAAATTACAGGAATAACAAAAGATGCGTCGCTCCCAGGAATCAAACCCTGGCTTTTCGCGTGGGAGGCAGGCACGATAACCGTTAGGCCACGCGGGCGCTGCCTCCTTGGCCAGCTGCGCGCGCGGCAATATTACAACGAGACTGCTATATATACTGCACAACTTTACAATTTTGACATCCCGTTTTGGTAATGTTGAGAACATCGCATTTCATCCGAAAACTAAACTGTTTAACATGCTTTGCCCATGACGTCATCGCACGATATACTGGTGGTCATTGCGATTTGTTCTTGGTAAGAAAATCAAATCTGGTGGTGCAAAATGCACGCTGCGGGAGGTTTGCACTCAGTGCAAGTAATGTATTCGAGTAATAAAGAGTATTCTTGCTTGGTGCAGTTTCGAGAGGAATGGCGCGAGCGCCTGGCACCACGAAAACTCGCTTTCTTGCAGGAGTGATTTTGAAAACAAAGTCGTTTCTTAGGTCACGCTGGTCTAGTCTGTGGAGATGATGTGGAGCAGAGGAAAGTTTAGAACACAGTATGTTCTTAGCCCCCCCCCCCCCCCCCCCCCTTCTTTTCTTTTTTTCAATGCTCCCCCAGGGAGTACTCTTCATTCCTGAGGGACTCGTTCCCCTGTTTGGGGTTGTCAATGCGACAATTCTAAAATTATATTTGTTTTATTTGTTAACAGTAATCCCCCGTTTCTTTTATTTTGCACCCAAGAGCTGTGAAGTTTAAACAAAACGGAGGTGGTCAAAGCTTGGGGAAGGGCTTGAGAAAGACAATCCTCTGAGACTCGAGTACGAGACACATGCACATCGAAACCGTCCGAACCGACGTACGAACTGTCGGAACGGCGGTCGGACGCGAGAGTTTTTGTCGCACCGGAGTCTTCACACTGATGTCAAAAAAGAAAGCGCACCGTCTTTCTGGCGTTCCACCGTGAACTGAATAGCAGGTTCGACCAGATTGCGGTCACTCACAAACCGGTGTCTATTATCCGTTACCGACTTCATCTCCCCGAGGAGAGCCCGGGAAGGGAAAAGTCCCAAGGCCTCATCTGTCGCCTCCCATGCGCGGACTGCCCTCCTGTTTACGTGGGGTAAACAAAGGACTTTCCGGAAAGCTTCTGGCGCCACATATACGACGTAAAGAAGAAAGAAGTCCAAGTCAGTGCGCTCGCTGAACACGAACTGGGTCACAGCGTGTTCTTCGATAAAAGCGAGATCCTGGGAACGAAACAACATTGGCGTAAACGTCTGCACTTCCTGCGAGATCCTGGCACATCCAGACAACAAAAAATAACATCAACAGGTCGTCGGGCACGATACCAAGCGTCTATGTCTGAAGGGTTTTCTGGCTTCGTTAAAAAACCCAGTTTCAACAATCACAACCGGCTTAAATACGTCTCTCCCACCTCCGTCCAACTCACAGTCCCCTGCAACCACGGGACGAACTGGTGCCGAAACGTCAAGGAATCTTTTTTATATTAAACTTTAGTTAGAGGTTTAAATTTCGGTAAGACTATTATTTTCTTAACCACACAGATTTCTGTCAAAGATGTTTACGTTCATGAATATATCTACAAGATAAAAATCATTATTGTTACAATTCAAAATGACCGGCGCCGCTTTCTGATTTAGGTGTTGCGCTATAATGTTTTATGTCACGACCTAGAGCTTTGTCAAACTACTCAAGCGTGCGGCGGTCGAGTTCATGGCCTCTTGAGAAGAACTTGCCAGAAGTATATCTCTTTAAGGTTTCGAGTAGTATTATAACACTAGCATGTGGAAGTGACCGAGATGTCGCCGAAAATTTCATACACTTAATATACCACACAGTCAGGACACAAAAGAAGGGCGAAATGTTTTTGTACGCAAAGTGAAGGGAAGCTCGTGGAAACTGATAATTTTTTTTTTTTTGAGCTGAGACACTTAGTTTTAAAATAATACGATACCCTATAACGACGTTGACGGGGGCACTCAAAACATTAAGAAAAAATACGTTTCGCCGAAGTCAATTCTTATTTTAGTCAAACAATATCAACCTGCAGAAATATCCAAAAATTACGGGCTGGCATTCCCAAGAAAAAACCCAAGCCGACGGACTGGCTGTGCACAGACAGTCATGGGTAAGTTACTTTTAAAAAGTAATTCGTTACAGTTACAGTTACTTTCAGAAAAAAGTAGCGAAGTTACCGTCACAGTTACCGCAACAAAAGAGTAACTCGTTACAGTTACAGTTACTTTTAAAAAGTAACGACGTTACTTTTCAGTTACTTTTCTATAACACAAATATTTTTTTGAAAAAACTAGAAAACGCTTTTCACAACGTTTTATTGCAAAAAATTAAAAAAAGTACGCCTTTTACTTCATATTGTAACTTAGCAGCAGTTGCTTCTTCAAGTTAGGGTTTGAAAGTTTCCACGCCAGAGTAGTGGCGCAAATCAAAATACGAAACATGCGCAGTGCGGAGTAGTGGCGCTAATCAAAATACGAGACATGCGCAGAGCCCTTCACGTGTATTATTGTTTTACGGTTGATTCACCCGATTAAAAAGCGTTTGCACAGAAAAAAGAAAAGAGAGCGGAGGTAGTGCTTCAAGACACTAAGATGTAAGTGTTTAGGCACGAAGTACAAGCGCGTGCGTAAAGATAACTAGATATTTTTTTCATAAAATCTACACGTGGCTATATTCGGCTCGTTACTCGCGAGAAAGAACGTATTCACAACTTTGTGCAAGGCCAGCTTGACACTCGAAATTTCGGAATAGACGATTTGGACAGTGCAAGGAATGGCTTAATTGCACCTCGCTCAGTGATATATTATTCATAAAACACTGCAAAGTAACGACAAAAGTAACGTCGTTACTTTCATCGTTACCTCAGAAAAAAGTAATAGAACTACAGTTACAAGTTACATTTTTAAAAAGTAACTCGTTACAGTTACAAGTTACCAAAAAAGTAACGAAGTTACAGTAACGCGTTACTAGTAACGCGTTACTAGTAACGCGTTACTACCCAAGACTGTGCACAGATAAGGAACAGGTTTGGTTAGAATTTTACGGTTTAGCCATACGGCTCCGATATCAGCGCACCGGCACGGCTTAAACTTAAACAAACTCTTGGAACAGAAAAATAAAATGTCGCTGTTTTAGATTATAAATTTTGAAAGACGCAGGGGCAGATTTCAGAAAAAAATATAAAAAAGAAATAAAAGGGAAAGTGTTCATGCAATTTATAAGTCGCTGCTCTAACTTCACCACTTGAGGGAGGGTTCATGTATTGTCTGGAAAAATCTTCTAGTTATTTCGCTAAATGCAGATGAAGCTTCTGACAATTTTAAAAACGCAGGGACTGCCAAGTTCCGGCTCTATAGTAATTTTGCCACAACCAATGACATTGTGGTATTAGCCAATAAGAAGGCCGAATAACGGATCACAATGCAAGACACGTTAGCATAATGAGCTCCACCATAAGTTTTGTAAGCGGTGAGTGAAAATAAAATGCGACAGCCAGTGATCCGCTTCCGTCGTCCCAACCACTGATCTTTAAGCAGTGTTAGCCCACAAACACACACTTACACACAATGTTACAGTAGCAGCACCCGCATTCAATGCACAGAGCTTCCCGTTGTGAATACACATGCCGCAGTGACCCTCTTAGGTATCAGACGAGGAGCTGAAGCAATAATCTAAGTGTAAAAATTTGGGCCAAGGAACAGTCGTGCAGCACCGACTGTGCAACGTTATGAGGACTGTCGCTTTTCGGTGCGCAGCTCGATCAGTCAATGAACGAGCTATATGCCATTCCGCTTATAGCCGGCCTGTGTCATGTTTCTCCTAGACTTACCATATAAAAAAATCCCACGTAAAAATATATACTTCCAACGATATAATTGATTAGAAAATTAAGTTATAAATGGGAATGTTCACGCCAGGTCTTTTCTGCGCAAAGGCAAGCCCGGCATGAATGCCGAAGCGGGATTAAATTAACTGTTTTGAAGAAGCCATAATCACATTCGGCGCATTTCGTTGATTAGCTCTAGCTGATATCTCTCCAGGTCCTTTTTTGATAAATGTTTTTTCTATTAAAGAACTCAATGACTTTGCACCTTTAAAACTTGTTACTAAACGCCAAGCTTTAGCGAGAATTTCCACATAAAAATTGTTAGTTTTACAATTCCTCAGCGAAGCGGGGTAAGTGCGCACCTTGCTCTTACCCTGGAGTGCAATGCTTTTAGTGGGCCAGTGTAGACAGGCGGTATTGTGAACTGTCAGTGATTATAAGACACCTTATTTGTTCGAAGTTTCCCTTCCTAGTATTATATACCGCGAGCTGGATTGTATAAAAATTCCCAATTGAGAAATTCTGCTTCCCGTTCAAGGTCTCAATAGAATTTTCGCGTGGGACCGGTACACAACAATAAATACAAACCTCGTTTGGAGGCATGCGTCACACAGAAATAGCTGTGTTTTTCAGGCTATGAGAACTTACTAAAGCCTCTAAAATTATGTAAGAAGTGTAGTTCTCATTTAGAGGGCACTAGACGAGGAAGCTGTCTAGGTTAAAACTATGACTTTCTTGTTAGTTTAAGTACGGAACGTTGCTGCTGAAGCGAACTGACAGCCTCTAATTAAGGGGGCGGCGAGGGTCGCTTTTTGATTTTAGAACAAAAATAACGTGAGTCCGTTAACACACCGGCAAACTCACGTGCTCAAAGAGACAGCGTTTTGCACAAAAAGTACCAAGAGTAGAAATTGGCGACATTTTTTTCCCAGTAGCGCGAAAGAACGGGAAAACATTGTATCTGTATACTGAAAGTGACACGGCCGTCCCGAGAGCATCGCGTCGTCGGTGAATTGCGGAGGGCGTTTCCTCGCCGCCGATCGATACTGCGAACAATTTTCGGAAGAGGCAGTTCCTTCCTTTGTTAGTTCGTTTTCTTCTTTCTTCCGCGACACAGGCTATGATGTTGTTGCCAAGGGGAGCTGGAGGCGAGTTAGAAGAATTGTTCTGACACCGCTTCCCCTCTGAGCGAAGACCAGGAGATCCCTGTAGTAAACGGCACGGATCTTTGTGCTTTAGAAGAGCTGCTGTGTGCTTGGTCCACCCGACCCGTTTCCGCTTTTGTGCTATGCCTGTCTTGCTATGGTTATCCCTAACTTTTATTTACTATGTCACATTTTTTTAGGAGTGGAATATTTTTCTTACTCTCGTAGGACAGCGTTCCCATTAGCGTCTGTGTTCAAGGCTGCTTAGTAATGACTTTGGGGTGCATACTTTCACAAATAAATATTTGCTTTTTGTTTTGTTTTTAGGAATGAGACAGTAAAATATATGGTATTCGTTTTTTTAGAAATCTTTCACAGTGGAAACATTCTCATGTTTTCAGAATATTAAAGGGTGATGCATTCTTTTGAAAAAAAAAAAATACGATTTATGTCTTCAAGCTGTATCGTCGGGACGACAGTTGCAGCATTTAAACAACAAGCACGCTCAAGGTTTCTTCTGAGCTTCACAGTGTGCCCTAATGTTATTTTAACAAGTTAGTATGACACGTAGACTGAATGCAGGGTTAATGTCGTAAGCTAGAGTGACTCAACATCTCTGGAAGCCTAAACTGTTTGTGTTCCTAAGATATAGTACGGTCTTAGTGTGAGTTTAAATTACTAGATGTCATCAAAGCAAAAGTCACTTCGGGGACACGGGCGACAGGGGGGACAGGGGAGACAAGGCCCCAGACTGCTAAAAACTTCCTTGACGTTCATAACCCACGAAGCGCTGTATTACTTTTTTTTCTTCCTATTATATATACGATTCCTGCTTCGTGATTTGCTCCGCGGTGTCCTTTTCGTCTAACGCTGCAATCTCATTGGCTGCTGAGCGATGATAAGATGCTCGGTTTTGTCCATGTCCCGCTTTCTTAAGCTGCAGCAGTGACAATTCATCGCGTAACTGATAACGTCACAACATGGTGCTCCGGTCTAAAAAAAACAAAACTTTGCTATGCCCGTTTTCAGTGATAAAGGCATGGGGGCCCGACGTGAAGTCAGAAATTGCGCGATAAAAAAAATAATATATTTTTCTGTAAGTATTGGGTCTCCTGAATAGGACTTTTTCTATCGTCTGAGCACCACGGAACGATGACAAAAGCCCGTAATAACGTTTCGCAACCAGTCTTGCCTTGCTAGCAGACGATACGGTGGCTTCGCGGCTTCAGTATATCTTCCTGAGGGAGTACGCGACTGCGTTGAATGAAGTTGGTGACGGTCGACGGGACTTCTATTGTGGGAGTTCACCTTCTGTGGGATTTCAGAAGCAAAAAGTGCACGCACACAGCTTTGATCGACGCTCGAGGCGCGCGAGCCAGCGAACGCTTCCCTTTGAAGCTCGCATCCACAATATTGGAGAAGGTGAAAACACTCTGAAGCAGAATCACGCACGACGACGACTTGAACTGTATCAACGTCGAAGTGCTCCAAGTTTCATATGGGTGGTTTAATCTCGAATCGTACAGCCAAAACAGGTAGAAATATAAGATTTCCTAAAAAAAATATATATATATATTTTATGGCATCGTCTCTAAAACACAGTTGCCACAAACCGTAACTTCGACGGATTTGTGTTCTCCACCTATGAAGCTTAAAAGAGGCCCCCGGAGGAAAGCAGTGTTTTTCACATCCGTTGTGGGTCGTATGTTTCCCTCAATCTCCCTCTGTGGATTGTAAAGAATGACGAAGTGATAAAACAAAAAATAACTGAGGAAACTGAAGCGTTTAATTGGGCAAACGTGTGTCCAAAACGAAAAGGAAACAGAAGATAAACAACAGAGAGTCGCCGGCGTCGAAGTCGGCGTAAGAGCAGGGTCGAACGCTGGGGCCAGACTGACCCCGGCTCGCCACGCGGAGGACCTTTTCAACACGCGTGTGTCCCTAGAACATTTGGCCTATAGAACGTTCGGCGCGTAGAACATTCCTAACTCGATCAGACGAGAAAGTTATCCAGCTTAACGGAACGCCAAGTAGAAAGAATATATAAAAGAAGATTCTGCTCCTTGGAACCAAACCCAGATCTTCCGCGCGACAACCAAGCACGCCAACAACTCGGTCACACAGACGCTCGCTCGGCGACGCGTGTGACACTACTCCCCCATTTAAAAAAGTGCTTCGCCTCGATGAAACTCGGCGGGAAATGAAACAGCAAAACAAACAAAAATCATGGCAAACTACGGAGCTTGTAAAACAGAGTCCTATCGAGCGTAGTACAAAAACGCGGTTCAGAGTCTTATCGATCGTAGTACGGCTTGAAGCGCACGACGTAAACGACTTGCGGTCGTGGAGGGCGGCGTGATGAAGCCCGTGTTCCGTCGGGCATCGGGAATCACCTCGTAGTTGAGATTCCCGAGCCGACGAAGCCTTTTGTAGGGTCCGAGGTAGCGCTTCAGGAGTTTCTCTCTAGGACTGCATCTTCTTATCGGGGTCCAGACCCACACACGGTCTCCGGGCTTGAAGCGAACGTCGACCGACGAAGATTGTATGGGGTGGCGTCGACACGTTGTTGATCTTGAATCTGGAGTCGGGAGAGCTGGCGAACTTCTTCGGCTCGTTGAGCAACCACCTCGGCATCGTGGTTCCAGGATCGTCAACTAATCCGTGGGGCTGCATCGCATCCAACCGGCGGAAACTTCGAGCGACTTCCCTCCAGCTATTTGAGCGCCATCTCTTATCCGTTTGTAATCTATTAAGAACTTCCCGTCTACGCCGGTAAATTTATTTAATAAAATGAGACACATATTACTGTTGCTGCTTAGATTTAAAAAAAAAGTATCCTGGCAAAGTGAAACAAATATTCTGGTCAGCTAAAGTTTCGCCCTCATACTTTGCTCTCATTGGTCGGTTGTTTTTTTGTATTTTGACCGTTGAGAACAGTTGCGTGTCGGCTGCCGCGCGGCTACGTGTTGCGCCGACTGCTCGACCGCGCGTGTGCCAGCGGTGCGGTGGTGGTTTTTGTTTGCGGCAGCGGGCAGTGGCGTTGTACTGTTGATTATCAGTCTATTTCGTCGACCAGTAAGCCGACCAAATGGCACCTTGTCTTTTGCTCGACTCATTGGTGCTCTAATTCATGTGGCAACAGCTCTGCCAAATTCTTTGGGTTCCCGAGTGGCGAAAGGTAAAGACAGGGGCTGGCTATACTTTTAGTTAAAGAGTTTCGGATTGCCGAAAACTTTACAATCCATGCTTCATTGTGGTAGAGTTATTGTAGAAGGTCAAAACTGACAGGGCATTTATGTTAAGATAAGTGGTGTGGGGGGATCGGTGTTAGAGCACCGGGGCTCAGTAGCACGTGCGCGGAGATCTTCTCGCTGCAGAAGGAACCTGCGAGGAACCGTGGCGATCGAACCACTGTTGCTAATTACCACAAGGTTGAATGTGTGATTGCAAGTCTGTGAATACTTGAATAGTAGTCTCGTGTAGATTTTTTACTTTGTTGTGCCGTAAAGGGAACGTTTTTTTTTTGTTTTTTTTGTTTTTTTTTTTGTATAGAGAGAGTGCCTAATAATAAGAAAACTTGCAAAAGAAGTTTGGACTTGTGCTCAGACTAGCGATGTGCGCCCTACTTAAGCCGGGAAACACCAGCGGCTGGGCGCATTTTGCATTTATTTATTGACGATCTATTGAGAAGTGTCTGTCCCTGAACATGCGCCGTTGCTGAGCCGATCTCAATCGAGCGACGCAAAGTCAGGTGAAATAGTTTCGGAAGCGTCGGACACTCGTAAAAAAAATGTTAACACTTCTTTAAAAAAAAAAGATATTGCCATTACCTTGTTTTGTAGAAGAACGAGACGGCGGCAATGGGAGTAGTTCCCTCTTCTCTCAACACCTGCGACAATATGATGCAAATTCGTAAGGAGTTCGGAGGCTGCTCTGAACACCGAACGAACTTGCATCCTTTTGTTGCCGAAGGTGAGAGAGGGAGAGGAGGGACAACGCTTCTCGCGCTTCTCACACCTTATCCAATAAACTAGCGGCTGCCATGACGACGGCGCCCGTACTGTTTTTTGTTTATTTCTTATTCTTTTTGTAGAAACCCAACGCCCGTTAGGGGAAATTTGGTGCTGTCGTCTGCAATTGGAGTCCCAATGGGAGGTATAGGAAGATTCCGCCGGTGATCGCGTCGGTCATGCACCAGCTGAAACGGTGTTACTCCTGTGGTGTCTTGCACCACCGTGTTGTAAGCAAACGACGTAGGGTAACACATCGTCCGACGTCTTGTGCTCTACATCGACATACTTGTAAATCATGCCGGCGATTGTTTTGTTTAGTCTCTACGTTAGTCCATTTGTCTGCGGATGGTAAGCAGTGGTTCGACTGTACGCTGGTGCTACTAAGACGAAGAATTTCGTGCGTCAGCTGAGACATGAACGATGATCCAGGGTCCGTAATGAGGAGTTTGGGGTCGCCGTGTCGGAGGATAATGGACTCCAAGAAAACCATGGCGACTTCAGCAGCCGTACCTGATGGAAGGGCTTTCGTTTAGGCGTACCATGTGAGATAATTGGTCGCAACAATGATCCATCTCTTTCCTTGCGTTGAGGGTGAGAGCGGTCCAAGTAAATCCATTCTAATTTGCCGGAATGAGGAAGATGGCGGCGCAATAGGCTGAAAAAGTCCTGCCGGTCTCGTCGGTGATTTCTTCCGTCGTTGACACTCGTGGCAAGATCGGGTGTAGTAATGGACTGTCTTCGAAGCTTGGGCCAGAAGTACATTTCGCGTATCCTGGCAAGTGTCCTGCTGCAGCCAAGGTGTCCCGCCTTCGGGTAATCGTGGTAGTCTTAAAATATGTCTTCTCAAAGACTGGAAGGAATCACCAACAGCCACGCCGTGTTATTGTCGCTAAAGTTCCTGTTGTAGGGCACACCTTGTCGGATGGAGAAGGTTGGCAGTGTTCGTATGAAAACGCGGCGAACAGCGCTTCCTTGTCCCTCTAAGCGCTCGATGAGTGCTCGCAGTTCAGGGCCGTCTCGTTGGAGTGCTGCCATGTCGCTGAGATCCAGAGCGCCGAGAAAACACTCATCGTCGTCGTCTTCAGTGCAGGCAGGACCGGCGTCGATGGCGGTCCTTGAAAGGCAGTCGGCGACATTGTGCTTCCGGCCGGACCTGTGCAACATGGTCACGTCGAACTCCTGCAGTCGTAGGCTCCACCGGGCGAGGCGTCCTGAGGGGTCCTTCAGATTCGCGAGCCAGCAGAGCGAGTGGTGTTCTGTGACCACGCGAAAAGGACTTCCATACAAATATGGGCGGAACTTTGTAATTACCCAGAGGACAGCAAGGCACTCCTTTTCAGTCGTTGAGTAGTTCCTCTCCGCGTTAGACACCATACGACTTGCGTATGCCATGACTCACTCTGCCCCGTTCTGCCTCTGGACTAGTACCGCGCCCAGTCCGGTGTTACTGGCGTCGGTGTGGATCTCTATTTCAGCAAACTGGTTGAAATGGCCAAGAATCGGGCCATGTCCGTAGTCCGTCCGCCGTGCACGTGCTCCTGCTCGTGAGCTCACGCGCTCACGTACTCACGAGCACGTAAGCACGTGCTCCCGTGCTCGTGTAGGGCAAAAAAAACAACAACAAAAAAAAAAAACAATTGCATCTCCACGTGGTGAATGATGTTGATTGGGGCGAAGCTCTGGTGGTGCTTGTTTGCGTAGACGGTGAGCCGCAGCATGCCGAGCCTTTCGTTCGTTTTCATCCATGTCAGAAAGAGAATGTGTGGTGTGGAACGTGGTTATATACGCATTTGAGAATTTGACCGCACCGTAACATGGATGAAAACGAACGAAAGGCTCGGAATGCTGCGTCTCAGCGTCTACGCAGACAAGCACCACCAGAGCTTCGCCCCAATCAACATCATTCATCACATGGAGATGCGGTTGTTTTTATAATACACGGGGTCAGGTTTCGTTCACGCCGACTTTGGGATAGAGAGTGAAGAATAGATTCGAGCAGCGCAGTTTTATGCGCGAGAAGGCAATCCAGATGCAACATGCTTTGATCACCATATGGGGAGAGGAGCTTTCGAGGTAGTTACTCAGACTCCCTTTCTCCCCTCACCTTTCCTAGAAGAACATGTCGGCCGGGGCTACCTTTTCATCTCAGGAGCAGACCAGTCCTCACAAACAGTTATCGTGTCCGTCTTCGGGATTGTTGTCCAAACGCCGCCGCCTTTAGTGAGCGCGAGGCGTTGCTTTTGCAGGCAGAACTGTTGTTGACCGCCGATATTGTAAGGTCGTGTTCTCTTTCTCCTAGGCAACACTTCCTTTGCTTTCCCTTCTACCATATTTTGACTGACTCACTCCTCCTGGTCGTCACCGTACGCCACGTCAACGCCACATTCGTGCCATTTCACTTTTCGTGACACCGGGTTTGCTGCTCGCTTTACTGTCACGGGCCGTCTTATCTCACACAACGAGCGCGAAAGGTCGTGGTAATCTGCTGGTTTCAAAAGCAGGACGTTCACATACGCCAATCAGGGTCCCGAATCAATACAACGGGTGCCGGTTTCAACATAATAAATATTTACGACGACCGCTGGTCTATTAAGACGTGTTGCTTTCCATTTTGAACTGTTCCAATGTAGGTGGCAATCTATGATAAAATTGAAATGAGCAATAAATATAACAGGGTGAAAATTCATTATTTTTATCTGAGAACACTAAAAAAACAAAAAGCAAGATTCTTTTCAATTCTGTAAAGACGCGTAATTGATAATTCCGATTCGAGCCGCACAAGCACGTTTTTCTACTCTATTTAGGCTTAAATATAGACCATGCAAACAAAATACACTTTCTCGACTTCTCTTTTTAATAGACGACTATAATATATAAACATAAAAAAATTAAAAAATAAAATGGGCTTCTTGAGGAAGTCGATTTCAAATTTTACCTTTTGGTGTTTGCATAATATCAGTGTCAACGCCAGCCAAGTTATTTTATAACATACATAAAGAGCCTGTTTTGGGCTCCCCATCGACATAAAAAATGTCGGTTTAACCAGAGTGGATCGCATGTATCTAATTGTCAAATTTCATCAATAATTAACCGAAGGGGCATTTTCGGCATTTTTATGAAAAAAAAAATAAAAGCGCCTAAAACTCATGGCATTAGAGCTTTCTGACTGTACTCGAAAAGCTGTTTAAAAAAGTTAATATAATGCAGACTGACAGTCCACGGCGGGAGATGGGGGTAAACATATTACCCACGAGGGATGTGAAAAACACTGCTTACAGCCGCGGTCTCTGTTAAGCTTTGTAAGTCGAGAACAAAAAATCTGACGAACTTGTGTTTAGTGGCCACTGTGTTTTTAGAAATGACTCTATAAAATGTATGTTTTTTAGCAAAATTAAAAATTCGCCCTTTTTTGCCTGCGCGATTTGAGATGAAATCTCCAAATCACCCTTTTATATATTTCCACGTACATGACCGAGAAAGAAGTCAAACGTGAAAACAGCGCAAAAAAATGAACAAAGGACAAGTGAAAGGAGTGCACGGACAAAGCGCTGAGTGTCAACTAAAGTTTAATTTTCAGGCGAACCAGAAAAATAAACACAGAGCATAGGAAAGAACCAATAAAGACACAAAAAATTATACAACCCAACCGACAGGATTTCTACCACGTCATCACCCTTACACATGCCTGCCATTCTCCCTGATAAAATGGACCTCATCATCCCCCAAGTGCACCGACGGTGCGCTCACACATTGCCCTTCCCCTTTACATAAAATGAAAAATGCCTCTTCAGTCTTCCTGGCGGTCTTACTTTTATTGCGCGCCAAGATCGTCAAGTCATGAAAAACAGGTACACAGCCGCACCTACTGCAATGTACCGCTAAGTGGCCAGCGGGGGAGGAACGGAGAGAAAGGGAATGCTCCCTCGCCCTCTCGTTCACGCACCTCCCCGTTTGTCCAATGTACACCCTACCACATGTGAAGGGGATCTGATACACAACCCCCACTGCGCGTGGTACAAAAGGAGTGCGGTGGTTGACATCACATTGCAAATCACTGTTCCTCCCTCGGTTGACAGCAGTGCACAGGCGTGACAGATTCTCGGGTGCTGAAAACACCACTGGCACGCTAAACTTATGCGCCACTCGCTTGACCTGATGAGAGAGGGCGTGGAGATAAGGCACCACCACCGGTCTTGTTGTCGGTTTTTGTCTAATCTTAGGACTGGGTCGGCCCCTGAACACCTTTATGAGAGACTCTGCCACGCCCACAATCAACGTAAGGGGGTATCCCGCCGATCTCAGCCTAGATACCTGAAACAAAAGACTGTTCACACACCTATGATGACATGACTTCAGCAGAGAATCCCTCATATACCCCGTAGTAACTGCCCTCTTCACAAGCTTAGAGTGCGCTGAACCGAATGGAAGAACACCCTTCTTTGAACGTGGCTCATAGGACCAACACATATGCGACGGCTGCTTAGTTAGCCTCAGGTTCAAAAACTGTAGTGGTCCTGCTGATGGTGTCTTGAACTTAAAGGATAAACCAGGGGAGCACTTCGTAAAGCAGGCCAAGAAATCCAAACACGCGCCTTGAGGGCTCAGGCTCTGGTTGTCATTGCACAGCACTAGGTAGTCGTCCACATACCAAATCACTCTCAAAACCCGACACCCCAAAGGCATTGCAATAGACCTGTCACACCTCGCCAGATATATATCACTGAGGACCGGTGCCAAACTCGGTCCGATACAGATCCTACATTTTTGCAGGTAAATTACACTTTCAAATGTGACATATGTGGAGCTCAAGTAAAAACTCAATAATTCCAAAAAGGAATCCACCGCAGCACCCGTCGAGTTCATGAAGGCAACCGAACCACTTGCCTCTATGCACTCTCCCACAGCTAGCATCAATTCATCATGAAGGATCGAATAAAACATGTCCTCAACATCGTAGGACACGAACTCACAGCCTCCCGGATTGTCTTTTTTTAGGAAATCCACAAGGGCATCAGAATTGCGAATGAGAAAAGGGTCGTCCAACTTAAGCAGAGACAGGTGACGCTAAAGAAACGACGATACATGGAGCTGCCAAGAATCTTTCTGGGTAACAATCGCCCGGAACGGACTGGGCTCCTTGTGGGTCTTTACTGTGAAGAAGACCTCGAGATTGAGGCCTTTAGCCCCCGACACAGACTTCTGAAGGTTGTCTAACCCAAGCTGGCCGCAAAGCCTCACGGCCCGCGCCTTAACCTTCTTCAGCTCCACCCCCGGCACACCTCTGAAATTCTTCAGCACTGCCTGTCTCGCTCTCTCTTGAAACAAGCCTTCAGGTACTACAACAAAACCTCCCTCTTTGTCCGACTGCAACAGTTTCAACTTCGACTCATTGAACAACTGGACCATGGGTCCAAGCTTCATCCTAGGTAAAGGCCTTCGGTCTTTCCCCTTTATCAACCCTTCCACACATTCATGAACACACCGGTCCCTGTTGTCCTCTGACGTCTTCGCAGACACCTGCCGCACCAGGGCTAGCAGTTCCGAAGGCCTGACCGACGGTTCCGTGGCGAATTTAGGACCCTTATCCAGAATGTTCCTCACAGGTGTCGGAACGGTGGCACCTCCCAGTAAAACCACGTTGTCCTTGACTCCCGGTTGGCCTTGAAACTTCTTAGGCGAAAAGGCGCGTTGCAGCTCCCACAGGAATTCGGTGCATAGAGGCTAGTGGCTCGGTTGCCTTCATGAACTCGACGGGTGTTGCGGTGGATTCCTTTTTGGAATTATTGAGTTTTTACTTGAGCTCCACATATGTCACCTTTGAAAGCGGAATTTACCTGCAAAAGAGTGGGATCTGTATCGGATCGAGTTTGGCACCGGTCCTCAGTGATATATATCTGGCGAGGTGTGACAGGTCTATTGCAATGTCTTTGAGGTGTCGGGTTTTGAGAGTGTTTCGGTATGTGGACGACTACCTAGTGCTGTACAATGACAAACAGAGCCTGAGCCCTCAAGGCGCGTGTTTGGATTTCTTGGCCTGCTTTAGAAAGTGCTCCCCTGGTTTATCCTTTAAGTTCGAGACACCATCAGCAGAAGCACTACAGTTTTTGGACCTGAGGCTAACTAAGCAGCCGTCGCATATGTGTTGGTCCTATGAGCCACGTTCAAAGAAGGGTGTTCTTCCATTCGGTTCAGCGCACTCTAAGCTTGTGAAGAGGTCGGTTACTACGGGGTGTATGAGGGCTTCTCTGCTGAAGTTATGTCATCATAGGTGTGAGAACAGTCTTTTGTTTCAGATACCTAGGCTGAGATCGGCGGGATATCCTCTTACGTTGATTGTGGGCGTGGCAGAGTCCCTCATTAAGGTGTTCACGGGCCGACCCAGGCCTAAGATTAGACAAAAACCGTCAACAAGACCGGTGGTGGTGCCTTATCTCCACACCCCCTCTCATCAGGTCAAGCGAGTGGAGCATAAGTTTAACGTGCCGGTGGTGTTTTCAGCACCCCAGAACCTGTCACGCCTGTGCACTGCTGTGAACCGAGGGAGGAACAGTGATTTGCAATGTGATGTCAACCACCGCACTCCTTTTGTACCATGCGCAGTGGGGGTTGTGTATCAGATCCCCTTCACATGTGGTAGGGTGTACATTGAACAAACGGGGAGGTGCGTGAACGAGAGGGCGAGGGAGCATTCCCTTTCTCTCCGTTCCTCCCCCGCTGGCCACTTAGCGGTACATTGCAGTAGGTGCGGCTGCATACCTGTTTTTCATGACTTGACGATCTTGGCGCGCAATAAAAGTAAGACCGCCAGGGAGACTGAAGAGGCATTTTTCATTTTATGTAAAGGGGAAGGGCAATGTGTGAGCGCACCGTCGGTGCACTTGGGGGATGATGAGGTCCATTTTATCAGGGAGAATGGCAGGCATGTGTGAGGGTGATGACGTGGTAGAAATCCTGTTGGTTGGGTTCTATAATTTTTTGTGTCTTTATTGGTTCTTTCCTATGCTCTGTGTTTATTTTTCTGGTTCGCCTGAAAATTAAACTTTAGTTGACACTCAGCGCTTTGTCCGTGCACGCCTTTCACTTGTCCTTTGTTCAATTTTTTGCGCTGTTTTCACGTTTGACGATGTTAAACCAACTAGCCCAACTTACCGCCTTGCCGAGGAAGAAGGTTTTCCCCTTTACCCAGAGCCTCCGCCAGAAATGTCCCGGATGGAAAAGGCTCGACGAGCGTGAACTTAAAATAAAGGTTTCATGGGCAAACTTGTGCGAAAAACGAATGAAGGAATGCGTTGGAACAGCAGCAGCGTACGTCGCGGCGTCGGCGTGACTGCTGGCTGGAGCTAGAGTGAATGTGCCTCCTCATCGGCAGAATATGAGTGAGTGGGCAAAGTTCACGCTTGATTCCTTATCTACTACACTCAGCGCCTCTCAAACATTCGACTTAGAATGTTCGATACTAACTAGGCAAGATCATTCTGGCGTCCTTATCTTTTATACTCTGGGTAAGTGTAAGCATGAAACTTCTAGACGTAAGGAGTGCTCGTCCGCGGTCATGCGCAGGAAATATAGCTTACCCGATGTTATTATTCAGCTCCTTCGTTATTTGGAGTCTTACTTAAAACTGAAGAATCTGCAGGATTTGTTTTTCAGTGTGATGATTACAAGCAGGTACGAAACACATACCCATAGGGCGAGCCTGAAAAACTAAGCTTGGGGACTCAAACCAATCATGATAGGGTCAAAATAATTGCTCCCTTATTTCAACGCATGTCAACTACAAAATAATAAAGGGCCCGACGTTGCTTTGATATCATGGTCTAAAGATATGCTCTTTCTCGTTCGATGATTAGCAGATCTTCATGCGTGTGATGAGTTTCGTCAGACAGTATTGTATCGCACTCAAGTACAGTTAAATTTTATAAACCTGGTGAGTTTCCTTAGGCAATTACATGTTCCAAATAATAAAAAAACAATCAAAATTGCATTATTGAGCAAGCTATTCAAACTGTTTAAGACGGCAAACTTCAGTCATTCCATGTACGCTCGTCTTGCGTTTTTTGTCTACCGCAGGCATCCGGAGACGTCTCGAGGACTGTAAGTTGTCGTCGCAAATATTTCAAAAATAGCGGATTCACGGCAAACTTCTGTCGTGGTAAGTGTGAACTCTAGGCTCCCTATATCTATTTTTTAGGCGTTCAAGTTCCACGTCCTATTTCTGATCCATCGTTTATTGTCGTTTATTGGAAGGGAAAGCCAGTCCCATGCATTCGATCATAACATTTCCCCTAGCAACAGTTTGCTTGGAGCTGTGACGTCACACTTACGGGGTCAATAGCAGTTGTACAAAAAAAAATGTACAGAATTCACTTGATGAAACCAGCAACCAAGACAGGCGGTAAAGTGATTTAGTTCCAAGCATATACGCCGCCAAAGTTCATCATGTGGCCATTCGCTGGTGTTGACAGTCCACTGGAAACGTGCTGAGCTCCAGGTATATTAAAGGTGGGCTTTTCTGTTACCGAAGCGACAGGACATTATGCTTCGTGTCAGCCAGGCGCAGCCAACACTACGAAGTAATGAGACCAATCAAGCAGTGTCAAAAGCGCAAGTCACTATGTCATTGTTTTGTTAAGGATTGACTCAGTGATTATAGAACACGTAGAGAAACATAGCCGCCTCGGTGGCTCCGAGGCGAGAGCGCCGGCCTACGAATCCCCATGTTGGGGGTTCGAATCCCGGCCGAGGTACCCGCAATCTGGCGCAGGCTTATTGCGGAGAAGGCGCCGTGTAATTGAGCTTTCGGCTGCACGTCAAAAGATTCCGAGGTGGTCGAAATTAATCCTGAGTCCTCCGCTGGGGCGTGCCAGATGCCCGTCGTTGGTTTGTCACGTAAAACCCCCAAATTTGAAATTTGAATTTGAGCGCAGCGAAGAAACATGACGAACACGAACGCCGTGATGGTGCGCTTTGACGCTCTCTGATTGGCCTCATCAGGTTAGGCTGCGTCTTTTCTTAAGATGAAAAAAGGAAAGTATAGCCTCAGCCCGAATGTACGCCAAAGCATTGATTGTAACGGAGCAAAATCCGTACGCTCAAACGTTTATCGCGTCCAATTCATTCATGAGCTGTATTCATTTTTCGTTACACCAGGGAAAACCTCAAGATAAAGTTAGAATTATAACCCCCATGACTACGCAAAAACGTTGCAAGACGCTAATAGAAGAAATGATCCCCGTTTATTGTTAAAATTATACTATCGCAAATAACTTTGTGGGTCAATGGCATTGCGGTCAAGGATGCCGCTGCAACAATTCCGTCAGACTGGTATTGTTTTGAGAGATGCTTAACATTCAAAACAAATACCGATGCATCACGCTTTTACCAACATCCTCGAACAAGTCGAAGGCCAAAAAAGTCAAATAACAAAAGCATGCCCTTTGATTGTTTTTCTATTTTAGCGATTCTTTCACAAAAATACATGAATATGAACGAAGTCAAGGAATGAAAGCAAAAAATTATACTACATTTCCAGAAAGATGTGTAAGTTTTGTTGATTCCTTGGATCAGAACAATGTGTTTGATTCATTCTTTGACCGAGAATATGCAATATATCCCCTCTCCTCGAATAAAAAAAGAACAAATCTAAAAAAAAAAAGAAAAAAAAATTTGCGTTGGGAGACGGTAACAAAATTATTTGTATATTCCTTTGGGGTCGTAGAAGACACCTGGTTGTTCGTGGCATTGATGAATTGTCGTACGAATCTGCAGTCAACCTATATGACAAACTGATTAATGATGTATTTCAAGAGATGCTTTGAACCTTGATAACGGGAGTGGAAAGATGCCAGAGATTAGTGAGGAAGGTCGGCGGCAGGACGCGGCCTGTAATTTTGAAACTGATTTATTTTCGTGGAAAACTTTCCATGCTGAAAAATTGTTCGAAACTTAAGTGTTCCAAAATATTTGTGACCGAGAATTTTTCGCTTAGGGTTCACGAAATTCGTACACACCTTTGGGACAGCGCTGCTGCGAACAGAGCCAATACAGATAGATTCAAAGTAGTATACGATAAAGTAGTCGTCAACGGAAAAGTGTATATGTAGGAAGACTTATTGATTTAAGTTTGAGCAACAGTAACAAAGGAGTAATCGACGTTGTGGTCCTTCGCCTTAATTGCTTAGCATTCTAAATAATGACTGTTGTAGTGTTGTAAATAAGGTTTTAGATTTTGAGCATCTTATTTGTGTGTATCGCCTCAAAATTCTAGCCCTAAGAGAAAAATGGCTAAATGATAACATTTTGGATAATGAGCTTCTCCCGCCATATAACAACGTTTTTCTTAGAAATAGAGATTCAAGAGGAAGGAGTGTATAGCTCCTGTACGACAAAACCGTAAAGCTTCTGAGGATGGAGGATGTTCCTCATGTAGAAGTAGTCTTTTGTAAAGCACTTTTTAACAAAACTTCGTATTTCCATGGAGGAGTTTATATGCCTCCCAATCCACCCCTTACACCCCTTTTTGCCCTAGAGAATGTTAGAGAGTACTTAACCTAACACCAAGAACTAAGCATGAAAGTAATTATGTGGGGAGACTGAAATTTACCCAATATTGACTGGCCCAACTCTTTAGCTGGGCCACGTACACTAGATAACTTAGAGGGCTCGTTGAACGACTGGTTTCCTTCAGACCAGGCGCAAAATAGGAATGTTAATCACTAAATTGAAAGAGCAAATGCATTCAGACGAGTACTGGTGCTTTAATGTTACCCTGAGTGCTTTACTAAATCTTGTCGGAAAAGTTTTGAAGACACATGCCAATTTCATCTGCTATCCCTAACATGTTTATTAGCAATAACCTCCCAATCACTGATAGTGAAATTTCTAAAGCATTTAATAACCACTTTAAATCGGTATTTACCAGTAATGATAGACGAGTGTCCCGTTAGGAAATACATTAAGCATTCCAAGCATTCCATACTCAGTTCTAAGTGAGAGTGGTGCTTATAACATGTGGCTTATTATAAACGAAAATAACCATGTAAGGCCTGATAGTTTGCTTAATGCAATTTTGAGCCACTACACTGAGTGGGTCTCCGTGTATTTATTTGTTATATTTAAAAAATCATTATATAAAAGTCCACTTCCTGATGACTCTAAAAACGCCAGGAGTAGACCACTACATAAATCTAAAAACATGCAACTGTTCCAGAAGCTTGCTTGCGTGAACATCAAGCAAGCTTCTGGAATATCTAATTAGTAAACATAATTTTGAGTTCCTTGATAAAATGCAGTCCAACAGATAAACAACACGGCTTTCGGTGTGATTAGTCTACGAATGCACAATTGTTGTAATTGAGTCATAATTTTGTATCATCCATTCAAAGAGAAATCAAGTTTATAGCTATTTCCTAGATTTAGTAAAGGCCTTTGACAAGGTTTCGAAGAAAAACAAAACAAAAAAAACTAAATAGCGAGTGATATTTAAAAATGAAGAGCTCGTCAACTGGATAGTAGCATATCTTATCAAAAGACAACACTACATAGATTTTTGCAGCACCATTTATGATAATCTTTTTGTTAATTTTGAGGTTCCCCGAAGGATCTGAACTTGGACCTCTTTTTTGCTATTTATTATGGATATCGTAAACGACATTTTTGTAGGATTGATATCATATGCTGATGATGACTGTGCGCTTTATTATGAAGTCAATGATTATAACAATGAATATTAGTTGAATCAAAATTTGGGATTGATTCTAAAGTGGTCTGACTCTTGGCAGATGTCTATTAATTATAAAAAAAAAGTTTTTATGTTTGTAACTCACAAAAAGACAGTCTCTTAAGTTTAGGTATTCTTTCGATAACAAAGACTATCAGAGGCCTCAAAATACAAATATCCGGGACTATGGATAACCAACCAACGAAGCTAGAATAAGCATATTGAGTACGCTAAAACTAATGCTCTTCGCGGCTTATTTTATTTCAATAGAGATTAAAATATTCTACATCAAACACCAGATTACTAGCTTATAAAACAATTATTCGGCCAATGCTTCAATCTACTAACGTCCTTTGGGACCCTTCTATAATATTAAATACTACGAAGTTAGACAGGGCTCAAAATAAAGTCGTTTGATTCATCTTAATTTAAACACGTATGGGAGGACACCAGTGAGAGATCTAGTCACAAGAGCTGGCCTTCCATCCCTGGCGGAAAGAAACCGAGTATGCAGACTAGAATTCCTACACTAAATCATTCATGGCCATTATAAAATAATCGTGATAATTATATGACTTTTTCTGGGGGCTACTCTACAAGACAAAAAAACATTTACTCTTCGTTGTCACACTAAGCTAAGGTATTGAAATAATTGTTTAAAAATTTTCATAGTCCCACGAACGATGATGGAGTGGAACGGGCTTCCTAGCGACACGGCTGAACAGGAGGTCCCAGACATGTTTATTGCGCGTATTGTTTCAACTCTTTGTATTTCCCCCAATTTTGTCCGGAGTGTTCTGTCTGGTATCGGCCTTCGTGAATTGATACTATTTTTGATGCTGTATATCCACCTACTAGAATATCATTGTGAGATTTCTAGTATTACCAAATAAATAAATGAGTGCATTATGAACGCGAGTATAGCTGACTCCCAGCGTTTTACATGTTAAGTTTGATGCCGTGACATTGGTGCTAGTTAAGCTCACGTAAAGAATAAAACCCGTGAAAAATACTGTTTCTTAATTTGCCTGCTGGACTTGGGAGTTATACAACACGTAAAGTCACTCCACCATAGAGCGCGGGAAAATATCGACGTTGGTTTCGGCATCACCTTAATTTTCCGTTTTTTACAATAGCTATTTGAATCTAGAACGAACAAATATTACGCCTTAGAGAGGAAAGCTTGGATATGCCGAAGATGTCATTAGTGTGGGTAGCTCAATACTTTGCCTTTAAGCAGAATTGCAATTCGACAGCTCTAACATATCCCATTGACTTGGGGGGTTTCAAATCAAGTCAGTTTATTATTCCAAGTTTGCAGCAACAGAAATGGTGTGGCTGCAGAATGGGAGATGGAAGTTTACCTTGGGAAATTTGATAGGTTCAGAGCCTCTTTTCAATAAATGCATCTCGGCAGCACGAAAACAGCAAAAAGTAAAAAAAAAAGACGCGGTTTCTCGAAACTGAGGTGTCAAATATAAGTTTTCTTTGATTTTGTACATTGCGCGACGTTCATTGTATCTGTATGAACGGAAAATAAGATGATCAAGCTCCGACGGAGGAGACACACTTTTCAGGAGTTAAAAGAGGGTGTAGGTGCTACACTACTCTTCGTGTCTTGTTGAGCGACCGAATGGATTACTTGAAATTCCGCCAAACCGTAAATAATATTTTTATTGATTTCAAACTTATACCAGACACTCTAGCGATATCTTGACAGGCAGCATGCTTTAATCACTGGAAAAAGTTATACAATTTTGTAGCTGAGCGCCTCATAGCGCCGTGGAGTTTAGTTGTGTCAAATGTAGTTTTCGTCTGAAAGTATTACGTTATAGGCGGTACCGATGAGCTTTGGGTTGTTGTAGGGTTTTTTTTAGGGTGCGTGAAAAAATAGGATAAATCGTAAATAAAATATCAGGGAATGCGATTTTATTCCATAGTCATTCCTTTTAAACGCTTTATTTAAGGTTAGTCTTTAAAAAGGGACCAGTGAATCTATGTTGTCACCTTACGTCTGAGTGCATTATTTTCTAGGTTTGGTCTACACCAAGCCCGATTAATTTTCTGACCTTCTAGAGACGTAACGTGAATACCTTTCGCTTCTCTTTGTTGCCCCTGCACCCCCAATTATGCTCGGTGCTTTCATGCAACTGCATTACCCCCCCCCCCCCCCCCCCGGTCCCCCTCCAAAAAAAAGAAGAAAAGAAAAATGACTTCACAATATTGAAATTGCACAAAACAACTTTTTTTAAGAATAAATTTCTGTAACGACCACCAGTGGAATTGACGAGACCGTTCGGGAACGGCACCCAAAAATTCCAACATGACAGTCTCAGATACCCGATGACAAATAGCCATCGGCTATGCCATTACTTTATCGGGCGTCGCAGCAAAACACGCACCTTTCGAGCTACATCAACGCACACCGTGCGCGCCGAGCTTGTAAAGCTTCCTTAAGGTTGCCAATAAATCAAGTTTGGGCTCCATTTTACACGCCGCCTGCGCGAATCCAAGAAATTTGTAGTGACAGCGCGAGCGATATTTTTATCATTGCCTCCAACACTGTTCGCGTTATTGGCGCTCTCGTACTCTGAACGCAGCAAAATTGCGCTATTTCAATGAAAGGTTGAACGCGAGACGGCGTCGCTTGCCTTCAAGCAGACTTCAGTGCCGAGCGCTTTGGTTTTTCGGTAGAAGTCTCGCGCGAGTTTAGAATGCAGCGGAAAAAGCAATTTGTGATCGCTCTAACGCCCCGTCGATCCAATTTGTCTTCAGCCATTTCTGGCATAGATGTACCTTTAGAGACACTTTTATATGCCTAGCGATAAAGGAGCAGCAAACGTTCACCTATTTCGCATGGAATGTATTCAAGTCAGATCTCAGGCACGCAGCTCTTGCCCGTCTTTGCCGTCTCTTTACGAGTCACTCGTGAGTGATGTCTAAGAAAAAACGCGCGTCCGCTTTTTTCCTTAGTCGACTCTACGTTTGGTAAAATTCATCGTCGACTTCATGTTAGAAGGTTCAAAGTACAAATGGGCCTCTACTATTATAGAAACGAGACCTGTCAGTTGTTGGTTTCTTTTATAAACCCTCAGTTATAAAACTGCAAGTGAATTGTTGTTTGTGAAGAGTATTCCCTACAAATGCGTTTCTGACTTCGAAACGGCCTCTCGGAGCCTTTTTGCGTAGAAAAGAGATCACTCATGGGAACACATTCTGGACCGTCAAGATTTCAGATTTGGGCTTTATGCGAAATATAGTTTTCATATGTTGCTGCTAAAATATACCCCTAGAGATTAATAGTATGGGTACTTTTCAAAAAGCGAAAGCGGAAGCGAACGTGAGCTTCAATTTAACTTTCATGGGACTTGAAAGAACATAAAACACGGGTGCGGTTATGCGCGCTTCAACTTTGTGCCCCTAGAATGGAATCAGTGTCATTGCATATCATTAACGCATCCACACAAAAAACGTACTCCATTAGAAAAAGCTTTGCTGTTGCTCTTCAAGACAGGTGACTCTGCATGTATCGCGAATTGATTTCGATCGTTCCATGAAGTCAGCTTTAAATAACTAAATCGTACACAGTAAAGTCACTGGGGATTCTGAGTTCCTATTACTCTAAGTAAGTCAAACCACAAAATGAATTTCAACACCCGTAACATGGACACATTTAAAACCTTAGGGCAAGCGCGAAATTTATTTCTTGAATAAAGATTATTTTTTGTTGCCTGTTCACTTTATTAAATATAATTAAAACGAAACATTGCATCTGGTAGTTAGTCTTTTTAGACACAATAGTTTTAGTGGGGAAGAAAATCGTTTTCATTAGCTCTGTGTGGTTTAGTGCTGGGGCAAGTGAAGCACCTATGTCCTTTCTCAGTATTTCTCGGTACACTGACGCACTCACGGATTATACCACAGAAAAAAATGAAATTCTTCAATCTATCAGCCTTCTTTGACAATTCTCATTGAACAGTCCGAATAATCAAATATGTCTTATTTCTATATTTTGTGCTGTAGCGTCTGCGTCAATAAGACCACCTACACCTTAGCAGAAGCAGGGAATAACATAATCTGGAAAACAAATTAGAAAATAGAAATACTGAGTCACAATACAAATAAAAGTCAAATACATCAGGAAAAAAGTTTACAAATACAAATACTAGCTTTACATTAAAAATGGCCCCTATAAAATGCTGACGTAGGATCACATTTCTTGAAAGTATGGCGAAAAGGCGGATATCCAGTTTAAATATAAATGAATCCACTATTTCATCTAGAAATACAGAAATATGTTACAATAAATCGGAGATAGAAGTATAAAAAAAAATATCGATGAATCTATTGTGTATGACTCTCTTGATAGCGTTAAATCTTCTGTACGTATTGCAGAAATTGCACATTTTCGTTTAAGCATAAATATTAAATGAACATTAAATATTTTGATAATAAAAATGTTGGGTTCCTTTAAATTAGGCCACAGCTCTATAGTATATTTTATATTCTTTAATATTTAAGCTCATTCAAACTTGAAAGGATTTACTGCAAGGGCAGCAGGGGTTTACCGTTGTACATCATCAGACTGGCCCACTACAAAGGTGAATCGAATAAATTAATTACATCGCAGACGAATGTCACGTTGTACGTAGTATAAATAGCCGTAAACTTAATTTGACATTCTTTTTACGCATGCGAATAGCGAAATACTGTTAGCGCGAAAAACCAGTGCCGCTGTTTGGTTTGTATTTGAGAATCTGAAGACTATAAAAAAAGATCAAGTTCCCTGTTCCGTGTCGTGCCCTACAATCGAACCGCAGCTTCCGCCGGGGCGCCGCACACCCGTCTGCACACAGACAACACACAATCAAACTGCACGTACACATTCTCCAACCGATACAAAAGTTATTAACTTAGAAAACGTTATAGTCTTACAAGTACTAAAGCGTTTCACCAAGTTAAGACAATCGGGACTTTTAAGATACTCGTCAAAAAACCATGTCCGCCATAGTGCGATTCTTTGTGATGCTTTTCGTTTCGTCGTTATACGGTCAGAATCCAAATTATACACTCCCAAGACCTTTTACCATGCATTGGGGCCACAATACACGTTCAATTCAAAATTACTTACCGTGAGACGCGGTGTGTCACGCAACGTCATGCGACACGGCGCCGTCACGTGACACCTTGACGACCTTAATAGATCAGCTCAGTTACGGAATTGCCCACAGACTGCTTGCACGAGCAGTGTAACCCTCCCCACCCCCCCCCCCCCCCCCCCTTCCCCCCCAACTGGCCTCCCGTCGTTCGACGTGCCACAGTTCTGGGGGGACGGCTGTTAAGGAAACTGCAGTGTATTCTATGCAATGCGTATGTTTCGAAGCACAGCGTATAGGTGGTGTTTGACCGTACTCTATGGAATACCCATCTGTGGGAGTTCCATAACCGAGGTAATCTAGTAACGTTGGTACCATGACATGACATCACGACGCCATATGACACAATGATGCGACATGATACGTGGCGGGGTAGCGTGAGGTCCGGCTACGCATTGACGTCACGTAGCGTCATTTGACGGCACGGCTCTACACAAAACACATACGGCATCCGTTGCGATACCTCGCATATAACAGCTCTTACCTTAAAACGAATAGTGGGGTGAGAGTTCTATTAGGACACTAACCAAAGCGGTAAACTCTACCGCACACTAAATAATTTTTAAATCAATATGCGAAAAAAAAATACGCCGATATCTTTTTCGCACTAACACCGCTGCTTAGATCTTGGTCAGATATACTTTGAGATCGGATTACCTGCACTAGTTAAAAAAGACAAGAGCAACTGATAAGCACTTTCCTCTGAACCGTAACTACGTACTTAAAAGTTTGATCAGTCGCCACTAGAATTGCTATTCGGAGACTAATCTGTCTGAGCTGAAAACAATTTAGTTGAAAATAATGTGTAAGATTATTTCTTGAATATGTTGTATAAACAATATTAAGTTACCATTGATCGATGTAGTGCCTCAGTTAGGATCGCTAACTGCGTATAAATCGAAAACCTATTTTTTTATAGGGGTCACTTCACCAAGGAAATATGCCCCCACTCAATAGCGATTTCGTGGACAAAGCTCTGTGCTTATCCCTTCGAACTTGCAGTTCAGCCTAAAACAGGCCATTTCCTGCTCACTTTTATAAGGCTGTGAATCTCCTTTGTGCTTACATGGGTGTTGATATCGCCACCTATAGAGGCCCGGTGTGTTGTTTTCACCCGAGAAAAGCTAGGGATAAACACTCGCCGATGTTCACTTCCTTGAACACTAAGCGCGTTTGTGATGCGGGTTATCTGAAGCTACTTGTCGTTACCACTGTCACGCTTATTCTCTTATCAAACGCGGGCGACGTCGACACGAACGCCGGGCCCTAGGCGAACACGAAAACGATTGATAAACTTAGGGTGTCAATCGACGCCCTGATTGCTAGCTCTGCCCAAATCCAAATTGAGGACTCGGAGAAGTTAGACGAAATAAAAAAGAGTATCGCAAGACTAGGAGTCCGCGTTGGTAATTCGGATAAAGGGTGGAAGAGATCCAATATATAAAAACGAGAACTTGACCCCGGGCCCCAGACGAACTCGGAATATGTTGATCAACTTAGGGTATCAGTCGACGCCCTGATTGCTAACTCTTCCCAAGACCAACTTGAGAACTCGAAGAAGCTAGGCCAAATAAGAGGGAGTAACGCCAGACTAGGAGTCCGCATTGGCAATTCGGGAACTAGAGTGGAAGATGTCAAAGTCATAAACGAAAACTTAACCACGGTGAAATTAACTCTGGGCGAGCTTCAACAAAACATTGCTGCTCTGCAAATTCAGTCAAAATCTCTCGAAAATGTTGTGGATGACCTAAATAATCGCTTAAGAAAAAGTAAACTTGTTTTCAAGGGATTTCTAGAGAGCGATATTGAAACTTAGAGCAAAGCTGAGGCAATCATCTGTACTTTCGTAGCAAGAAATTTGAATGTTAACTTGGGTGAAGTGGAATCAAATTGTCTTTGAGCTCGGAAAGAATTCCCAAGTTAATGGGTGCGTTCGATCCGCGCTCTTTTAGTCTTAGTCTGACGCTCCGAGTTCTGTATACCGAGCACAGCAACTAAACGGAGCATAGAGTACAGGAGAGCGAAACACCGAAACTATCGACGAGCCGCCTGAGTCATTTCCTGCCGCGCGGTTATGACAAGCCCGGCATTTCGTGAATATGGGTGGCAGAAGCCGAAATTATTTCCACGATAAATTAATCAAGGCCTCTGCAAAGTGACAGATTGTAAATACAAATAATAAAAGAAAAATACGGTGGCGTAGTGTATACGAATGGTTTAATATTCGTAAAAGGTTTGACGACTCGTTTTTAGCACATATGAGGTAAGTTACCTTGACGATCTATTTATTGACCATGCATGCTGTTTAAAATTTAAATGAAAGACAACATTTTTTAACTCGCTTGTCGACGAGGGAAACTGTCAAAATGTTCAGATGTTCCGTGGTTTCGACTTTCTGCACGAGACAGAACCCGTCGATGAGCCACGTCGATACCGGCACACGACCGTTCAATCGATAGCACGTCAATTCGTTATCAGGCAAGATGCATCAAGTCACCTTATCCGCAACGCTTATTTCGGCTTTCCTAATGAAGTATCTTTAGTCGCTGGGCTAAGCATTCTAAAAAGCAGTCTTGGGTAGTAACGCGTTACTAGGGACGCGTTACTGTAGCTTCGTAAGGTTTCGGTAACTTGTAACTCTAACGAGTTACTTTTTTAAAAATGTAACTTGTGACTGTACTTCTATTACTTTTTCTGAAGTAACGATGAAAGTAACGACGTTACTTTTGTCGTTATTTTCCAGTTGTTTTATGAATAATATATCATTGAACGAGTACAATCTAGATATTCCTTGCACTTTCAAAATTGTATTTTCCGACATTTCGAGTGTCAGGTTGGCCTTGCAGAAACTTGTAAATACGTTCTTTCTCGCTAGTCACGAGCCGAATATAGCCACGTGTAGATTTTATGCAAATAAAATCTAGTTATCTTCACGCACGCGCTTGTACTTTGTGACTGAACACTTACATCTTAGTATCTTCAAGCGCTACCTATGTTGCGGCTTTTTTTTTTCGCAAACGCTTTTTAATTGGATGAATCAACCGTGAATAATCAATACACGCGGCGGGTACTGCACATGTTTCATATTTTTATTAACGCCACTACTGCTTTATGCGCATAGATCGTATATTAATGTCCGCTACTACTCCAGCGTGGTGTCAACAGTCGAGGCAAATTTTACTGCTGTTTGCGCGAGTTTGTTTCTGGCTTGCCGGGCACAAACTGAATTATGTCCAGCGACTCTATGAATCCAGCGGAACCGTCAACGAGCCAGCAATGTGCTAGTGCTACCAACGATATAGGGATTTTGTATTGGTTCCGCGTTTGCCCCCGTGCAATTCCTTCCAGCGCGCCAGTTGAGCGCCTGTTCCGCAGGGCAAGTTCGTGTTCGCCATCAAACAATGGAAACTTCCAGATAAAAATTTTTAAAAGCCACTGCTGCTAAATTACAATATAAACTAAAAAGCGCCCATTTTTTAATTTTATGCAATAAAACTTGGTGAGGGGCGTTTTCTAGCCTTTCCTAATTTTATTTGTGTTATAGAAAAGTAACTGACAAGTAACGTCGTTACTTTTTAAAAGTAACTGTAACTGTAAGGAGTTACTAGTTATTGCGGTAACTGTAACAGTAACTTCGCTACTCTTTTCTGAGAGTAGCTGTAAGTGTAACGAATTACTTTTTAAAAGTAAATTACCCAAGACTGCTAAAAAGTGCAGCGGTCCGTCTGTCTTCTCATCTTGACAACTTTTCTGTCGCTGTGATATCGGCACGCTACCGTTTGATCGATGAATTCATTTTCAGGCAAGGTGCACGAACAAACGTTTTCCGGAACGGTAATTTCTGTCTTGGCTTTCAAATCCAATCGCTTTTACCTGCTGGATTAAGCACTATTCAACAGAAAAAGAACAGCGGTCCGGGAGCGCCCTTCGTGTCGACAACGTTTCGGTCAGCGCAGCCATCTTGAGTGTGGGCTTGACTTCACGGAGCGCGAAGAAGTCACTCGCGCTCCGAGATATACTAGGTGCACGAAGAGAGCGCTGAAGTGTCAGTATCCGGGGGCGCTCCTGTCCGTTTAATGAACGGAGCGCCAAACTCTCGGGCTCTGGGCCACGGACTTAACGCGCCCCATGCTTGGCACGAATCACTTGCCCAAAACTCATAGTACTCACAACGCACATTCACCCCGTTTATCATTTTTAGTAGCTAACTTTCGAAGCACCCTTTTAAAGAAAGTAGAAGTTGTAAATCTCAAAGTCCGGACATCCTATTTGGAACGGAGTCCTGGTTATGCTTTGATATCAACAGTGCCAAACTTATTTTATCTAATACTTACAATATGTATAGAAAATACTGAACTACACAACGAGGAGGTGGCGATCTTATCGCGGTTAGAAAGGGTGTCACCTGTTCAGTCGTCGAAAACATTTCGGCCTTCGAAATTTCTTGGTACGCCTACAACTTGATTCCCGAATCCTACTCCTTGCTGTTTGTTGTCGCGCTCCTAGCTCACAGACAAGTGAATTTAGTTAAAGCTCTTTGTAATTTGGCAGGCACCATAACTAGAAATTCCTGAATCACTCACTTGTTCTCGCTGGGGTTTTTAATTTTCCTGGTATTAATTGGTCGAGTCTACAACTCCACTACTACACTGTAAACCCTGTTAAATGCAATGTCTTTTTTTAAACTTTGCGTGCCAAGGATGTTTACCAGATGGTAACTGAACCCACAAGAAAACATTCCACCTAAGGCCTGTTTCTAACTACCCATCCTCAGTATGTGCTGGGTGTTAATATTATTGAAAAGGTTAGTGACCATAGGATTATTTTTTTAATGCAGCCTTTGTCATTCAACATTCCGCAAAGACCCAATAAAAACTCGATGACGATCTTCGTGCAAAAACTGAAGTCATAAAAAGGACTGTGGCTCAATTTCTTGCAGAATACACGTGTAACCAACCACGTATCACGATCTGTTGATGAAAATTGGACCTTCATTAGAAGAAAACTTCATTAGGTGCTGTCCCGTAACATTCCCACTTTTTCAATAGCATATAATCCGGTCTCCATATGGTTCACTAGATCTATAAATACACGGCTCTATAAAAAGTGACGGCTTTTCCAGAATGACGTGAGGTTCAATACATCTCTGCATTCGACAAATTACCACACTTTCAAACGCCTGTAAGAATGAAGTAAAAAACAAGTGGAAATTCTATGGTCAGGCACTACCATATACTTTGCGATTCTACCAAAAAATGTTTTTGGCGTTTCATTAATCCGAAAGAAAAATATATCCATCTAGACCTAACAAATGCGCATGGTGTGCGACTGTCGGACGGCGATGCAGCCAATGCGTTCAATAACTTTTTTTTCCAGTGCTTTCACAAATGAATGCATTCTGCTGCCTGTTTTTGATTTACATTTAAACATCGTTCAACGTGTAAATCATTTAACATTTACACCTCAAGGTTGTTCCGAACTAAATGAACATCTTCGTGTCAGTTGCTCTCCAGGAGTAGGCCAGATTTTTTCAGGACTAATAAATGTAACAAGGGACTTGATTTGATATCTACCGTTTTTTTTTTTTGCTATTCCTTCAACAAAGCCTCTACTTTATCATTTTCCCAAGCAATAGGGGCCATTCTCAAATAATACTTTTCCTAAAAACCGGTCCATCATCATACTCCTCAACTATAAACAGATATCCTTCACCAGTGTGCCCTATAAAGCTATAGAGCACGTCATATATACATACCAACTCGCTCGCCTGGATCAATTGAACATTCTGTTTCCAAACCCGCATTACTTTAGAAAACCTCACTCATGTTTCACCCAGCTATTCAAGTTCATTACTGACCTTCATGCCAATACTCATGACAACCACCAAACCGATATCACCTTCGTCGATTTCGCCAAAGCATTTGATTATGTCCCTCATAGTCGCCTCCTGCTAAAGCTATCACGTCTCTGTATCGAACCGTGTAATCTTGACTGTATTACTTCATTCTTTTCCAATGGAACTCAGTAGGTAAAATAAACACTTCAATTTCCTTCCAATGTTCAACGTCGTCTGCTGTAGTGCAATGGAGCGTTCCAGGCCTTTTTTGTTTCAAATATATGTTAATGACCTACCTTCTTCATTAACGTCCACAATTAGGCTTTTTGCCGAGATTGTGTCATATATAAAATTTTTTATAATACATCCGACCATTTAATTTTGCAAGATGACTTTGATAGAATTGGAAGTTGGCGTACTTATTGGCCCATGAATATTAATGCCGGAAAAGTAAACACCTAAACATTCCCACATGACCGAGGAGATCGTCTACCAAATATTCCCTTTTAGCAGGCAATAATGACAGGGCGTCTGTCTACAAGAACCTAGGTGTCCACTTTTCAGAAACGTTAAACTGGTCTCATCAAATATATGGTATAGCAACGGGTGCTCACAAAACCCTCGGCTTCTTGCAAAGAAGGGTATCTCTAACGCCTCCGTCCGCTAAATTGCTTGCTTAGAGATCGCTGATACTTCCAAGAGTGGAACACGCTAGCGCTATCTGGAACCCACATCAGGAACACCTTGTTGATAAACTGGAATTCATCCTCTGTCTACTCACCATTCACTAGTGTCTCGTCGCTAAAAAACAAACTCGGTCTACATTCTCTTGAAGAAAGTCCACAGCTTTCACGACTATGTCTGTTTCATACAATTTTCAATAGACGATCGACCGTTAGGCAGATGTACTGCAAAACTACCGTTTATATATCATCAAGAACTGATCACCAGCTCGAGACCCAACTGTCAAATCGCAGGCACTATCACTCTCCTCATCACCAGTCGTCACGTGCATTAGTAATAGAAACGGCTTTGCTTTTCGAGGTAGTATCTGAAACAAACCAAACAGCATATAAACTAAAGTTCGAACAATATCCTGGAATATGCAATTAGTAACCAGTCACTACTTCGACGTTCAATTACCTTGCATAAAGGTTATATTTTTGCATTTTCGTCTATGGATATATTTTGAATGTTCTTTTTTAGAGCGCAGCTCTTAGGGGCCCGTTTCCGGCTTGAGCGGCGTCGCCGTCGGCGTCGGCGTCGCCGTCGCCGTCGCCGTCGCC
This sequence comes from Ixodes scapularis, assembly GCF_016920785.2. Taxonomy (NCBI): domain Eukaryota; kingdom Metazoa; phylum Arthropoda; class Arachnida; order Ixodida; family Ixodidae; genus Ixodes; species Ixodes scapularis. The sequence continues at coordinate 77,124,786 of NW_024609857.1, forward strand.
GTCGGCGTCGGCGTAACCGCGCGGTGCATCATGGGAAATGTCCCATAATGCACCGCGCGAGCCCCCCACCGGGGTCACGTGACCTCGTGGGGGGCACGTGACCCCCCGAGGTCACGTGACACCCCGAAGTCACGTGACTCCCCTGAGGTCACGTGACCCCCTCCTCGAGGTCACGTGACCCCCCGAGGTCACGTGACCCCCGCCGATGTCGCGTGACCCCCCGATGACATCATCCTCACTGATGACGTCACCGGCATCCACATCGTCATCGTCATCATCACTGATGACGTCACCGGCATCCACATCGTCATCGTCATCATCACTGATGACGTCACCGGCATCCACATCGTCATCGTCATCATCACTGATGACGTCACCGGCATCCACATCGTCATCGTCATCATCACTGATGACGTCACCGGTATCCGCATCGTCATCGTCATCATCACTGATGACGTCACCGGAATCCACATCGTCATCGTCATCATCACTGATGACGTCACCGGCATCCACATCATCATCGTCATCATCACTGATGACGTCACCGGCATCCACATCGTCATCGTCATCATAACTGATGACGTCACCGGCATCCACATCGTCATCATCACTGATGACGTCACCGGCATCCGCATCGTCATCGTCATCATCACTGATGACGTCACCGGCATCCACATCGTCATCGTCATCATCACTGATGACGTCACCGGCATCCACATCGTCATCATCATTGATGACGTCACCGGCATCCACATCGTCATCGTCATCATCACTGATGACGTTACCGACATCCGCATCGTCATCGTCATCATCACTGATGACATCATCAGTGACGTCACTGATGTCGTCACCGGCATCCGCATCGTCATCATCACTCATCACTCGCTGATGACGTCATCATCACTGATGACGTCATCAGCGACGTCACTTATGACGTCACCGACATTCGCATCGTCATCGTCATCATCACTGGTGAAGTTATCAGTGACGTCACTAATGACGTCATCGGTACCCGCATCGTCATCGTCAGTGATGACGTCATCAGTGACGTCAGTGATGACATCATCGGCACTGGGGGTCACGTGACCCCCAAGGTCACGTGACCCCCCACTGGTTAGTTTAACCCCCCCCCCAGTGCCCTTCCCTCCTCCTCCTCAAGAGCTGCGCTCTAATTCGGTGTTACAGGGAGTTGTAAGCGCCTTTCATTTTTATTGGGTGAATATTTGCTTACACCCGATTCAAATATGTTGTAATATCAATACTATAATATTATATTTTGTATTGTGCTCTGTTCCCAGCTCTTCTTTTTTTGTGCACGCTTTCCTCAGCACTTTTGTATGATGTAAGTTGTATATACTCGAAAACATTGTTTTGAAGGTTACCAATATCTATGTTTTGAATTTCTTCTTCATGCAACGCGCTCGCGATTCGAGTGCCTTTGGGGTAATGAAATAAAATGGAATAAAATGAAACTTCAGGAGATTATTGAAAACTAAGTGGCATGTTTGCTAAACCTAGGCGGACGTCCAATATTTATCAGAAATCCTACTTTTGGTGGAAACGTATTCGCTTTTACTGAAATTTCAGTGTAGGAGGTGTAGTAATAAAGTAGAAAGTTGGGCTAGTTGTTATTCCGGTGTGTCTCTTCCCTTTTTGTCCTTTTGCGCTGTGTATTTGTCAATATGTATAGGAGGTGTAGATATCGTAAAATAAATATTGGAGTGATTATATTTACAGGCAGAATCGAGCTGCTGATATCCTCTCGCCTGCCACACAAGCATAGCGGTCGTTTACTTGCAGATTCCGAGATTTGTATTCGGAGCCTCTGAATTATCCTCCTAAACCAATTACCTCAAGTGCTACTTCTGCTGTGGCAGATTACCTGAGAAACTGGGATTATGTTCTTTGTCTAATGGACGTCGCTTATATGATATATTGTTTTACTTAGCGCTGTCAACTCAGTCCATTCGCTCTCAATGCTTTGTTTGTCCCCAACGTTTGTACCATATGTCGCAGATTGCAAGAATTCAACTCAAATATAACAGGCTAGACTAATTTTGCAGTGTATATTATTTGTGACGTGAACAATATATGACGAGCAATCCAGTTCGTAGTGCATTCATGGTCGTGACTTTGCTCATCTCAGTTTTTGTTTTGTACTCGTATATATTTTAATTCATATAACAGTGTAACACTTTTGAGGTTTATTGCTGTTTGTGGATACATCAATATGACAATTATTCTTACTAATTACTTCTCTATACTATTACAATTGATGCCCTTAATTGCTCAGGGACCATATCATTGTTCTGAATGGCCCTTAAAGCCGTACAGCTGTACGGACATTTCGTTTAAAACTTTGACGTCATCTCAAGAATGTTGTAATCATTGCTTTAAAAGTTGGGGAGAATATTGCTAATTAGGACCTGGTGTCAGCTTTCAGACAATAAGGTGCGCTAAATCAATCCCCCTTACGACCCCTCGATACTCGACTAATTATATAATAGAATTGTTTGGCGCTTTTGTTTGTTGCGTTTTCAACTAAAAAATGTGATAGGCTTGCACAGCGCTAGGATAATGACACGTTAAAAAATACCTATCTCAGAAATAAGAAGTTGCTATGTGCATGATATTTTCACATGCGGAGGGGGTTTGAATGCACATGCTAGATTTTTTTTAAATTTTTATTATTAAGTACGAACGCAACCAACTTTATGATCCTACGGCGTCAATCAAGCCGCTCTGAAGTCATGGGCTTGGCGATCGTCCTCTTTGGGCGTTCACTATTAACCGCTAGACCAAACACGCTCGTTTAATGCGTCGTAATCCTGCGGGTTTTTATATGCGTGATTAGTACAACCAACGGTAGCAATCCTCCCCCCCTCCCCCCAAAAAAATAAAAAAAAATAGAGCCGTGACGATGCGTTTTTGGCTCTGTTTGTTTGGCTCCATTGGAGCGTGGCTTCGGCTGGGGTCGGATAATGTGAAACGGAGTATAATAAAGGAGATCAGCAAAAAAGCTTATCAAAATGACTTTCCCGTTTCGGAAGTTCCCATACGCTGAATGAGGACAACCAAGATCTGTGCGAGCCAAATGAAAAGAGTCTCGTCTATACAACGTACAATCCGGGATGTCGGCGGCTACGACATGTGAGAGGGCTGCATTCAATCGGACCTTGCTGGTGATTTGTTTTTCGTCCTTAATGAGAAAATGACTAACCGCTCGCTATTTAGGGAAGTATCTCGGGTTTTCACCATTAGGCACCATTTAGCCGGACATACGTCAGTGTTCTATACCAGGGGTCTCCAAACGTTCTGGCTAAGGGGACGGCTCGGGGATGTGTCACTGCCTCGAGGGCCGAAAAATAAAGAAGCGAATATTGCCACTCGCGTCGCCGAGCGAGAGCTTGCGTGGCCGAACGTAGGCCCTGGGGCCCGGGAGATGATGTGATACCGCGAGTCAAGAGCGCTATAATACCAGCGGCGGTTAAAACTTTATTTTTGAAACCTACACAGCGAAACGTTGCCAGTAAGGATTTTCTGGAGGGAAAAGACATGAACCTCTACTGGTCGCTAAACTGTATTTTGTGCAAACAACCGGAGACCACTGAACATGTCTTTTTGGGCTGCTGGAATGCTGTTCTTTTCAGGGAAGTGGTTCAGCGCACCATAAAGAAAGAGCTCCCGCTGTCACCTTTAGCAATCCGGTTCTTAACAATAGAATGCGAACCTGTGCCCTATGACATAATCATGCTGCTAAGGCTCCACGGCATATGGAAGAGCAGAATGGCGGTGAGGCATGCTGATGTTGATGCACGCAACCCCCGAATGCACTTTATTGAAAGTATCAAATGGTTAAGAGAATGTTAGAAAAATATAAATACTGATGTGGAATGGTTGCCAGTTCTGGACGATTTGGCCACGCTCAAAATTTTTTAAATAAACCATCGCAGCGACCTTTAGCCAAGTCTGGCTGGTAGGCTTTTAACCCCTTCTTCATGTTAAGTAATATCTGAAGGTTGCAGCTTTCGCGGCATCTTGTTTTTATAAATATGTGTATCATATGTAGTCTGGCAATAAATACATTTTTAAAAAAAGCTTGCGTGGCCTTCTCGAGCAGAGGGGAGCCAGGTAGTGATGATTCAAATTGACCTGGAAAAGGCGTTTGACAGAGTATACCACGGGGTGCTGTGGGAGGTTCTAAATAAAGCCAATGTAGGTAACATTGTTTTTGAAGGAGTCAAAATGGCGTACTCAGGTTGTACGACGCGTCTTGTCATTAACAATTCCTTGTCAGAAAAGATTAATGTCCTATCTTCTGTGCGACAGGGGTGTCCCATGTCTTTTTTATTATTTTGTCTCTAACTTGAGCCGCTCTGTCTATGTGTTATCAGAAACGGGCCCGTTGAGGGATACACAATGGGGAACGTGGAAGTGAAAGTACTGGCATATGGTGATGATGTTGCTTTTTTCTGTCAGGACAAGACTAGCATTTCAAAAGTTTTAGATTTGTGTAAAATTTTCTGTGATGCTACAGGTGCTAGTATTAACAAAAATAAATGTCTCGGGATATGTACGGGCAGGGGGGCGATGCGCCTTTTTTTTTTTTTGAGGGGATTCATTGGACATGTTCCCCAGGTAGATACCTGGGAGCTCCTCTGGATCACATGGAAAAGAGTTCGCCTTACTGGGAAGGTGTGATAGAGGATTTGAAGGAACGCACGAGGAAATGGAGGGGTCGTAACATGTCTATTTTCACCAGGGCTTCTGCTTGTAATATCTTTTTAACCGCGAAGCTCTGGTACGTTTTGCAAGTGCTATGCTGTGCGCGCTGCAATATTCAAAAAATGCATAGAGTTTTTGCGGTGTTCATTTGGCAATGTGCTGGAGAACCGATGCGACGGGATAACCTTTTTCTTCGTCCGCTCAAAGGCGGTCTTGGGCTGTCTCATTTGTTTCTTAGGCAGTTAGTATCACGTTTTATTTTTATGAGAGACCAGAGACACCCATTATTACAAGTCATGTTTCAAACGAAACTTACCATTCATTTGCCAGAATTTTTTGTATCGTCCGTTATCGGTTCCCCAGCAAAGATGGTTGGGTTTGTTAAGGAAGTAGTTGCCGCCTTTCGTTTTTTGAGTGTACGGTACTCTTTGGAATACTTGGCCACCGTTAAAAGGCGGACCCTGTACCGGAACCTACTAGAAAGTGTTTTTCCTGTACCTGTTTATCGTTCACTATAGGAAAACGGACCTGGAAATGATGTGTTATGCCGAGTTAAGAAGATGAGAATACCTCCAACCCCAAAATCTTTTTTCTTTCGCCTACATTCTGGAACGCTGCCGGTAAAAACCTGGCTTTGGGAAAGAGGTTTGCCTGTTCCTGGGGGCGTTAACTGCCCACTATGTAAAGTCCCGGAGACAGTAGAGCACTCCTTTTTGTACTGCTGGGACGCTGTTTTTCTATGGGATGTTCTCAAGAGGACTTTGAAGAAAGAATTAGTCATAACATCCTATAATATACGTTTTCTGGCTGTTGAACGTGAAGATAATGTTCCCTATGATATTCTTATGCTGCTAGCAATATTCAGCCTCTGGAAATCTCGCATGTCGGTTAGACATGCCGAGCACCCACCAAAAGGGGCAAGAGCATTTTTGATTGAACTGGTAACCCAAGTGAAGAGTGTCTATGAATACAGTGAGAGTTTGCCGTAATGGGCAAACCTATTTGATGATGTGATGAGAATGAAAGACTTTTAATTGTACGGCTGCCTACAAGTGCTGGGTAGTCGTTTTATTGTTTTTAAAGCGCTGAATAAAAAAAAGCTTGCGTGGCCGAATGGTTATCGCGGTCGACTATCACGCGGAAGATCTGGGTTCGATTCCAGTTTTCGGAATGTTTTTTATTTATTATTTTACTTGTCTTTCTCGCAAGTTCGAAACGTTCTCGTCTCATGGAGTTACGAATGTTCTACACGCCGAACATTCTAGGCCGAATGTTCTAGGAAACCACGCGTGTACAAAAAGTTCTTCGCGTGGCGAGCGGGAGTCAGTCTCGCCCCAGCGTTCGATCCTGCTCTTACGCCGACCTCGGCGCCCGCGACGCCATGTGGTTCTCCTCTGTTTCGCCTTTGAGTTTGGGTACAAGTTCGCCCCATAAACACTTAACTTACCTCAGTCATTTTTTGTTTCGTCACTTCATCATTCGTGTCAATATAAACGAGAAAAAACCAAATAAATAATCCAAAATAATCCTCTAAATACAACGCTAAAGGGAAGAATTAAATTAGGAAAATAATGTTAGGTGATTGAATAAGTATTTTTTTAAAATTATTATTTAGCAAATTATAAAGTTTTACTGTAATTGGGACTCACTCACCAGACATGAAACAAAGCGCATAGAAACTTTGGCAAGTTAGCCAAGAGCAGAAGACTGAGGAGAATAATCGAACTAGTGCTGACAATAGTGAATAAATATGGCCCAGGAAATACTCACTATGTACATGGGAACGCAAGGGAATTTTAATATACGTAATGACCTAGATATAATACAGGGCACTGAAAATTGTGACGCTGGTGATGACAATGTTTAATGAATTATCTAACGGAGGCACACTAATTACGCTGGCAGTTGTCTCGTTTTCTTTTGGTAGGTTCGTTTTCACGGTTGGTGCGCGTTGCGGCGCCGTTTTTTCACGCGTGCTTATTTTTGCGGCGGTAGCAGCGGGCTTTCTTGGAGCGGGCCGGGGATTATTGGAACGACTACGGCTAGCCACAGGAAAATCGAAATACCTCCTCGAGCTCTATTTGGGACGCGGCTGGGGTTTCGGGACCCTCCTTCTCGACCAAAGCTCTCGTCTAACTTCGAACATTTCGCGCTATATGCAATATTCCTTTACAAAGTGTTTGAATTATTCTGCCGAAAGTACAATGTGAAGCAGTATATTGTTTTAGTTGTCGTTTAAGCTTCTTACTAGTGTTCTTATTTGTGTCTCTTCATAAGACGACTTCAGGGCATGACTTTGTCCCATAATCGACGATATATATCTTCCCCTAACGTGTGCTCTAGTTTTAGATTAGTCAAAACCATTTTATCATGGAGATAAAATATCCCGCGGTCCATTGAGGATTTGACCAGATTTATCAACGTAACTTCCTCAATGGAGCAAAGACGTATTTTAAACTTTTTAATGAACCCTCCTCAAGCATGTAATTTATTAGGTATCCAACTTGTGGCGGATTTCACTAACGCTGGATGACAGTGAATATGCAAAAATTAAACGAAAACACTTAAGACTGCTTACGTGTAGGAATTCGAAACACTTCCTACACGCAGCGCATTCCTACAAGCAGCGCGCCACGCCTTCCTTTTTCGCACGGCGCTTTGGCGGTGACATCACCCTGCTCCACTGCGCAGGCGCGGCGCCCGCGCCAACGCCAAGGCTTCGATGAGGAGGCCTCTGCGTTGCTGTGCTACTCTTTGTGTTTTATTTCTGAGGCGTGTCCGCTTTGACCTCGAGCGCCCTGCCGGCTTCCCTGACAAAGCATCTGTGTTGCTCTGCTTTTGCCCAATGGGACTTTAGCTTCCGTTTCGCTGAGCCAATGGGAATTGAGGTGCCGTTTCGCTCAGCTAATTTAGGTGCTGTTTTTTGTTGCCACAGACAACGCCGGCTTTGCCCCATTGGAGAGTTAATGCTTCCGCATTAAAATTTTAGTATTACACAGGCAATATTTTATTACTTATGAGGCCATTCATGTAGTCTTTGTAAGATGACAAACAGTTTTAAACCCGCATGCTACATGAAATTTGCGGTCTCCGTAAAAAAAGTGGTATTTATATTAATACGCTATGAAATTACTGAGGAGGTTTGGCAACAAAGTCTAGTCAGTTGGGTATTTAATTTACGACCAACTTCAGCTTTCTTCTCCAGCTGCTGCCTCGTCATTCTCTACAACAGGAAAACATGCGATTGCAGTGCAACCTTAAAAATTCCACTTCTAGTGGAAAGGGTGATTATAGGAATTCGAGATGGTCGACGTTGTCAGAATGCATGGTGAAACAGTTTCATTCGAGACGCATGTACAAAATCCTTGTTCCATGAACGGCTATCTAAAATAGGCGTCACAGTTCCACTTCGTAGTTGACCTCAGGCGTCTGGCGAGTGACGTGGTAGGGTCCGGAATACCTTGAGAGAAGTTTTTCTGAGCGGCAAACGAAACGAACATGTGTCCAAACTACGGCAAGATTTCCGAAACTGTTGGCGCTGGTGTTTTGTTGATCGTATTATTTTGTTTTCTGGTGAGACGATGGTTTTCTTCTTGCGTGACATAGGTTTTACTGATTCTACAAAGGTGGCTTGTATTTTATGGGTACTGAAGCCCGACGAAATGCGCCGACTTAACTTGTCAAGTTGGCTCTGGATTAACTTACAGGATATTTGTTTGTTTAGGCGCACCCTATACGTATATATCGAAGCGAAGGAAGAAAGCAAGGCAAGAAAACTACTGTGAACTCAAGGGGCTAGCATATCACAAAAGACGCGTGCGCTCATCATCCTCTTTTCTAAAGCCCAGACTTGTCCTCTCCAATACATTGCCTCGGTTTAGGGGGCTGCTATCCTTGCAGCAGTGGTTCAAGAGGAGGAGGTGAGGTTGGGCTTCACATATGGTTTCATTCGTGACATATGAACGATCTCTTGATGGCGACGGCGGTGGTCGGAGGGGAGAGGAACGGGTTTTACGCGGTAGTTGACCGCCAAAGTTGCTGTCAGCACTGTGTATGGGACATGGTATTTCCGAAGAGATAGTCCAGGCTTCTTGTTGGGCCTCCACGTCTACACTAAATCTTTCAGATTCACACTTAGTACCCGTCGCTGTAGGTGACAGAGAAATGACGGTCATCGCAACGATTATTTTCGTCGTTCTGGTGTTCAGCTGTACGACAAAAGGCTAATTGACGAAATTTTTCAGCTTGGCTGATTGCTTCATCAAATGTTATGTGCTCGGTAATATCTGGTCGTTACGGTAAGGTAGTTTCGAGCGGGCATGATACTTCGCTGTTATACGTGAGCTTGAAAAGTGAGAAGCTTGTCGTTGCTTAAGGAGCGGCGTTATCGGTGAAGGTAATGTAGGAGAGAATTCGGTCTCAGTTATCTTGGTCCTCAGAGACATACATGTGAAGCATTTCCCAGAGTGTACTATTAAGGCGTTCCGTGAGCCCATTTCTTTGGGGATCGTAGGAGGTGTGCAAAGATGACTAACATTTCACTATCTCAAAATGTATTCGACGACTTGTGAAAGAAAAAAATTGAAAGACGTTTACAACTCCCTGTAATGCCGAATTAGAGCGGAGTTCTTGAGGAGGAGGAAGGGAGGGTATGTAGGGGATCGAATGCCGCTTCTCCTCCGTACCCTCTCCTCAACCCCTTCTCCTAATCTCCACCTCCTATGCTCCTCCCCTCCTCCCCTGTTCCTCCTCCTCCCTTCCTTTCTCCATCCTCCTCCTTCTCTCTTGAGGTATCTCGTTCTCAATGGTATATATACATATATATATATATAAAGTAATGAAGTCGCTCTTCGAAATGTTGGAGTTTTAAAGCATTTAGTGAGTCGACGTTTCGGCTTGAGACAGGCCTTCTTCAATTCTGGTTGCCAAAATCGGTTACAGAGTTGTTTTCGGTTACCACACCCGGGTCGCGTCACCTGTCAGATCACGTGTAAAAAAGCCCAAGTAAAAAAGCCCAACTAAAAAACGCTGCTGTACTCACTCCCACTTCACGCCTGGCCGCAGCAGACGCCTCCAGCCACTAGAGCCAACCAAAGGCCACGTCAGATTTCGTGACCCCAGGAACGTCACGTGCGGAAGACGCAGTAACGTTTACAGAGTTGAATCGGCCCAGATGGCCAGCAACGCACGCCGCGGAAGGACGCAAAGCTAAACAGAGCACAGTAAAAAAATAAGAGGAATGAAATAAGCGCACACAGTAAATCAATGCCAAAGCGCATAGAAAAAAAAACCGCAGAGAAAAAAACAAAAGGGAAATAAGCGCACACAGTAAATCAACGCCAACGCGCATAGACAGATCCCCCTGCATTAAAAAAATGACTGAAAAAAGAACTTGCAGTAAATAAGGCAAACGCTCGGCCAAAGCACATAAACAAATCCCCTGCAACAAAATGAAAAAAATCGTATATATAACAGTGTTAACCACAGTCCCAGAACATTCAACAATGAGCAACAGGTGGAATATGCCTGTTGAAGGTAATGACCCGTTGACTCATCGACAGGTTATACAGAAAGGTACTCTAAAAAATTCAAGGGTCGAACTAATGGGATTGAATTAGCTACAGTCACCCCGCTACTGGGCGATCAAGGTAGATTGCGTGCATAGATGACATTATACCTGGATCTTCATTAATACCGGCCCGGATTGAATTTAATTTGTAAATAAGTTAAGATTCTCTCTGCTCGCAATCACGGTTGCTTTTGAAATTGGATTGTAAAAATGTAATGTCCAGTTCGTCAAACGTGTGTTTGGGTAAAGCCATATGTTTGGAAAGGAGGAGTTTGGGAAATGAATTTACATGCGCCCTGTGATTGTTAAACCTCATTCGAAAAGGAGTGTTGGTTTGGCCCACGTACTGCTTACCGCAGGTGCCACATGTCAGGAGGTATATGACATTGATTGTGCCGCAGTTTAAGTTTCCGTGGATTATGTAGGTGAAATTGGAATTCGCACTCTCTACAATGGTTTTAGGTGTCACGTGTTAACACACTTCGAAATTCGTTCTTCCACAACGGCGACTGCCAATGCTTTCAGTGTAAGTTGTCTTAGACCCAACTATGGCGTCCCTAAGATTGCGTGAGCGTCTGTAGACTACTCGGGGGACGGAAGGAATACTTCTTGAGAGGAGTTCACTGTGCTGTAAAATGTTAAAATGTTTTCTTAATATGGGTGCGACATTTGGAGTCTTATGGTTGAAAGTTAGTACGAGGTTCGCCCGACGCTCGTCTCTCTGAGGGCTCCGCTCACTCAACGAGAGGCCACGATCAAGGACCTGTGCCTTATTGATCGCGTCGTCTATGATCTTTTCCGGGTACTTCTGTTCTTTCAGGACTTGCCGTAATTGATCGGTGTTTGTTTTAAAATCGTCGTTGCTTGAACATATACGTTTAAACCTATGAGCCTGACTATAAGGTATGCAATTTTTGCAGTGCCGTGGGTGGCAGTTGTCGTAGTGCAAGTATTTCTGACGATCCGTCGGTTTTCGGTATAGATGAGTGGCCAATTTAGAGTCATTAATTTGCACTCTAGTGTCTAGAAAGGTAATTTCAGATTTTGAGTAACTATGTGTAAAACAAATGGAGGGGTGCGCAAAATTAAAAGCTCTAATGAACTCGAGAAGCTCCTGCTCCGAATGCGACCGGATAAGAAATATATCGTGAATGTACCTTTTCTAGAAAAGTGGTTTGAGTGAACGCGATGCCAAATGTTGGAATCTAAATTTCCCATAAATATATTAGCGTAGTTAGGTGCCATCTTCGTTCCCATTGCAGTGCCGCTGGTTTGGAGGAAAAAACTTTCATTGAATTCAGAGCTATTTAACTCAAGCACCAGACGCGAGAGAGTAGCCACAACATGCTTATCTTGTAAATGACTGTAGCTAATTCAATCCCATTAGTTCGACCCTTGAATTTCTCCGAATACCTTTCTGTATAACCTGTCGATGAGTCAACGGGTCATGAACTTCAACAGGCATCTTCCACCTGTTGCTCATTGGTGAATGCTCTGGGACTGTGGTGAACACTGTTATATTTACGATTTTTTTTTCTTTTTGTTGCAGGGGATTTGTTTATGTGCTTTGGCCGAGCGTTTGCTTGATTTACTGTGTGCGTTTTTTTCAGCAATTTTTTTAATGCAGGGGATCTGTCTATGCGCGTTGGCGTTGATTTACTGTGTTCGCTTATTCCACTTTTGTTTTTCTCTGCATTCTATGTGTTTTGGCATTGATTTACTGTGTGATCTTATTTCATTTCCCTTTTTGTTTACTATGCCCTGTTTGGCTTTGCGTCCTTCCGTGGCGTGCGCTGCTGGCCATCTGGGCCTATTCAACTCTGTGAGCGTTACCGCGCCTTCCGTACGTGACGTTCCTGGGGTAACGAAGTCTGACGTGGCCTTTGGTTGGCTCCGATGGCTGGCGGCGTCTGCTGCGGCCGGGCGTGGAGTGGGAGTGAGTACAGCAGCGTTTTTTACTTGGGCTTTTTTACTTGGACATTTTTAAACGTGATCTGACAGGTGACGCGACCCGGGTGTGGAAACCGAAAACAACTCTGTAACCGATTCTGGCAACCAGTCTTGAAGAAGGCCTGTCTCAGGCCGAAGCGTCGACTCACTAAATGATTTAAAACTCCAAGAACGTTTCGAAGTGCGACTTCATTACCTTATAGTCTTCGGCATCCTACGCTATATTTTCTTTTTCTGTCTCTCTCTCTCTCTCTCTATATATATATATATATATATATATTGCTGTATTTTCGCTCATTGCTTGTCCCGAGAAAGGAAATATAGTTCTCACATCTGGAAGCTCCATTCCAAGTTCTGCCGGTATCAGCAAACAGGACAGCAAAAGCAAAGCGGGAGAACGAGACAGCGTTAGAGTCAACACTTAGACGAAGCACGTGATACTCTCGATGTATCCTACTTGCTCTAGGCTCTGTCGAAGGCTGCTCGGCGTTTTTGATTTCTTCAGCATTTGTCTTAGCGTGCTCTCCCGAGATGGCACAGCAGAACAGCGTGTGCACGAGGCCTCGGGGCCAGTGGGATGTTTTCCTGCTTGACTGGTATGAAATTCTTTGTCTTGCACGAATATTTAATGAGTACCATAGGTGTGAGGTACAGAGCTACCACGACCAAGCCCTTGTCGACCTTGGCGGCACACAATTTACCAACTTCGTCTGACGTGCCACAGAAATCGATGGGCACAGCACAGACTCGTACCACTGTAGACGGGCACTTGGATGACGAGTACACCACGTTTTCATACTTGCCTCTCTATGACTTATGAATAGTGATATCACCTGCCTGCACAACGGGTAAGTGGCATTTCCCCTCCTCCTCCTCCTCCTCTCCTCCTCCCCTCCTCCTCATCCTACTTCCTTCTCCTCCCCACTCTTCCTCCCCTCCTCCTTTCCCATTATGCAACGCGCGTTTCTCGTAATGCAACGCGGTAGACCCTCGTGGCGTCACTCGTGACGTCACGTGTGGCGTCGTTATGAGAAACATCCCATAATGCAATGCGCGGGTCTCACTCGTGACTGCGCGTTGCATTATGAGACGCTTCCCATAATGTAACGCGCGGTTACGCCGAAACATCCCATAACGCAATGTCCCGCAATGCACCGCACGGTTACGCCGACGGCGACGCCGCTCAAGCCGGAAACGGGCGCCTAAGAGCTGCGCTCTAAAACTGTTCCTAGATCACTGAGTAGTTCTCGAGGCGAGCCGTGCCGCAGTGCAATATTGTTTAAGAGAAAGCATGCAACTTCATGAGAATCTACGGCGGGCGGGGAAGCAGTTTCCACGTAGCGGGTCGGATGATCAATGGCGACGGTCACCCAACGGTTTCCCTGGGATGATTTTAGTAGGGGGCCGTACATATCTTTTACGACTCGTTCGAATGGGTTGTCGGGACAAGGTATGAGTTGGAGCAAGCCCGGCGGAGATTGTAGCGATTTTTTTTTTCCTTGTTTGCTCGTAAGTAGGAGCTGACATAGTTTAGTAGAAAGCGACACATGCCGGGTCAGCAATATCGGCCACGCAGACGATTATAAGTCATGGAGACACCCAGATGTTTCGATGTTAGTTCGTTATGTAGGCATTGTAGCAGCTGAAAGCAAAGCTGTCGTGGTACTACTAAAAACCATCGCTGACCGTCTGCTGAATAGTTACGACGGAACGAGAGGCCATAACAGACAGAAAAATGCCGTGCTTGTTTGCAGAACTTCCAGTTGTTGGAGATAGGAAGGCCTGTAATATGTTGCATTAGGGCGTGGGTGTAGGGATCTTGGAGCTGGATTCGTACCACAGCATGCAGGGAGAGAGCGGCGAGGGTAATTTGATCGTCGTCTCCGTCAGAGGCAATGGTTGGCAAGGGGCAACGTGAGAGGCCGTCGGCGTCCTGATGCTTGCGTCGGGGTATATAAGTGACGTAGAAGCTGTACTCTTGAAGGCGAAGAGCCCAACGTCCCAAACGCTTAGAGACATATTTCAACGACGTCAGCCAACAGAGAGCGTGGGAGTCTGTGACGATACTAAAATGGCGTCCGTAATGATAGGATCAAAACTTCGGAATAGCCCAGATAATAGCCAAGCATTCATTTTTAGCTGTGGAGTGATTACCTTCACACTTGACAGGGTGCGACTGGCGTATGCCACAACTCTCTGGTGTTGGCATTTTTTCCGGTGTGTTAGGACTGCGCCTAGTACATAGCCGCCGGCATCTATGTAGGTCTCTGTAGGGATTGAGGGATCGAAGTTACATAAGCTTGGATCACCTGTCAGGCGAGCAGTTAGTCGATTGAAGGCAGACTGGCGTTCTGAGGACCAATGAAAGGGTTTGTTTTTATCATGTAAAGCGTGAAAGAGGTCGGCGATTGTTTGGGAATCCTTGGACAAATCGCCGAAGTTAGGAGAAAAGACCCAAAAAGCTGCAAAATTGTTTAAATCTAGTTGGGACGGGACATTCGGCGACTGCTCGAATCTTGTCAGGATCGGGACGGACGCCCTTCTTTGATAACACATTTCCGAGGACTCAAATTGCTTTTGTTTTAAAATGGCACCTTTTGATGTTCAGTTTCACATTGGCTTTTGCAATGCACGGTAGAGCAGTGGCGACACGTTCGAGATGTGTTTCAAACGTTGTTGCGAAAATGACAATATCGTCAAGATAGCAAATGCAGATTTGCCACTTCAGACCTCAAACGTGGCCGGAGCATTACAAAGTTCTAATAGCAACACATTAAATTCTTACATACCATCTGCTGTAATAAAGGAAGTTTTAGATTTATCGGTTCCTTTCATTGGGACTTGCCGAAATCCGGATCGTAAATCCAAGGAGGTATAAAATTCCGCGCCCTCAGAAAAACGGATGGCATTGTCAATGTGTGGCAATAGATATTCATCTTTAGGGGTCATCTTGTTGAGACGTGGGTAACCTACATAACCGCGAATACTGCCATATTTTTTCTTTACTAGAACCACAGTAGATGACTAAGGACTGGAAGGCTTTCTGATTACTTCTCGTTGTAACATTTCTGCTACTTGTTGTTCTATGAGCTGTCTTTCTTTTATTGAGACCCTCCAGGGTCCTTGACAAATTTGACCTTGGCATTCGCGTCTCGATGGAATGTTGACCAATTGAAACGGCTTCCAAATGTGTTTCTGTTAGCCAAAATATTTTCGTACAAGGTTAGGATAGTTACCATTTTTTGCTTTTTATGTTGGGTAAGATTCGTATCGATGGCGTTTGAGACACTCCTGGACCCATCATTTTCTTTGGTATAATTCGTTGAGAGTGCGTTGGCTTGGGAATTGAACGCGTCGTCGAGGGCAACTGTATTAATGTCGGTCGCTAATGTGACGGTGGCCTGAACGGTTTGACTCAGGATCAGTACCGGCTCTAACGTAACGTTAATTAGAAAGATACACGTTGACAATAATTCAATATTAGGGATTCCATGGAGGACCAGCAGACCTTTTTTGGTCAACAAGTTAACTGTGGGACCGATGAAATATTTTCTTGGTGATAGCGAAGTGCACGTACTGGGGAGTGAAGATAAACTATGGGGTGTGATTAAAATTTATTTCAGTGAGTGGAATTTGTTGTCATGGAAAAATACATCTACGCGTCCAGGTAGTTCGTGAAGAGGAAGCTGTGCGCTCCTGCAAATAAAAATAATTGCGTCACTAGCAGAAATAAAATCCCAGCCGAGAATAATCTTGTGCGTGCATGATGAGAGTACGAAAAACTGGGCTACGTACAGCGCACCCTGTGAGAAAATACGTGCGGTTCAAAACCCAACGGGTTTTAGTAATTCGGATCCTGCAATTTTGAGGTCACTTTGAAATGTTGTGACAACATTCTTGAGGCCACGACAAATGTCCTAATCCATGACGGAAATCGCAGCACCTGTATCAATTAAAGCTTGAAACATTTGACGTTCATTTTCAATTATTACGATTTTCGATGGAGATGTACGAGGAATTCAAAGGTGCGATGATGTCACAACTGGTGCCTCAGAAGCTGCGGTTACATGTTTCCCCTGTTCTCGAGAAGTTAGCTCTGGTCGTACCATAGGCGATGTCGATCGCTGTCGCTGTGGTGAAGGCGACTGTGGACGTGATAGGTTTCGTGGACACCCGGAGGAACTTGACGCTGGAGATGACGATCAGCCGTACCCAAATGTCTGGTAATAAAGGGCAGAGATTCCAGTAATAGTTTTTCCGAAGCCTGCAGACGACTCGCCGGCTTGACGACGGCGTTACATGCGTAAAAATGCCCCTGTATTTCACAATAATTGCTCGCAGGGCGGCGGCCGGTCAATTGGCGAGCATACTGCATGTGTGCTTGAGAATAGCCAGACGGTCGGACTTATAGCACGCCGCCCGCAGGGTGATTGGTCGGAAATATCGGTGCAGCTATATCTGCATAGGTGGCTGCATGGTTTGCACCAGCAATAGAATCTGCGACGGCCGTGGGATGGAAGAAGCCAGCTATTTTTGGGCGAGTGGCCGCAGTGCAGACCTTGTTGATGTATGTGATGATGGTGTCGGGCGAAGAGCTCGAGACACCTCTTCCCGAAAAAATCTGCTGAATCAATTGGCGCAGACTGGTGCTTTTGGTCTCTGGGTATAGTGGTGGTGCGGATATTCTGTTCACCTCAGGGAGACGTGGGACTGTGGCAGCGAACGACAAACGTTGGGTTTTTAGTTCGGGGAACTGCCTGGCATATTTCTACAATCTTCTTCATGGTTGTCGGATTGTGCAGGAGTATAACAAGAAAAACGTCCCCAGCAATTCCTTTCAAAAGATAACGCACCTTTTAGCTTTCCGGCATGTTGAAGTCCAGTCGGCGGCAGAGATCCATTACGTCTTTAATGAAGGATGTAAATGATTCAGTTGGCTGTTAAGCTCGTGAAAGTTTTCGGTCTGCTGCAATCTGTCGCATTGCAGGTCTTCCAAACACTTCCCTAAGCTTTTTAGCAAACATTTGCCAGCTTTGAAAATCTTGTTCATGGTTATGTAATCATAGTTTTCGCGATGTGGGACAAGTAGAAAACGGCTGTGGTCAACTTGGTTGCATCGTTCCATCTATTGTAACGACTGACACGATCTAAGGCATCGATCCAGTCGTCGACGTCAGCGTCGCGAATTTCGGAGAAACTATGAAGCTCACGTTGGTGCGTAGTCATTACCGATTGAGTACCGATGTCTGCTTGGGTTGCCGTTAAAATCATTACGGTACTCGTATTGACAGCCGGGGACTGCCTCGGTGCTGTCGATGTGATAATTCGAGTTCTCAGCTTCAGTGTTGATGTCGAGGTGATGGACAAAGGCCCGCGCCTCCACCAAACGAAGCGAAGGAAGATGGCAAGGCAAGGGAAGTAGTCTGAACTCAATGAGCTGGTATATTGCAAAAGACGCGCGCGGTCGTCGTCCTCTTTCCTGGAGCCCTGGCTTGTCTTCTTCGTTACAATGCTCATATTTGAGCAAACCGGTATGTGTGCTAAAGCCATCTCAGAATTGTGTCATTTATGTAGCAATGTAAAATTGCTTTGTGACACACATATCACTTTAGATGTTTTTTTTTACAAATATGTATTTTCTTGATCTGCCTTTGATACAAACCACACTATTAACTATCATTAAATATATTTGAAACCAGAGATTCCCTTTCTTAGAGGGAAGTTGATTGGGATCTGCGTTCTAAACATTTTATTATATTAATTCTTTTTGTCCTAATTATCTTCCATAAGCCATTCTTCCGAAAACTTTTATTTATGACGAAATGTGCAAAAGAAGCCACATAGGCAGTAACTTCTGAGTATAAGCTTCGAAATTGATTTAGCAATAAAGTAGGTGAGAATTTATTTACTACACAAATATCTGGGGTTTTGGCAAGACAACATTCTACGTTACCAAATGTTTTCTTAGAATTCAATATAATTTATTTCACCATGTGGTTAATATTCTTTTTCAGTTCTCCTCGCTGCACCAGCGCTACGCCCACACAGATTTTTGTTAATGCAAGAAATTTTGTTGCACGTTTATTTACGCAATTTCAGCCGCTAGCAGCTTTTCTTAGGTAAGGTATGCAATTGCTAAAAATAATATGAATCACATCCTTGCTACTAACACGAAGGAGTGCGTGAAACCGATTCTGGAAGCACAAAAGCAAAGTGAATATCCGTTAATTTCCATTACCTTTTCCCTGAACCAAGGTATAAAGTAAAACAAGGAGGCCATTGTTACACATTTCCAGCGGCTCACATTCTTTCATTACGTGTTGGTCATTATTGCACATCGAGAGCAGTTAATGGTGATTGATTGGAATAAGGCGGAGAGAGGCGTGCGGCCTAGTTGACGGGCACCCTACTGCCCGGCGATCAGGGATATCGGAGGCGCAGTGCGCGAGCTGGTTATGAGTCTGCCGACCACCAATATCCGGCGGTTCAATTGTCGAATAACTTAAAAGAGGCCGCTGTTTGCAATAACAGCTGAAACTCCGCCTGATGCCTTTACTGAATGGCAAAAGGTATAGATAATTTCACCCTAAGTGAAAGCACAGCTCACGCTGCGATCTAATTGGGCCAATCAAGCATTGCCAAACGTGTAAGATCCTGGCGTTGGTCATCGTTATTCACGTGGTATCACTGGCTTAGCCTATCGAGCACTATGAATACGCTGCTGTCTTATTCACCTAGTCCACGAGTCTGTTTTTTTTAAATTTAATCTAGACCCTTCACTGCGCTCCGATTTACGGTGAAAAAAAAAAAAGTATACGAACAGGCCTATCAATTTTCTATCTTATGACCGTAAAGCTTTCTGGCAGATGTTTTTTTTTTTTCTTACGTATTTCTGGCGTTCTATACAAGTTTCGCGTTCCGAGAATAGGCAGATTTATGTTTTGGTCATTCTCTTGACCTAATTTCGTTAAGCGTAACGATTCGCTCTGCGCGTGCTTGGCGAGTAAGTGGAGGCGCCGAAAATAATAAAGCTTTTTTTTTTTTTCAAACGGGTCACTTGAATCGTGGTATGCTACCCTATGTACACATTATAATCTATGACATCTTGATTTTTTATCTGCGTCCTGAAAACAGAAGACCGCTCGCTCAAGCTTTCTGAGCTCCTCGGGCGCAAGCAACTGCTCTGATTATTGCTCAGGTTTGCGAACGTAGTTTTTGCTCGAACGCAGTCAGTGTAATCTAAAATTCTTTATACCTGCGACCCCCGTTTTACAAAAAATTGATAACACTCAGATAGTGCTAATCTATCCTCTTCATTCCCATTTGCATTGTATCTCAAAGAAAATATATGCGGAAAAGTAAGACATCCTTCGAAGAATTCCGCCTGCCAACTTGAAACTATCTAGGCGGCGCTACCATCGACGCGCGAGTTCGAAAGAGCAATACATAAAGTTAAACGAGTGTGCACGGAGGAGGAAGAAGAAGGACTGCCTATGTTTTTAGAACCCAGTGGAGTTATATTTTTTTATTACTTTTTTATTTATTAGTACCGACAATCCGTTGGTGCCAAAGCAAGAGTGAATGGTTCAAGTATGAATGGTCCCCCGATGCTGGAGCTCGAGAAAGACATACGGCACTGGCCTACTGAGTGTGTGTTACAGTCGAGCGTTAGAGCTTCTCATCAGAGTAAGCAGGTAAAGAAATTCGCGTTAAAAATAACGGAGGGACAAAGTTATTGCTTAAATTCATAACTTTTCCCAGATTTCAAAGGGAGTCGGCGTTCATTTTAGCGGCAATGTTATATTTTCAGCGCCTACAAAACTTCGAAACCTCCGTCCATGAATAAACAATCGCATCGGAACGGGTGACGCATCGAAGAAGAAGCCTTTCGGCGGGTTTCAAGATCGTGTCACGTCGCTCATCTATCCGATTCGAACGACATTCAGGCACATTGGGAAAAACTGCCACATGCTTCAGTGAGAGGTCAAGGGAGCGTCAATGAAGCGGGTACCACCAAGTTAACGCCGCTTTCACTTTCGTTGCTACAGTCAGAAGTTCCATATTCAAAACGAACATATGGTGCAGATTAAGCACAACCTTAGAAAAAAAGGCGGGCGTCTGTGGTTTAATGATTTTACCATGCTAGTCCCGATTTCCTACAATTATTTAATGAATGTTGTCGTGGCAATAAAACATAATAAAGCAATGAATTTTCATATTAGTGCGTTTCTATGTTAAGTCGGCGGCCTCCTCATGATGAGGCTGGAAATCGGAGTGTTTCTGGAACGCAGCTCTCAAACCGAAGCATTTTTCAGTGTCTGGCGAATATGAATATTTCTTGCGTTTTCTGCTAATGCTATGACATAAACACGTGTGCGAGTGATATCAAGGTATTTCTAGGCTTGGACTAGTCTGCAGAAAAAATGGCTTGAAAGAACCTCGTGACTTTGTAAGGTAAAAGTGGACTTGTCAAAGTCCGAGGTAAGCGCCACCATCTTTCCGGGTAAAAAGAAATGCGCAGTGTTCTTGCAATATTGAGGATAAGGTCAAACATTCCCTACATTTGAGAGCATCGATGATTTGTAACTTTTCGCTTGTTACTTTATTTTGGGCTCTCTTCAGAGTAACCCAGAATTGCAGCCCCGTAAAACGATACCTAAAACAACAGCTGGAGGTCGGGACAGAAAAAGAAAACCGAAACTGAATTTTCCACACAGATGCTTTATAAGGTGTACATGCTTTCGCACAGGGCATCTCCAAAACTGACTACATAGTCCCATGAGCGATGCTCGGGAAAAAAACAATGGCTACTCTAAAGACGTATCCCGAGATATGACTTTGACTTCACGCACGCACTTACACCATGCTCAATGGCGCATGCTAGGCTTTCGTTTCAGCGATGCCCTCATTCTCTGAACTTCCTTCATAAACTGAAGTTCTTAGCATTGCGAATACACCTTAAAATATTTGATGCACGGCTAGTGAGTGGTTTCTGTTTTTACAGGTGCGTGTATGAAGAAACAAATAAAATAAGAGGCGCATCAGAAAAACAAAAGACACAAAATGCAGACACTGCTTTAATAAACCATGTTACATTTTTCCAGTATAGAAATCGCAGAACAACTCATGCTGGACAAAGGTTATAGAAACAGACTTGAATAAACGTTCTTGCAGGTCTAAAAAAATGTATGCCATGCATATGTCAATGCCAAATAAACCCGATGGCATAAAAATATTTTAAGAAATATGCAGTTCTATTTGTTAATTTTGGCGACAGATGTCCCTCCGGTTGGCAATTTCTTGATATTTTGACGGTATGCACCGAATGCGTTGCTTTCAGGTAAAAGAGCTGGTGAAGGTATATCTTCGGAACGTTTTATGAACGCCGCAGTCGACGTGTAGGTTGTGACTGCAACAATATTTTTAAAGAGGGATCACCAAAATTATCAATGTAAAACCTTTACCTATTGCACAATCAAACGTTTACAAGAACTCCTAAAAGTGTTGAAACTTATAGAAAAAAATATTTATGACCATGCAAGCTTGTGGTTTGACATGGTTACCACGAAGCACGTGACTCCCACACAAACGGAAGACGAACACATGCCATATTTTGTGTCGAGTTTCAGTTTTAAGATATGCGAAATATATGAACACGTGTTTCATACACACACCCGAATCATATTTTTTTGGAAGGGCCTGCTGATGTGCATAGATTTGCTTTTAGTTTCGCACGTTGGAACCGAATTTTAAGTGTTTCTATGAAGTATTTTCACGCCTTACTTTTATTATCCGACCAAATGTCTATGGAAAACTGACAAGTGTAAGGGTCTCTCCTAAAAAAAAAAAGACTTCTGTATTTTGATTTTAAAAAATGCGTCAATCTCAGAAAAAAAAAAAATCTCGATTACGTTTTTCGAAATCGTTTACGCCTTTTTTTCTGCGTCGGAATTCAAAGCTGGACAACGCACGGAATATGTTTCAGAAAAAACGCGAACTGCTATGGTGGGAATAGATGCGGCAGATTTTGTCTGGTAATCGCCTTATCCTCGACGTCTAGCAAATTGAGCTGAATGTTTTTGTTCTTTCGAGCACACGTATACTCTTTAGGTAATACTTAGCAAGAAATATTGTGTTTTTAACTCTCTACATGAGACTAATCTAAGGAAAACAAACAGCGCAGGGACAAGGACAGAGTAGAAGGCGGTAGACACACACAGCGCTGTGTGTGTCTACCGCCTTCTACTCTGTCCTTGTCCTTGCGCTGTTTGTTTTCCGCTAATATGAATGACCAACTAGCCCAATCGTCAACACTAATCTAAGGATTTACGCGAATATTCCAAGTTTCATAAGGCATTCTGGAGAGACATAGAGCTCGTGTAAGTGAGCTATTAGCTCCCTTTCAGGGTTTTCACAGAATTAGAAAAAAATATTTTAAGCAATATATGCAATCAACCTGTAAATACCAAATTTATTTTATGCTGTTTAACAATGTTCCTGAGATTCTATTGTAGCTCGTTTTTCCCTATTCCGTATGGTTCAGAATGTTGGTTATTGGCGTGTGTAAGCTCAAAGCAGTCGCGAACAACCGTTGTCAACCTCTATTAATTGCCTCAATTAAAAATTAAAACTTTCTTTAAAAAAACTAAAACAAAAAAAAACGATGATGGGGGAACGGTTAGGTATCTTGAAACATGCCGACTATTATCCAGAAAAAGTGAATTTCTAATAAAGTTATGTATGCACTGGATGTCTAAGGTTTAGCAACTTCCCTAGCTTCAGGTTTAAAGTGGTGTTTTTTGCATACGAGCTCTAATACAAATTATTCTTCACCTGTGAGCAGAAGTGCAATTATAAGGCACTTCATCATATTACTCGCCATTGTTTTCTTCTTAAAGGCGACAGCGGTACCTTCCTGAAGGATTAACCGAAACGTTTCTGAAGGAGAAAATTAGTAGTCAGTCTTACATACACACAATCAACAGGGGAGTGCATCCGTAAATGTAAACATTGACTATATTAAATCCTCAAACTTATGGTTCCAACACTATTGTGCTATGACTCAGCAAAACAAATGGATGCAGACCTCTGTAATGAGCGAATATAGCCGTCTAATTTTTTAGTCTGAATTTTAAACGGCCAAAATCGCGAACTGTTACGAAAAGCATATTTTATTTATTTATTTATTTATACATACTGCAGCCCCACTGGGGCTATGGCAGGAGTGGGAGGTAAACACAGACGGTCCGGACATCACTGTGGACCACTGTCAACGGCACACAGAAATTCATCTGGTTGTAGTGATCGGATGTTTCCTGGTAATAAATTCCAGCGTTCAATGGTGTGAGGAAAAAAACTGTATTTAAACATATCAGTACGAGGATGAAAAGGTAAAATGTTTAATTCATGGTGGCTCCTAGTTGCAGTTGGCTCGAGAAACTTTATGTAGTTATGTAACGAGTCAAAACGTGATGAGTTAACCATGAAATACAGAGACTTTAGGCGCTCGATACCACGACGCTCAGAAAGAAGTCTTAGACCTAACACGGAAAGATTAGAAGAAGGAGAAAAGTTTCTGTCATACCGACGACAAATAAAACGTACCGATTTCTTTTGTACTGATTCGACCTTTTTTATATCGGACTCTTTGTAGGGAAACCAAATAATAGAACCATATTCGAGGATTGGGCGAATCAAAGTTTTATAAGTTAAAAGCTTAGTATCTTGTGGTGCCACACGTAAGGTACGCCGCAGGTATCCAAGTCTTTTAAGAGATTTGTTACATGTCGTATCAATGTGCTTAGACCAAGATAAATCAGGCGTGAAAAGGAGGCCAAGATATTTATATTCAAAAACTCTTTCTAGGCATAACCCGTCAAATGAATAATTAAACACAGAAGGTGATGAACGCCTAGAAAAGGTCATAAAAACCGTTTTACTAAAATTCAGGTTCATTTGCCAGGTTTTACACCACGTACAAAAATTCACGAAAGAATTGTTAAGAGTTATATGGTCATCTGAGGAGTTTATCACATGATATAGTACGCAGTCGTCAGCGTAAAGTCGGACCTTAGTGGAAATACAGCGTGGCAAATCATTGATATATAACAAGAAAAGTAGCGGTCCAAGAACTGACCCTTGTGGAACACCTGATGATACGTCAACTGTACTAGACTTGGATGAGTCAAAGTAGACAAACTGAGACCGTTGGGAAAGAAAACTGGATATCCAGTTCACAAGGTGATGATTATTTAGAATTAGGTTAAGCTTGTGTAGGAGTTTAGAATGAGGAACGGTGTCGAAAGCCTTTGACAAATCTATAAATATCGCATCAACTTGGTTACCGATGTCAAGAGACAGACCGATATCATGAACAAACTCTGTTAGTTGTGTCATAGTACTATAACCGCGTCGAAAACCATGTTGGAAATCGCATAAAATATTGTTAGTATCGAGAAACTCTATTACATGCCTGTAGACTATATGTTCCAATAATTTGCATGAATGTGACGTTATAGAAATTGGTCTATAGTTTGACAGTGATTGTGAGTTGCCAGATTTGTATACGGGAATAATTTTTGCGAGTTTCCATGATGAAGGAACTGTGGCCGTTGACAGTGATTTCTGAAAAATAACCGTGAGATACCGACTGTACCATTGGGAGTACCTGACAATGAATGAATTAGGAATGTCATCAGGACCAGGACTTTTTTTAGTGTCTAACTTCAAAATCAGGTTTAGTACGCCCCGAACGTTCACATCTATGTCGTCAACCGCAGACTGCGAAACATGAGTAAAAGGAGGAACTTCGAAATTATCAACTGTAAATACTGACTGAAAGTACGTATTAAACGCTGTAGCGATTGTCAGCGCGTCCATAGTAGTTACGTCGTTAATTATAAACAAGTTTGAAATTGTGCTGCCATCAAAGAAAGAGAGGTGACAAAACGGATTTACATCGAGTAATGTAAAAAATTGTTTATCTTATTTTAAACTTATCCCTTCAAAGTTCGTTTCGCCTGACTTCTTCTACTACTCGCTATGTTTTCTTTTAATATTGAATTTTACTCATAGAAATAATTCTGTTCTAATTCAATTCCAGTAACTTTGCCAGGTTAGAGAACATTAATATGAAATACTTACAAGCCAAGCGTTTTTGCAGAGCTACAAAATTCTGAACCGTGTCAGAGAGTGTATCGGGATGATATAAGAAATGCGGATGCTGTAAATATCCCAATCTGTGCAACAAGAAAGCATTTTACGACAGAAGTATAAAAAAATCTAAACATAATTGCCGAAACCCTTGATATCTGCATGAGTGAGGATTCTGGTTTCCGTTCCATAATCAGTATGTTTGCGTGAGCTAACGGATGTACGGAGCAGGGTAAAGGCAGGAAACATGATAATTGTCACGATCAGTGAGGTATTTGCGTCCGCTTTTGAAGACCCCAAATAAAGCAGATTGAGGAATACGTTATGTTCGTTCTGTTTGTTCAACACGTGAAATTCTTTAATCGTTTCATTCGTTAATCTTGCATCGAGCAAGGTAAAAAACCGGTCCTTATTTCGGTTCGGTTCGGGCTCGGGTTTAGTAGCCTTTCATCTTTTTATTTCCGCTGCGGCTCCGGTTCAGCGATGCATTAAAAATATCGGTTCGGTTACCGGTTGGCAACTAGCGCGATCAGGTTCAAAGCTGTTCTGAACCCTACTTTTTACCGCTACCGCCAGTGCAATTCCTGCGATAAAAAAAAAAAGAGAAAAAAACAATGAAAGACGTCTGTTGTTTTCTGTGATGCCACAGCTCTTGAGAAGGAGGAGGTGAGGGTACGGGCGAGAGGGTCTACCCCTCTGTGCCCTCCCCCCCTCCTCTCCTGCTCCCCCGCAATTTAGCGGGACATTTTCGCTAAAGTTCTCGCTAAATTTAGCAAAATTTTGCCCACTAAGTTTATCGGGTAAACTTTTCGTGGGGAACTTTTTCATTAAAGGGACCATGAAATGATTTTAAAATCGAATTTCATCCACCGCACGTCGTAAAAGGTGTGAAAAGAAACACCAAAACACAAAAATAGGGAGCCAAAAAGAAAAGATTATTTGCTATAGAACTTTTAAAAGAAAACTGGACTCTTTTGCGCCTTCTTTCCTTCAAAAGCTCTGTGCCTTTTCACTACGATGCATCCGCGGAAACGGAGCACGTCAGCCGAATCCACGTCGCCTATTGGGTAAGAGCCTACCTCACCAGCACCGCGATCGTAAACAATAAATAGCCGGCGAATGTTTCCTAAAAGTTTTGTTAAATAATATTCAGATCCACATTTTGTAACATAATTAGAGATGTGTGGCGAAAATTGCCAAATTTGATAATGCTCAGAGCCAAGCGCCATCTATCGTGTGGTACACGAAGTAACTACTCCGCGTTCGCAGTAGGGCAGGGCCGACTTCAGTTACTTGAGTCGCTTGGGTCGCGACGACCGTCGAACGTTATTTCCTTTGATTTCCTTCCTTTCAAAACTCTGACTGACTGAACGTTTATTTTTCTACGTGTTCTTCTCGCGCGTGCCGACTTCAATCAGCAAGAAAAAAAGTACTTAAAACAGACCACGACGAACAAGAACGCTGGATCCACAAACACCCGAGATAAGCGACAACGGACACGAATCCACTGACTCCGACGAAGCGAGCTGCTCAGAATATAGGCCTAGCAGGCACTCCGACTCGGCGCAGCGTTGCTTCGTCGCAAGACCGTCTGCCTACGACCGGCTGGCGTGCTGAATGGAACATGCCCGTGCTACCCTTGTGGACCCTTCTGTATTATAGTTTGATCGCTGACATTAATTTTAGATTAAAAGGTGAGGTCAATCTCTTCCCTTTGTTTTCCGAGGCAGTGTTGACGAACACTCGTCGAAAAAGGACTCTCGTCGATTCTATCTTGTTTTGTGTGATATAGAGCGGAAATATACGCCATATGGATTACCTTCGTAACAGGGTATGTACACTTTGTTATTGGTATGCCATTTTTATTCTAACAAACTGCACGTCACTGTCGAGCTATAACAGTTCGTGGGAGGTACGCGTGCAATGCCGGTCCAACCTTTCTTTGCCGAGTGTCGCGACAGTATCGAGTTGCAATCGTAAAAGATCGGTCCCGAAGCCCTTACCAACAGCGCGAATACAGCACTTCCATCAAACGCGCGCGTCCGCTCCGAGTGTGAACAGGTATTTACGTGACTCTTGCTGACACTCGTAGTTCAAACGTATCTTTTTTAACGTCGGCTCGCTCCTGCATCTCCGAGGCCGCGAAAAACGCCACGGCAATTTCTTTCCATCTACGTCGCTTTGCAAGCGACTGACACGGGCCGCCTTTTACCGACAATGACAGTTGGGTTGACTTCTGGAGTCTTCACCGGAAGACTCGCTGCACTTCCCAACAGGCATACCGGCGTATGGGAATAGTCCCATGCTGTCGCTGTAGCGCGACATATCTCATTGAATTTCACTCAGCTGCGATGCGGCGATGAGAGGCGCAGATTCAGAAAATATGTCGGCGCACCCCATATTCGTTTACCCCAACGGGTAAACGAATATTGGGGCGTAAAACATTTCCTCTCGAAATAGATGATTATTATATAGCGCTATCCAAAATCGACAGATTTTCACCGGCCATATAGCCTATAATAACGTAAACGATAATAAACAATTGTCAACTAGGACACGCAGAATGCTTTTGAAAAGATAGAAATATCCTGAAACTTTATATTGGCATGCATTCTTGTGATAAATGTTGTAAACATTTTGTAATGTATGCTTGCCTGATTTATTGATTTGAAAGGAACAACGTTTGTTATATTCATTAAACATATAAATAGCTGTTGATATTCGCTCAAATATGTGTTGCCTATTTCAAACTGGTGTAAATATTTTGATGCAATTATTAAGCTATATTACTAATTACGCTTAATGCCATTCAGTTGGGGGCCAAACAACACATCAGAGCTTAAGAAAATCCCTGATGGCCCAAAAAGAGGGCAATTTGAATGAAGCAACGGTGAGGGTGCAGGCTAGCTGGTGTAAATTGAGCATTGACCCCAGAATTGACCCCAGAATTGACCCCAGAATTGACCCCAGTCTCGGGTTTACAACTATGCGCAATTTGAATAATTGAGTAATGCGGATTCTTGGGCGAGTTGGTACTGAAACTTTGACAACATAATAGCGCTTCAAGGCAGGGACAAAAGTTGGAACAAGACAACACAATGCGCTAACTTCAACTGGTTTAATCGTCCGAAAATCAAGGGTATAAATACCCTGCATCATTGCGCCATTGAACGAATCCCATGCCACACCAATGCTGTCTCTTTGTTGCCCAATTCGATCGACGCCACGCTGACACATCGATCCCCGCATTTTTTTATCAGGTCTGTCTCTATAATCTCCCTTACCGTCTTATCTCTATGTTTTCTAACAACAGCGCGAAAATTAAATTTAGGTTCGCACCCACAGTCATGGCAGTGCATTGACAAATTACCGTCACGCTGACCGCTCGCTTTTTGGTCTTGTTCGCGCAATCTATAATTTAGACATCTTCCTGTCTGTCCCACGTACTTTTTGCCGCACGTCAGCGGGATCTGATAAGTAACTCCTTCTGCGCATTCTACAAACGGGCTGTGCTGCTTTTTCACGCGGTCAACCGGTGGTTTGCGGTAAGGGTCCGTCAATTTGCACAACTTGGCAAGTTTTTCCGTTGCAGAAAAAAACACCCGAGCATTTACGCGGTTTGCTCTATTTTTGAGACTGTGCGGTTTTAGGCATGTAAGGCACAACTGCTACTCTTTGTTTCTTTTGGGCCATATCTTGATCTGGACTCGCTACTATTCGTAGCTTCTTTAAAACCTTTTCTGCAACCGACAACAGGGGCGTCCCCGGAAAACCGGCAGCCACCAAGCGTTCCGACTGCGCCTTTATACCTGAAGGCAACGCATGAGGACACGACCTTCTGATGGCGTTCACAAAGCACAAATTTACAATGCCTCCCTTAACGGGTTTTGAATGGGATGAATTGAATGACAACAGGGGCTGATTTGCTCTCGGTTGGTCGGTAGCCATTTCCCTACAGTTCTGTGCAGACTTCTGAAATATCAATAAGACATTAAAGCAATGAAATTTTATATCAGCGCTTTGCTATGTTAGGTCGGCGGCGTTATCAAAATAAGGCTGGAAATTCTTGTTTCAGGAGCGCACTTCTCACGCCGACGCATCTGGCAACGCCAGGTTAATATGAAATTTTTTGCCGTTTATTGCTAATGCTATGATATAGCCACGTGGGTGAGTGATCTCAGTGTATTCCTAAGCTTGCACTTGTCTGCAACAACAATGTCCTTAAATATTATCAAAACTTTGTAGAGTCTAAGTTAACTTATCAAAGTCCGAGGTAAAGCGCTACGCATTTCTGGGTAAGAAAAAGTTGCGCAGTGTTCTACCAATATTGGGGCTAAGGTTAAAAACTCAATAAATTTGAAAACATCGATAATGACTGACTTTTGGATTGTTAGTTTATTTCGGACTCCGTTCAGAGTAGCCCACAATTTAAGCCCCACAAAACATAATAAAAAAACATAAAAACTACAAGTCGAGAAAGAAAAATAAAACATACCCTCGCACAAGCAATCTACAAAACTGACCACATAGTCATTTGAACGATGCCTTTCAAAAAACAATGACTACTCTGAAAATGTATCTCGAGATGTGACGTTTAGCATTATGATTCACGAACTTACGCTATGCTCAACGGCGCATACCAGGCCCTACGTCGAGGTCTAGATTTCATCGGTGCCATCATTCGGAGAACTCCCTTCATAGACTGCTGTTCTTAGCATTGCAAATACACCATGCAGTTCCTGATGCACGGCCAGTGAGTGGTTTCTGATTTTACCATTTCACTCTCAATTATACATTTTTGCTCACATTATGGGTATGAGGAAACAACTAAATGTAGAGCCCCAAAGGAAAAAGGAAGCCGCGGAATGAAGACATTGCTTTATTAAACCATGTTACACATTTCCAGTATGGGAAGAACGTTTATACAAACATACCTGAATACATTTCTGCCGGCCTAAAACAAAAATAAGTGGTGGCATTCCCCAGCACAAAATAAGCCCGATGACATAAATATGAAGCTTCATGGGTCTATTTTCTAACAGCGGCGAAAGATGTCCCGCAGCCTATCAATTTCTTGATAGTGTAATTAACGGTCTTAGGAATGGGCCCCGGACCATTTCCTAATGTCTGCATCGGGCCGTTTGTTTCGCCGGACGCCTCCCGCGGGTTCAAGGTCATCTGACTCAGCGAGCCTGGCACCATCATCGCTTCGGAGGCACGCCTGCCCAGCGAACGCACGAGACGTGCGCCGTGATATAGCCAGACTTTAACGTGTACAAGTCTGGATATAGCCTCCGAAAAGGGAAAACAACGTCTCAGGTTTCACCGCCGAAACACCAGGGCACGATCCGGGACGATGAGATCATCCGGACGCCTTCATTCAACGCGCAGACACGAAGGGTCGAAAGGCGGCACGTCACGTCTCGGCCCCGGACGGTGTTTTGACCAGCTGCGTGAATTTCAACGAGGCGGTGTTTTGGTGAGACTCTCGGCGCCGTCTAGACCGACGGTGAAGTGTTTACGGCGGCTGAGTGTGCGTAATCATGGAATGTGGGACGGTGTTTGAACTGGACACCTTTCTGTGGTTGGCCGACTATCCACCGATGTGGGGGTCCCTACCTAGGGACCTAGGGAGAACCCAGTGTTTAAAATAAGCGAACTTTGACGAGCAAATGTCTTCTCTTCTCTGGTCTTGAACCAACTGTACAAATGTAAATTAAACGTCTATCAAAAGTAACCCTGTTTCCGAGGCCCATCTTCCTGATGTCCTGGTCGGTACCTGGCTCCCGCGAAGCCCGACAAGGACTACCCTGGGTTCGCTACAACTGGTTGGCAGCCGGTGGGATTGAGACCAACGACTCCTGATGAGAAGCAGCGCTAGTGGAGCCGCGGATCGTGAACTTCAAAATCTGGTGAGTGCCTGCATTGCTTCTCTGTCGCCAGGTCTGTAACATAGAAGTGTAATCTTGCAGAGGCGTTTGGGTCTGCCTTGGAAGCGGATTTTCGTAGTACTTCCAGGTAGTGGGAGAGAGGTTTTGCACCCAGATCAGTTACGGCCATGGAGTTCGAACGCTTGCTGAAATCGGAATTACTCGGTCTATGCGATGAGCTTGGGGTAGAGACAAGTAGCTCGATGAAAAAGTCGGAAATTATTAACGCTATCAGGAATGAAGACTTGCCGGAGGATGAAATTGGACGGATGTGGGCAAAATTGAAAGCGCAAAAGGAAGACGAAGCAACTCGTGCAAGTTTGGAACTCGAAAAACTTCGGCTCGAGGTTGAGTTAAGGAAAACGACGGTAGCATCTGGACATCAGGTAGCAGGCCGTCATGATCTTTATGACATGACCAAGCTGATTCAGACCTACAAGGTTGAACAGGACATGGGCCTGTATCTTGTTAATTTTGAAAGGGCATGCGAAAAAGCTCGCTTCGCCCAAGATTTCTGGCCCAGGAGGTTACTGAGCGTGCTGCCTTGCGAAGCAGCCGAGGTGATTGCCAGGCTTTCTGCCGAAGACGCGGACGATTACGCGAAAGTCAAGAGCAGCTTGCTCAAAAGATATCGTCTGTCGGCAGAGGCTTTCAGGCAAAAGTTCTGAAACGCGACGAAACGGTCGGATGCCAGCTACGCAGAATTCGCGTACGAGCTCCGGTGCTACCTCATCGAGTGGATGAAGGGGGCCGACTTGTACGAGAGTAAGGAAAAGATGCTGGAAATCATCGCTTTAGAGCAGTTTTATAAGACGCTTCCCGAGTCCATGCGTACATGGGTACAAGACAAGACAGGGGTAGACTCCGTCCTCAAAGCGGCCGACCTGGCGGACGAGCACAGTTCGCGCAGAGGCGGTAAAGAGGGGACGGGGAAGCCGCCTGAAATGGGGGACTCGGAGGTGAGGCGCAAAAACTGGAAGCGGCAAGAGTTTCGCCAGAAACCTGGCGAAAGTAAGTCGTCACAAAAGGAAAAGGAGGGTGCCAGCGGCAAAGAAGGCGAGGATCGGGACAAGAAAAAGGCCTTTGAGGCAAAGAAACCGATCACGTGTTTTAATTGTCTCGAGGCGGGGCACATCGCGGCAGGGTGTCGAAAACCCGAGGTTGTTTTTGCATGTGCGAGCCAGTGCGAAGAGAACGAAGAGCTGTTGGGCCCGTACCTTTATACTTTGACGGTAAACGGCAAATCATGCCGAGTGTTGCGTGACAGTGGGGCGACCATCGATGTGGTCCACCCCGATTTCGTAACGAAGGCCCATTACAATGGGAAGTGTAGTTGGATTCGGTCTGTCATAGACGAGGGGAGCTTGTGCCTTCCCGTGGCTGATATCCTGATCCCCGGACCGTTCGGAGAGGTGCGCACTGAGGCGGCGGTTTCAGACAAACTGCCCCCCCAGTAACCTTATTTGTTTTCGAACCGAACGAAGAAAATCTTGAGAGATCAGGGCAGAAGCCTCGGGAAGGGGCTCGTTCAGGCGCTGACACGGTCCAAGGCTCGAGAGCTTTCCGCCCAGCTGGCGTATGATCTACCAAAAAAGGTGCTGTCAACAGACGAGCTGTTGGGGGAAGCGAAAGTGGAGAGCTCGCGAACTCGGACCGACGAGGCAAACACAGCTGCCAGTCGGGAGACAGGCATTAGAAAAGAGAAAGAGGACGATCATGAGAATGTAACCTTGCCTGATGAAGTTCTGGTGCCTCCGTCTTCGAACAGCTTCCACAAACTCGTTACAGTAACGAGGGAAACGCTCATCAGCGAGCAGAAGGGCGACCCGAGTCTAGCTAGAATCTGGGAGACTAGCAAAGAGGGTGTAGCGATGAAGAACGTCAGCTTTCCGGTTCGAGATGGCGTGCTCTACAGGCACTACCGAGACAGACGCGGTCGAACCTTCGACCAGCTCGTGGTACCTGATAAGTATCGAGCGGACGTCCTGCGGCTTTGCCATGGCGCAGGGTGGGTAGGCCACTTGGGCAATAAAAAAACTAAAGAACGGCTTCTTTCTGAGTTCTACTGGCCCGGGTGCTTTCGGGACGCCGAGAACCGAGTGCGGGCGTGCGATGTCTGCCAAAGGGTGGGCAAACCAAACGAGAAGTCGAAGGCGCCTCTGAGATTGGTGCCGCTAATCTCTGAGCCCTTTCAGCGCCTGGTGATAGACGTTGTCGGACCTCTCTCCACTACAAAGACGGGGTACCGCTATGTACTTACCATGCTTTGCGCGGCAACCAAGTTTCCCGAGGCAGTGCCCCTGAGGGAATTAATTTCGGTCGAGATCGTAAAGGCGCTCCTGTATGCCTTTGCGCGAGTGGGGTTTCCCCGAGAAATACAATGCGACCAGGGAACGGTATTCACTAGTGCGCTCACCACGGGATTTCTCGAACGATGCGGGATAAAACTAATACACAGCTCGGTCTACCATCCACAGACAAACAGCGTAGAGAGATGGCACTCTGTGATGAAGTGCGTGTTGCGGGCCCTTATCTACGAGAACAAGTGCGAATGGGAGGCCTGCCTTCCTGCGATGTTGTTCGCCCTACGTTCCGTAGCTCATGACGCCACTGGCTTCAGCCCCGCTGAGCTGGTCTACGGTCGAGGCATGCGTTGGCCAATAAGGCTCCTTCGAGAGTCGTGGGAATCAAGGGGCTCCGACCCCACCGTAGTGGAGTACATTCTAGCTCTCCTGAGAGATTCGGGAGCTCGAGAGAGATCGCTGAGAAGAACATGAAGGCATCCCAGGAGAGAGCGAAACGTTACTACAATAAAAACGCTCGGTTTCGGCAGTACTCCGAGGGCGATGCAGTGTTGTTACTACGCCCCTGGCGGGCCAACAAATTAGAGGTGCAGTGGGAAGGGCCTTCTCGGGTGGCCCAAAAGTTTTCGGATACCAACTATGCTATTGAGAGAACAGGTAAACGAAAATCCATTCAGATTTATCACTGCAACTTGATGAAGCCGTACGTGAGTAGACCTCAGTTGGTCAACATTGCGCTGAATGGGTCCGACGAGGGTGAGCTGGAAGTTCCACAACTCGAAGAACCTTCGGACGGGTCTGTCGGAGTTGATGAGATAATGGCGCTCGCGGTACAGCCCGACCAACTGACGGCGTCTCAGGTGGCGGACCTGAGGCAACTGTTAGGAGAGTTTGAGGGACTATTTTCAGAGATTCCGGGGAAGACCTCGGTGGTGACGCATGACATAGAGCTCACATCTGGTGCTCCAATCAGATGCCGACCTTACCGCATGGCTCCACGACAGCAAGATATCCTAAGGACTGAGATCGAGCGGATGTTAAAGTTGGGAGCCATCGTCCCTTGCGAGAGCGAGTATACCTCACCCATGATCCTCGTAGAGGCCCCCGGAAAGGACCCTCGACCCTGTGTCAATTATCGCAAACTTAACGCGATCACTAAAGACCAAATGTACCCGATTCCCCACATCGAGGAGAGGGTGGAACGAGTAAGTTGGGCTCAGTTTGTCTCGATCCTGGACCTAGTTAGAGGGGACTGGCAGGTCCCAATGACCGAGAGGGCGAGCCAGTATGCCGCTTTTGTGACTCCTTCTGGAACATTTCGCCCGACGGTGTTGAGTTTCGGTCTAAAAAACGCACCCTTTTGCTTTTCGAGATTAATGGACCGAGTGTTGAGGGGCGCTGAAACATACGCCCTCCCGTATCTAGACGACGTGGCTATCTTCTCAGCCACTTGGGAAGACCACCTCAGACACCCTAGGGATGATTTCAGTCGATTGCGTGAGGCCGGACTAACTGTAAAACCCAAAAAGTGCCAGCTGGCGAAAGGGGAAGTGCGTTACCTGGGGCACGTGGTGGGCCAGGGCCGGCGTAGACCAGATGAGCTAAAAGTCGAGGCGGTCAATGAATTTCCGCAAACCGTCAAAAAAACAGGCATTCGGGCCTTCCTCGGTTTGACGGGTTATTATCAGCGTTATATTCCGCGGTATTCCCAGATGGCTAGCCCTTTGACGGACGCTCTGAGGAAGGGCGCGCCCGAGAAGGTCGCCTGGACGGAGGAAATGGAGCGGGCCTTCCGCGGGCTAAAGGCTGCTTTGTGCAGCGCTCCTGTGCTGCGCACGCCAGATTATAACCGTCCCTTTATTGTACAGTGCGATGCGAGTAATCGCGGGTTAGGCGTCATTCTTTGCCAGGAGGATAACCGAGGAGAGGAACACCCCGTGCTCTACGCTAGCAGAAGGCTCAGTACCCGAGAAGAGGCGTTTAGCGCCTCCGAAATGGAATGCGTGTGCCTGATTTGGGCGACACAAAAGCTATCCTGCTACCTGTATGGAGCCCCGTTCGTCTTCGTTACCGATCACTGCCCGCTGACTTGGCTGACTCAGATGTCATCCAAAAATGCTCGGCTTCTGCGGTGGAGCCTTGCTCTGCAGCAGCTGAATTTCACTGTAATATACAAGAAAGGAAAGGCTAACGGAAATGTAGATGGCCTGAGTAGGTCTTTTTAGACTGGTGTTGCTTGATTTTCCTATGCATTTAACGGGTTACTATTTTTACGTGTAGGCGAATAATGTTTGTTTCTTGCACTATATTGTAAGGTGCGTCGAGAATGGAACCAACTTTAGCCTTGTGTTGAGGCCTCATGGCACACTTTTAGGGTGATTTTAGCTGGAATATGAAAAACATAGGAAGGCCTGGCGGCTTCAGAGGCAGTGTGGGCGCTTGCTGGTTTTGTTTGTTTCGGCCGGGGTCTACTATGTGTGACGCTTCTTCTTGCCACTTGAATGTTGATCTCTTCAGGCGTGAAGCGGTTACTCCTCCCCTTCAGAGATCTTCCCGTGCGTGGAGGAGCTGTAATGAACGGTGTTATGAATGGGCCCCGGACCATTTCCTAATGTCTGCATCGGGCCATTTGTTTTCGCCGGACGCCTCCCGCGGGTTCAAGGTCATCTGACTCAGCGAGCCTGGCACCATCATCGCTTCGGAGGCACGCCTGCCCAGCGAACGCACGAGACGTGCGCCGTAATATAGCCAGACTTTAACGTGTACAAGTCTGGATATAGCCTCCGAAGAGGGAAAACAACGTCTCAGGTTTCACCGCCGAAACACCAGGGCACGATCCGGAACGATGAGATCATCCGGACGCCTTCATTCAACGCGTAGACACGAAGGGTCGAAAGGCGGCACGTCACGTCTCGGCCCCGGACGGTGTTTTGACCAGCTGCGTGAATTTCAACGAGGCGGTGTTTTGGTGAGACTCTCGGCGCCGTCTAGACCGACGGTGAAGTGTTTACGGCGGCTGAGTGTGCGTATTCATGGAAGGTGGGGCGGTGTTTGAACTGGACACTTTTCTGTGATTGGCCGACTATCCACCGATGTGGGGGTCCCTACCTAGGGACCTAGGGAGAACCCAGTGTTTAAAATAAGCGAACTTTGACGAGCAAATGTCTTCTCTTCTCTGGTCTTGAACCAACTGTACAAATGTAAATTAAACGCGTATCAAAAGTAACCCTGCTTCCGAGGCCCATCTTCCTGATGTCCTGGTCGGTACCTGGCTCCCGCGAAGCCCGACAACAAGGACTACCCTGGGTTCGCTACAATAGTTAGACTCTCTGCACCGGCTGTCTGGCTTTCAGGTAAAAGTGCTGGGGAAGATCTAATGAACGCCTGTGTCTCAGTATAGGTTGGGGATGAATAAATATGTTTAAAGAGGGAGCACTAAAATCATTTATGTTAAACTTGTTCCTATTCCATAATAAAAAGATTGAAAGTACTGCTGAAAGTGCTGACCATTTAGAAACAAATTGATGACCATGCAAGGTTGTGGCTTGACATTGTTTCAATGTGTCCGGGACTCTCACACAGATGGATCATTTCATACACACACACGAATAATTTTTTTTTTAGAAACGGCCTGCTGATACACATAGATTTGTTTTTAGAATAGTTCTTTGAAACGGACAGTAAAGAAGTGCTTCTATTAAATATTTTCACGTTTTATTTTAATGCTACTGTGCGCCGAAAAGTCTATAGAAAGCTGCCGAGAGTAACTGTCTCTCATATAAGAAGACAGCTCTATTTGATTTCTGGAAAATGTCTCAATTTCAGAGAAAACGTTTACCTTACGTTTTGGGAAATTGCGGCTTTTTTCGGTGTCGAAATTCAAAGTTGGACAATGTATGGATTATGTTTTCTAAAAACGCTGACTGCAAATATCTGAATAGATTCGGTAGATTTTTTCTGGTAATCGTCTTTACTTCTACAACTATCAAATGAAGCTGAAGGCTTTTATTTTTTGGAGGATACGTATACTCGTTGGGTAATTTTAAGCAAGATAAATTGACCTTTTAACTCAAGACATAAGACCGTAATCTAAGGTTTTGCGCGATTATTCAAGTTATTATGAGTCAGTGCATTGAACACTCTTGCATTGGTACCGCGTGCGTTAAGTGCAATGTTTTATAAGACATTCTGGAGAAACATAGAGTTCGTGAAAACGAGATATTAACTCCCTTGCACAAGTTCCACAAAAAAAATTTTTTTTTATTCCAAGTGGTTTATGTAGTCGACGTGTAACTACCCAAATTTATTTCGTACTGTTTCACAATGTTCTTGAAATCCAAAAGTAGCTGCTCGTTTTTCCTATATTTTATGGTTCACACTTTTGATTACTGCGCGTCTGTAAGCTGAGAGCAGTCGCGAACAGCAGATTGACAACAACTAGAAATTGACTCACTTAAGGGTGATTTCATTTGAATTCGACCAAACTTGTCGGGGGGGGGGGGGTCTTTAGATTTAATCGTAAAAAATATATATGATACCCGAATGCTTGTGATGAAAGAAACTGCCTTTGAAAAAAATTAGAATTGTATAGTTTGAGAGAAAAAAATTCTGAGGCGCTGCAGGGTAGAAAACGTCAAATTCCCAATTTGATTTTATCTCGACTTTAGCCGCCATTTACAAAATATCGAATTCTTGCAGAATTATTATATTTATTACGCAATATTTACGCAGACTTGGCTATTTTTAGAGGTAAATTTCTGTCTTCTGTTATTTTAAATTAATTTTCTAAAAAATCTCAAACATGCAACCTAGAGCAAGTGTGACGCAACTTCGGACAGCTATATAAAACGAACGGTAGGGCGCAATGACGTGAGACAGATATCTGTGCGTAGCTATCAATGTAAGCTATCGATTGACATGTATTTTCTGGTTATTGTGTTTACCGTGTAGTTTTTATTCTGCCACAAATATAGACAAAAATGAAAAATATGCAAAGTTTGAAGTCATTTTTCTCAAAAAAGCCATTTTTTATTTCGTTCATACTTTTTTAATTTATTGCCCAGATTCTGCTTAATAACCGGGTATAAATATTGCTTGACCTTTTTTTGTTGTAGTTTTAGGACAACCAGTTGAATAAGTCATTTTTATCGCGTAATACCAACCTCCGGCTCCGGTATGCGGGCTTCACCGCAACATTGATAATTGGCTCAGCAATATCAGATTTCACTGAAAACTACTTTACCCCGTTGAATTTTTACTAATATTTTAAAAAAAAAAAAATCAGTAACGTCATAAAGAAATGAGAGATGGCTGAATTGACGAAGTGATGTCGGCGAAGTCACAGCTTGCATTTTCGAACGTCGCCACGACAACGTTTTACTACTGAGGTTGCACGAAACTTATATATTTAAATTATTTGTTTGAACATTGTGCCGTGATAAACAACAACAAAAGTAAATTTAGTTAACATCAATGTTAACTAGCCTAAGCGAGTGGAGAGATCCAAGACGTTTCATCCGTTTCGATCATGTCGGGTTGCATTCTACGGCACTATCCAGTCCAGAAAAACAATATCCCCGTTTATGCGTTTCGGACAATCTTTATTTTATACAAACATTATCGGAAAATCGGCCCGAATTTTTTTAAATTTACCGCATGGCATTCTTTCGCCTATCCTTCATTGGCCCTTAGTATTCCGAGGTACGTGAAAAAAAAATTGACTACATTTTGTCCATCCTTCGGCTTTTGGACTACTTGTTGCATACGTTTAAATTTTTGGGCTACGCACAGCATATCGGAAGTTGCTTTTCAGCTTACAGTAATCATACTCTTTTGTTGGCAGTATGCAATAAAACATTCATAGGTAACAGTTTAACAAAATCATTCTATTTATTGAGTAATTTATTTGGGTTAACAAGGCACACCTATAGAAACACATAATTTTTCACAGAAGCGCAAATGTACAAGAAGAGGCTTTAACAACAAAACAAAACAAAGCCGTAGATCATCTGAGAGTTCCGCACGTGCACCACAGAGGTTCATGCATTAAGACGAAGATAGAACAGTTCGCTCAAGCTGCACTTCGCTCCTTTCGCGTCGCCACACGTGCGAAGCGCGGATGCCTTTCCGAGTCGGTACGCAACTCCACTCTGTTTTCTTGATTCTGCGGAAGTCACTCACCTCCTTCTCGGTTAAGTTCATGAGAGTTACGTTTTTGACACGCCTTCCAACCTTGTCCACAAAATCTACTGATGTTCGGACGAGCTGCTCCTCCGGTGAACGGAGGTTGTGCACCGTTGCGTGGTGTTTGAGAAGCCCTCCAACCCCGTCACAAGAGTTTTTACCATGCCCAGAGGCAGAAAATATCCACTTCAATTGGGTATGGCCCACTCGTTCGAACTCATGCAGCTGAAATCTATTTTTAAAATGAGCAGGTGCCCCGTCGGATATGTACGTTAGTGAAGCATAAACTGGGATGTGCTCCTCCAGCCAGTCTTCTATAAGTCTCAGAGCCAGCAGCGCATGGGAAGTGTCATGACATAAGTCCTCACAGACAACGCCGAAGCATTTTGAGCCTTGCGACGTGGATGCCACACACGTGAACACAGAGAGCTGACGCTTGTGCCAGTGGTACTCCTGTATCTCGTGTGGCAAAATTACCATCCAGTTCTCCGCAAAATCGAAGTGCATGACGATGTGTCTTGAGGTCACACTAGACTTCTCAATCCGTATGGCTTCCCGTTGTGTCCTGCGAATAAAATCGTGCGTGGAAAACCTTGTGGCCCATTTCTGTAGCTCTTTCAAAAAGGCGCTGGAGTCGGCAGTCTTGCTTATCAAATTACCATTCTCCCATGTGAAAAATGTAGTTTCCTCTTCAGGCACCATTTCCAATGATTCTAAGGAGAGTCTGTCAGTCGAGGGGCAGTCTTTGCATTCGCCTCTGAAACATTCGGACGAGGGTTCAGGGCAGAGGCACAAAGCGAGAATCTCCTCTTTTGTTATTTTTTCTTCTCGCATGCTGTTCAGGGTGGAAAAGCAAAAATCGAAATTCGTACAGCACACACATGCACAGACAGTCTGTTCAGGGTTTAGCTTGACCCACTTTGGCCGCAGCGAGTAAAATTTAGTCAGACCTAATTTTGAGTCCGGGTTTGCTTCCTTAAACAGCCTGTACGTCTCTCGGACAGACCTTGTCATATACCGCTTCACGACCACATGTTCTTCGCCATCCTTCAGAAGCTTAACAGCATCTTTTTTGTTTGGGCTCTGCCGAGAACAGTCGAGATCGTCGTCGGTGTAATATTGCGTGGCTGCCCGTATGGTGTCCTCGCTTATGCTTCCACCGTGATAAGGCTCCGGACGCTCCCATACGCCGAACCGTTCACGAAGCTGCTTTGATTTCTTCAGAAGGTACTTCGATGCCTCAGGAATTAGCCGTTCTACCTCCCTAGTGGCTACGCCCTTGGGCACAAGCGTGAGGAGCTGACATCTCTCCTGGTAAGATGCCGCCTTCACAAAGGCCTCTCTGATGTTTGCCCACCACCCGTTGCAGCCTAGGCATGGTTGATCACTG
The DNA here is from genome assembly GCF_016920785.2 of Ixodes scapularis. Taxonomy (NCBI): domain Eukaryota; kingdom Metazoa; phylum Arthropoda; class Arachnida; order Ixodida; family Ixodidae; genus Ixodes; species Ixodes scapularis. Next base: position 77,165,988 of record NW_024609857.1, read on the forward strand.
CGAGAACTTGACCCACTTGGCTCCAAGGTATATGCAGTCGCCAACTTTTTTCGTACCTGTCGGCTGTGTGATCCTTCAATCTCCTGCTGTTTTCTTTCAGCATATGCCTGACGGCTTTTCGGGTTTACTGTAGAAGGCATGCGCAAAGGAGTTGTTTCAAGCCCAGCATCAGAAATCTCTTCGTTAAGACCTTCCACTACTTCGTGCTCTTCGATGCAGCTTGCTGGAGAGCTCGAGCATGGATCACTGACAGATGATGAAAGCTTCTCACCGGTGTACTGGAAGCAGTTCTGGCAGAGCACGTCATCCAACGCAAGAGCCGCGGCTTTCGATGGAGGCAGGATCATCTTCAAGGCGTCTACGTTGAGATCGGTGACATAACGAAAACGTCGGTTGCGGTATACCCTTCGCTTATGTCTCTCGAAGTAGTCCGCGCAACTCTTTCTTTTAAAGCTGAAAACTGCAGCCATGACTGAGTTCAAAATAACGCGTTCATTCCTCGGGAGGTTCCGGCTTTCTGCTTTCGACGCAGTTCCGCAGTTCTCTTATACAAATTCATTGCTGCAAGCCCTCTTCTTATATTTTTTTTATTCTCTTATACTAGATGAGTTTGTCAAATATAGACACTGATTAGCGAATCAACCTAAGGACGCCAGAAATGTCATGGTGCGTGTTATTCGCTTACATGTAAAAATAAATAATGGATAAGAGAAACAGACAGACCATAGCACCAGGGGCTCAAAGAGGACTACAAACATTAGTTCCGGAGAAAAGCGCTGCAACGAAGACACAAAATGATAAGCCAACCAAACCTTCCTTTTTGTTCTGATGCTCTTGCCGACACTGTGGCCATGTTTGTACTGGTGATAACTTGCCACCCTTGAAACAAATAAGTATCCGCAAAAGCTGTATGTATACAGTTACGACTCCATCGACCGGCGTGATAATGTCTAGTGTTTACTGCATTTGTTTTCTCCTTTTGACAAACTTGACCCAGCCGAGCTACAGAAACTTCGGGCACCAAAGAGTCTCAAGCTTCCGCCCATAAATTTATTGGGAGAAGGACAAGGACTGCTTCACACAGTTCCACTTCGCTGTGATGCATTGCGACAGCCTGTGACGACGCGAGTTCCACTCTAACAAGATTAGTATAACCCTCTTGCAACGGCGCACGCCGAGGTCAACTAAGAGTCGCATGGTAATCTTCATGATAAGAATCGCAGCCTTTTGCTGGCGCTCGCGAAGAGGTTACTGAACCTATACTTCACCTAACAACTGGACCAGTTGCAACTGATGTAACGAACGTGGCTCTTTCTTTTGATGTAAAAACAAACATAAAGAAAAGCGCCAGAAAACGTGCATACCCAGCTGGTAAGCAACACACGGGAAATCAATTAAAAAAGTTTGAAAGAGAAAAAAAAAATTTGCCTACGCCACTTGCCTTCTGTCATTTTTTTGTGACATTTCTTTTTTTGTAAAAAAGTATACTACTAGGAATGCAACGAGGTAAAGTGGTTGTCAGTGAAATCTGATATTGCTGAGCCAATTATCAATGTTGCGGTGAAGCCCGCATACCGGAGCCGGAGGTTGGTATTACGCGATAAAAATGACTTATTCAACTGGTTGTCCTAAAACTACAACAAAAAAAGGTCAAGCAATATTTATACCCGGTTATTAAGCAGAATCTGGGCAATAAATTAAAAAAGTATGAACGAAATAAAAAATGGCTTTTTTGAGAAAATTGACTTCAAAATTTGCATATTTTTCATTTTTGTCTATATTTGTGGCAGAATAAAAACAACACGGTAAACACAATAACCAGAAAGTACATGTCAATCGATAGCTTACATTGATAGCTACGCACAGATATCTGTCTCACGTCATTGCGCCCTACCGTTCGTTTTATATAGCTGTCCGAAGTTGCGTCACACTTGCTCTAGGTTGCATGTTTGAGATTTTTTAGAAAATTAATTTAAAATAACAGAAGACAGAAATTTACCTCTAAAAATAGCCAAGTCTGCGTAAATATTGCGTAATAAATATAATAATTCTGCAAGAATTCGATATTTTGTAAATGGCGGCTAAAGTCGAGATAAAATCAAATTGGAATTTGACGTGTTCTACCCTGCAGCGCCTCAGAATTTTTTTCTCTCAAACTATACAATTCTAATTTTTTTCAAAGGCAGTTTCTTTCATCACAAGGATTCGGGTATCATATATATTTTTTTACGATTAAATCTAAAGACCCCCCCCCCCGACAAGTTTGGTCGAATTCAAATGAAATCACCCTTAAGAAATCAAACTTCATGTACAAAAATCTTTGTCCCGAAACGTTTAGGTATCTTAAACATGTCGACTATTATCAAGACCAAGACAATTTCTAATACAGTTATTTATAGAGTGGATGTCTAAGCTTTAGCGTCTTGTGTACTTTATGTTTGAAGTGTCATTGTTTGTCATAGAGGCTGAACTACAAATTAATATTCACCCGTGAGGAGAAGTGCCATTATAAGGCATTTCATAATATTACTCGCCATTATTGGTTTCTTTTTAAAGGCGATAGCTGTACCAGCCTTAAGGATTGATCAAAAAGTTCCTGAAAAACAAATTTAGTAGTTAGACTTACACACATTCAACCGAGGAGCGGATCCGTGGCTATTGGGCAGGAGATCGAACTATAGGGGGCGCTCTGACCCGTTTGTTTTCCCCACGCTTGGTGTTTACTCAACACAAGGCCTGTGCACATGCCGACAGGCCTTATGGGCATGGCCATGTCATCGTCTACAATAGAGCGCCGGGCGCAGTTTAATGTAAAAAATACTAACAATCGACGAAGCGACGTTAAGTGCCGGATCTATCCTCAGAGAATGCGAGCTTGACCCACTTCGGCTTTTGTGCTGAGCTGGAATCGTGCATGCTGCATTGTTCATGCAGGCCGTAGTGGAAACAAAACAGCCCCTCCTCCCCCTCGCCGGAGAACACGAACTCCAGCCGAACGCTGACGCCGCGTTCGGTTATGTCGGCCGAACGCTGCGTCATTGTATTTGTTGTCCCCATCCGTGTAGTTGTTAGGTTAACCGCTTGGGGCGTCACGGTCTGTCCTCCTCCCCAATAAACATTAATTATATTAAATCCTCAAACCTATGGTTCGACACTATTGTAGTAGAACTCAGCAATACATATTCATTCAGATCTTTGTAATGAGCGAAGATAGCCGTCTAAAGTTTTTAATCAGAATATTTAATTGCCAGATATACTGTACCGTCCGTGCTCTACTCGACATAATTCTAAAACCGCGAAGTGTTGAAAAAAGCCTATGAAAAAAGAGGGATGAAAAAACTGATTTACATCGAGTAATGTAAAAAAGTGTTTATCTTATTTTAAACTTATCCCCTTAAAATTCGTTTCGGGTAGCCTCATTCGCTACCTGCTATCTTTTCTTATAATATTGAATTTTATTTCATAGAAATAAATGTGTTCTGATTCACTTCCGGTGACTTTTCCAGGTTAGAGAACACGCATATAAATACGTGTAAGTCAAGCGTTTTGCAGAGCCACAAAATCCTGAACCGCGTCAATCTGTCTTCGTGAACATATGTGTTAGCTGTAGAGAGTGTATCGGGATTATATATCAAATGAATATGCTGTAAATATCTGAATCTGCGCAACGAGAAAAAAATTATACTACAAGCATAAAAAAAATATCCACTGCCGAAGCCAATGACTTCGGCAATTGATATTTTTTTTCAACAATGGCTCCGAGACGCACAAACAAAGTCGACGCTCCAAGTGTACCTGAACCACAAAACAACCATCGCATCGGAAGCACTGCTGTACGACAACAGCCTGGGCAGGCGTTTGTTGTCTGAGGCGCGCGCCGGGGCCCTCCGGACACTAGTTTACAGACGCCGGTTTGATGCTACGGTGACCTCGAGCGCATGTCGGGTCTGCGGAGGCTACGATGAAACGGTGGAGCACGTTGTGCTAGATTGTGCGGGACTTCAGCCGTCCCGGTGCCCACGCCTGCAGAGCCCCTTAGTGCTCGCTGAGGCGTTGGGCTTCACAATTACTGAAATCGGACGCAACCAAGCAGACTACTCTGATGCACAAAGCTCTGCAGCTACGCAAATAAAGGGGCCTTCTAGCGGCCGGCACAGGCTTGTAGTGGCCACTAAACGAAGACTTGAAGATTGGTGGAATAAGATCCACCTCAGGGGGCATTAAGACCTCCTCGCTCCCAGGCTTGGGCACGAACTTAGTTCGCGCTCGCCCGTTTTAAAGGGAACAAGCCTCATCCTCCTCATCATCATCATGATCAAGCACGTGATATCTGTACGATTGAGGATTCTGATTTGCGTTCCTTAATCACTATGTTTGCCTGAACTTGCCAATACGTGGGGCAGTGTAAAAGCAGGAAACAGGATAACTGACGCGGGCAATGCGGTATTTGCCTCCGGTACGCGACGCCACGTGCTCTGCTGGTCTCGCGTAAATGACGCGGTGTCGCGTCTGGTACGCGAGTTGCACATCCGCACAGCTGTGCCAAGCACTCAGCGGCTGTTTTTGCTCGGAGCGCAACCCCTTATAGCTGATCAACGCTGGCCATGAGTTTGCAACAGGACAGTGTTTTGGTTTCTTATTTGCAGCAGTGTAAACTGATTTAGGGTGATTTCAGATAAGATCGACCAAAGGATGGCTAGTCGACATTTTCAAATCAACTGACGTTTTTATATGTTATTGTCTAGTGTCTGGTATGAACGAATCCAAACTTAGTTTTGACTAGAAAAAATACTTGGGGACAGGAAAAATCGTAAGGCATGAGGTGGTGGACAGTTGCATTAACGCGCACTGATGGAGGGGGCCCGTTTGAGAGTGAATAACTAAAGCTATAACATTAGGATAACTCTAATACGTTTTAGGCGCAAACTATGGGTATAGCTTGCTTGTAATATAAAGTAATAATATTTATTTAAAATTTATTTATTTTTCTAAAAATTGACAAACATGCCTGCTCGAACGACAAATGGCAAACTTTGGAGGTCTGTATCTCATGAAATAATTTAATCATTATGATATAATTTGCAGATATTATTCTACTAATATATAGCTAATATTTAAAAAATAACTAAGGTATCTGTGTGATATAATAGTTAGGATATATTTAGTCAAACATGGAAAAACAATCAAACAAAGAAAAATTCCGATGCGAATAAAAAAAAAAACACCACCATCGTTTTTTTTTAAATTTAGGTAACCTGTTATACTCTATTTCGGCATTCATTTCCATTAAAAACATGTTGCATCATTTTATTGAGAAAGAAGATACAACTCCCCAAAGTAGGGTCCTTTTTCAAAGCCTACACTTAGCAGTGTTTTATACAAAAACTGACTCTGAGTTCCAGTTTCATGAAACCAACACACATCTTTTATATATTTTTATTCAGATGAGGCCAATGATAACTAAAGAAATCGTTCACACACTTAAATTAGGGAGAAACTACTGTGTACAAAGAGGTATCATATTACGGACTACTGATCCGAGAAAAGATCATGCACCCATCGGCCACTAGGAACTTTGTTTACTTTATTCTCCTGCGACACTATATGCTATTCCCTCTTCCGCTCTACCTTCATCTCTCTCTCTCTCTCTCTCTCTCTCTCTCATATATATCCCTGATATATATCCAGAACAAAAACATGTTCAAGCATTCCGTTTCTCCGTGGTAGTGTTCTGTGGCTAGCAAAAATCATTTCCTCGCTAAGCTCACGATTATGGCAAAATAGTTGCCGGAAACCGCAGACGACACTCGTCGCTAGTTCTGGCAAAACGGCCGATACAATCTTTTTTTCGCATTTCCCCGCTCGCTGTCAAGGACAAGGGGGTTCGCTTCAACCAGCAAAACATGGCCGCCGACGCCTGTTTACTGAGCAGTCATGCCTGTCGCCATCTCACTCGCTGGCGTCACGGGCGATAATATCAGGCACAAAGGGGCACACCAACCGGCAGCATTATCCCCAAATACTCGAGCCTCGCGTAAATACATAGAGTGTAAACGCTGTCGCCATGTTATCGTAGTAAGACCGCCCCCCCCCCCCCTCCCCCAACGGGGGACTGCAGTACGCGACGGCGTACTAACACAACGGCGACGATATCGACATCGCGGGCTCCGAATTTTCCCATAGTTCCACTCCACGGGCATTTCTGGAAACGCTTGATATTGTGTACGCCCGCCTGGAAGGATTTCAGGCGCGTAGTTAAGAGAAGGCGGTTCTCCGCGGCAAAAGAAAGCAATTTCAGAAAAGCTTAAAAGCGGCGGCGACGCGTGTGCGGTGAACGCTTGTAGTTTTGGTGTAGACAGGGTGTGTGTGTTCTCGTTGTTGACACCAGCCGGCGATAAAGCACTGCAGGCGGTAGCTCAGTACAGCAAGGGCTAATCCGAGTGACCATCAACGTAACCCCACCGCCAACCCCTCGCGAACCGGTCGCCGACATGGCTCAGGCTGTGTCATGAACCACGTGGTAGAAGCTCGGGTGCTTTCATATCAGCGCGTGGAGGGACGACAGTGCGATTCCGGAAAGTCTTTTTCGAAGGCCGCTGACCACAATTTTTTGTCTGGAGATTTTCCCTCTTTCTTCCTTTGACGTGGATCAATCTTTGCCGACAGCCTCAGTTGTGACCTCCCTTTTCAAATGTACGTTTGCAGTGAGTGAGCTCCTCAGCCTCGGACTTGTCACTTGTGCACCCAGTAGTTCTTTCACTTGGCAATTATATGCCATCAGTTGGAGTTTAATTTTTATTATTTATGTATACATTATGAAGACGTCCTGGAGCTCCGAACGAGTGTTTTGTGCAGATTACTTTTGCAAACACAAAAAGACTATACCAAAGCAGCGGAATTTTCGAAGTGTTGGCGAGTTGGACCTAAACTCGTTGAAGCAAATTCTTCCGCCTGACTGTTCCACCAAAGTGAGTGCGACGGACTACCTGTGCTACCATTGCTTCATGCACATCACTAAGGAGATCTCGATGCGAAGCTCAGAGCAGTGCCCTGACATATTTGTGCCAGCTGAAGAAGCAATTGAAGATCTAAATCGCAGCATACTACCTACAGATGTGTCGCCGCTGAGACAACCAAGCGTCGTAAGAAGTCGGGACAGGCCTGCCTATGTCAAGAGAAAGCAGACAGAACTGGAGCAGGTTGCTGTCAAGAATATACGCTCAAGGCTACGTATTGCGTACGACAGGGACGCACCATCGGGGTCGTCCGAACCAACATGCTCCACATGCACTGAGTGGGTGGACAACTTTCGGCAGGCCTTTGAAAATGCCACCTCTCTCCGGGAACGTTGTCAACTGCTTACACTCCTGCCGTCAACACTGACGAAGAATGAGGTTCAAAAGATGATTCCACAGGCCTCAATGTACCTCATCAGTAAATCCCGAAAACTCAAGGAAAAGCATGGCGTGTGGTATGAGCCGGATCCTAACACGAGGTGCTAGGTGAGCCCTGAGAACCTGTCTGCTGCCCTAGAGTACTTCACGAAAGACGAGCTACAATGTTCGCGCCAAAGTCCCAACCAGAAGGACGTCATCTCTGTCATGCTCAACGGAGAGAAAACGTTCGTGCCAAAGCGCTTCATGACACGCTCAATACGAGAGGCCTTCCGTATATACAAAGACAAGCATCCCGATTCCGGCGTTGGGCTAACGAAATTTTATTCGTTGCGCCCTAGATGGGTCCAATGTATTCCACACCAGGAAGTGTGCGTTTGTGTACGCTGCGCCAATTATTATCTTTGTATTGCCGCTCTAGAGAACGTTACAGGCTCAACATTCAACACTGGTGAAATGAACTCGGCATTTCTGTGCGACCCAGCAACAGAACTGTGCCTTCAAGGAGACTGTGATCACTGCCCAAAAGGCCAGTTTCTTACGCTCCAGGAACTTGATATCCCGGACGATGAAGAGATTGTGCTTGCAACATCCGGCGACCTTGTGAAAAAAACTTTGGAACCTGAGACTTTCCTAAAAGTCATCCAAGTGACGGTTGGAAGTTGGGTACTTCACAACCATATCCGGCAAACGCAAGGTAAAGCGATCTACGATGAAAAACAGTGCATGCAACGCGGGAGCATTGTCTTTCATTTTGACTTTGCTGAAAACTGGACCATCGTGCTTCCTGACGAAGTGCAAGCATATCAGTGGAAAAAGAAACAAGTTTCGATATTTACATGTGTAGTGACGAGAAGAAAATCTAAGAACAGCTTTGCCATCATCAGTGAGGACCTGTGTCACGACGCCGCTCACGCTTGCTTGGCTCTAGAAAAAGTGAAGGAGTGGGTTGAAGACAACGTTGCGGTATACTCGTACGTGACGTACGTAAGTGACGGCGCCGCCAGTCATTTCAAGAATCGCTACCAGCTTCACCAATCTGCAAAGGACGATTGCCCACAAGCCCAGTGGTTATTTTCTGCATCTGGACATGGGAAAAATGCATGTGACGGAGTTGGCGGACTCGTGAAGCACCAGGCCACGCTGAACAACCTGAGAGAACGTTCAGTAAGCGCAATTCAGACGGCCAGGACAATGGTGAGCGTTCTATCAAAGAAACTGAAAGGCGTGCATCTTGTATATCTGGACGAAAATGAGGTTGTTCGGTATCGTGAACAAAAAAAAGAAGAGTGGCTGACGGTGCGCGCCTTCCCTGGCATTCAGTCTTGGCACGCGTGGCGGCTCAGCAAGTCATCAACAGAAGGGACCTGTGACGTATATGTAGCACGGACAGTCGGATCTGCTTGGAAGCAACTTTATTAAATGGGTACAGCGAGGAAAACCTTAGCGTAAAGTGCCGAATTTGATTTCCCAAGGACTGCTCATTTTGAATGCAGGGACATCTTATTTATCACATTTTTCTTCACGGGGTATTTAACCTACTGTTTTTGTTGGTGGTTACTAATAATTTTTATCTGATCACTATAAAAAAAATCCCAAAATGTTATCCTCGAGCAGGATAAAATATATCGGCTTGCCACGATTCATTCATACACCGAGAGCATCGAAGCTGCTCCAGTTAGGCACTATGGCATCCATCACCTGAAATTGTTTGTAATCGTAAATACACAGCCAACCTAAATATCTTACTATTATATCTTTGTTTTTGTGTGTGGAAGTAAAGTTATTTATTTTACTCTAGATGTAAAATATACCGGAAGGTACAACTTCACACTGCATCATCTTTTCTCAAATCATTAGTCTCTAATATGATACCACTTTGTACGCTTATGTAAAATGCTGTATATAGTTTCTCCTCCTTTTTACTGTGTGACCGATCGCTCTTTTTATCAATGACCTCATCTGAATAAATGTATATAAAAGATTTGTGCAAGTTTCATGAAACTGGAGCTCAGAGTCACTTCTTGTATAGGACACTGCTAAGTGTAGGCTTTGAAAAAGGACCCTACTTTGGGGAGTTGTTTCTTCTTTCACAGTGCAATGATGCAACATGTTTTTAATAGAAATGAATGCCGAAATAGAGTATAACAGGGTACCCAAATTTTTAAAAAATCGAAGGTGGTGTTTTTTTTTATTCGCATTAGAATTTTTCTTTGTTTGATTTTTTTCCCATGTTTGCCTAAATATATTGTAACTATTGTGTCACTCAGATACCTTATTTATTTTTTCAATAATAGCCATATATTATTAAAATAATGTCTGCAAGTTATGTAATAATGATTAAATTATTTCATGAGATACAGATTTCCAAAGTTTGCCATTTGTCGTTCGAGCAGGCATGTTTGGCAATTTTTAGAAAACTAAATAAATTTAATAAATATTATTACTTTATATTACAAGCAAGTTGTACCCGTAGTTTGTTTGTAAAAAGTTTTAAAATTCTCCTAATTTTATTGTTTTAATTATTCACTTTCAAACTTGCCCCCTCCATCAGTGCGCGTTATTGCAACTGTCCACCTCTCCCTGCCTTACGATTTTTCTTGTCTCCACATTTTTTTTCTGGTCAAAACTAAGTGTGGATTCGTTTATACCAGACACTAGACAATGTCATATAAAAACATCAGTTGATTTAAAAATGTCGACCAGCCACCCTTTGGTCGATCTTTTCTGAAATCACCCTTTATCTGTTTCCAAAGAATAAAGTTGCAAAACTAATCACCATTCGCAGTGATCTCGCTGTTCATACTAAAAAAACAAGTATGTCATTGCATGTGCGTCTGTTTTGTAGACTTAATAAACAAAATCGGCTTTCTTTTTCTCTGCTTTCTTCTTTTTTAGATAAAATTTGGACAATAAAATTTGATGTCTTGAAGGACATGAAATTGCGAGTGTTACGCGATGATTAAAGAGAGCGGTTAATCCTTGAAATTCGTGCTTTGTAGTAATCATCCATCGCAGTTTGCGCCCTAAGCACCAAGAGCCGCTGACTGCTTGGCTCAGCTACGCACATGCGCGGCTCGCGACACTAGATTACAAGGCTTTTTTTTGGTAGATGTCTCAGCAAGTACGCGAGGTCATGCGCTCCGCCGGTCCATTTCGTTTAGTTGAGAACTGTACTTGCAGGTCCTTGTTTTCGAATCTCAAAGTTACCTCATACTCGCATCAAGCAGCGTTTGTCGACATTATAGAATATGAAAAAAAAAAAGACTTTATATGAGCAGCGAAAGAGAACCAAGTGGAAGATTGTAAAGGGTCGTCGGTTTTTTATATTCTATGCCAAACGACAACAACATAAGTCCTGCTTCTTTCGGCTTCTGGGCGTGCTATTTTAGTTTTGAGAATACGATCATTTTGTGGAGTGCCTAATGATCGCAAGATTATAACGCCTGCCACACTCCGCTTCACGATAACTTGGCGAACTTTGGAGGCTGAGGCCACCGCGACCCAATAAGAGCGGAGGGGCGAGGCACGTGCCATTACGTCACGGGAGCGTTGATGTCCACCATGGAGTGCTGTCACGCGCTTTGCTTCGACGCTCTTACTGGGTCGCGGTGTCCTCATACTGCGCGGTTCGCCAAGTTATCGTGAAACGCATTGTATCATGAGCGCTCCCACGTAAGGCGTTTAGCTTGTTACCTTCAATTTTGCGATTTTCTGTCTCTCAGTAATTTCGCATTTCAGCCAGGCAGCAATGAGAAAAACACAGGCGCTGAAGGTGAACGCTTTGGCAAAGCATAGTTCGAAGTCTTGTTGAAGGTTAATATATCCCACGCAAATATTTGACTAAATTGGGTTAGCTGATATGGGTGTAGGTGAATTCTACAGAAATGTAGTCGCGTTTTGATCTAGTCTCATAGGATGCTTATTAAGTGCAGCTCATAAAAATATGGACGAAGAGCAGACAATGCCGAAGACCAGCTTTCGTGGTCAAGGTAGTCTCCATTCCAGAGTTTCGAACCGAAATTTTTATCGGTTCGGTTCCGGTTCGGGTTCACGGCTTTCGGTTCGGTTCCGGTTGAGTTCCAGGGACCAAAAAATAAAGGTTCAAACCGGTTCAAACCGGTTTGAACCGCTAAATTGAGAATATATTTTTCGCGTTGTTCTGGCAATATACACTATTTACGCCGTGAAACGATTAACTATATAGTTTCTTCGATCGTCCGTGCAATTTACTTTTGTTTTTAGGTACTAAAATATTAAATTCAGTTATTTAATTTCGACGCAAGAGTAGAAAAAATCTACATTAACATACATAACGTCGTGTTCATACGACTCCACATCCCTTTCTTTACCAGTAACATATATTTACCTGAATCAAAATGCTTAAGTACGAGAGTAAAGATTTGAGGTGGTTGGTATATACCTGTAAATAGATCAGCTTCAAATTTAGAACTATACTGTATTTTATTGTGCTTTCTTCGTGTTGAAGTAAAATTCTAAAGTTCAAGCTGATCTTTTTACACGGTATAAAATGTTATCGCAAAGTGATGTAGGTCGCCTAAAATACCCGTGATTGGTACAACTTCGTGTCGCAATGTTAAAAATGAAATCGTGATTGTGTCCTTAAACTAAGGAATTAATTACGTCACATAAAATTATGAAATGAGCTCCTTGTGATCATGCTAATTATGAAATAAGGTTTATGAAATACACTTCACAATATATATGTATATGATGACGACACAACTGAGCTAAAAGCAATGAAATTTTCAGAACGTAACAAAAGTTTTAGGATAATTCCTTTCAGTCTATTTTTTATAGAAACACCGAGCGGCAACCCGAATTCTTGTTGTTCTAACCAAACATTGTTTACACTCAGCACCTCATGCATGCCACTAATCATGCAACAAGAAGTAATCGCAGTTGTTCACTCTAATCTATACGCACCTTCGCAATCAGATCCTTTCTCTCTACTTCTTTTCATAAGGAACCAGTTCAGCATTCCCACTAGAACAACCTCCCCTGCCTCTCTCACGCCACCTCTCTCTCGCTCTCTCTCTCTCTCACTCTCTCGAATCTGACCCAAAATAGCGCTCGCCCAAGTGAATATTTTCTTATGCAGAATACGCTGCCATAGTCTGACTGTTGAGGTTTCTTCTTGACAAGATGCCGGTCAATTTAATTTGCAAATGAGCATCACCATTGCTAACTGATGATTTTAACTCGATAGTGTTAAGGAGCTCATGTCGCAGAAAAGCTGATGTCGGTGGCGTGACTGGAAAATCCTGATTGGTCGATAGGTTCATGACGTCAGAGCTACATGCCCTTGTGCAAGAATTTCAAGCAACCCACAATGCTCACGGGAAACGTGATATCACGCGTGGAATGAGAGTGATTAAAACATGACATGTAATGCGAATTAAAGGTCGCCGTATGTCTCAAATGATTTCACTTTCGAAAGTAAATATTTTGCCTTAAAGAAAAAAAAAAAGAATATTAGGCGGGATTCGAACCCACGACTCTTTAGTTGCGAGTCAGACGCTCTTCACTAGGAACGACGCGAGCGTCAACACGACAAAAACGTGCTTTTTGGTAAGCTACCGCCCTCTATAAACGACGACGGCAACCAGACAACCAGCTTGCCGGCTGTCTGGTTGCCACCGTCGTTTATAGAGGTTGTCTGGTTGCCGCCGTCGGACTTGCGGCCGGCCATTACTTCATTTACACCATAGAACAACTTCGCTGGTCTTCCTTCTTCGCCAGAGTGGAAAGGCTGAAAGTATTCCTGAGGAACTGCATCCTCCGTTAATGTCCGTTAATTCGGCATTTTTATTTGACACTTGTTAACCGTAACCCTTCATTGATTTTATTTTGCACCCCTTGAAGTTTAGATGGGTCATAAAACGACATCAGGTTGGAATGTTCATGACTTTTCCGAGGCGTACTGGTCCTCCGACCCAAGTACACTCGCACAGGCCGCCACTAATTCAGAAACTTCTTTGTCGCGGTGAAATTGCGAGGATTAAATGAGACTATTTCTTTTAGTCTTGCCGTCCCAAAGATTGATGTCGAAATTGTGGGATCAAGACCACCCGCCTGACGACAGTCGAGCGCGGCTCGTGGATTGGACAGGAGGACTGCGTGAGCACAGTACATCGGCTCGTAACAATCAATGTCTTGGCAGACACTTGGGTAGTGGCTCGTGTCGAACCACTGCGTGATGAGAATAGCCGAACTCTAACAATGCCTGGAGTTGAGCACGCGTTTTCTTCCTTTAAAACCCCAGCGCAGGGGTATGATTAACGTTGGCGGTATAAGGTAGGCACCAGGCCACATGGCCGCTTTTGGCTTCGAGTTGAGGGGATGAACGATGCTCATATTTCTCGAATTTTTTGGCGACTGCCATTGCTTAGAAAAAAATAGCAAAGCCAAGTTCAAGCAGTAATTAACGTTAAGGTGGTGATCCTGTGTAGTATTTAGTGACGTATAGAAATATTTTTATACCTCCTTTAAGCAAAGTACGGGAGTTGAAACTTGAGCAATAACTTGAGAATGACGCTCGTGTGAGACTTACAGCAACTGCAACGTTCGGCTTGTCTCTCTCAGGTCACTAAAATATCATTTTTTTTTGTAATCCTTCCGTACACACGTGTAGTTCTATGTAACGTCATATTGATAAGTCGCATTTAGTAATTTTAGTACTTCTATTCTCAGGGACATCTTTTGTATGCAGTTCAGCAACAACGAAAAAATATTTGGGTGCCTCAATAATGTAAAATGGGTCTTGCAAAATTTTTTCTTGTACTTTCAATAAATAGTGTTAAGAAATAACTTCTAACGTTGATAGCTTGCGGAAACATCCATTAGTTTTCCCCTAATAACAGAGGCAGAAAAAATAAAGGAAAAAGACAGCTGTCGATATCTCCTCAACTCAAAATTTAAACAAGCGATCACGTGATATGATACCGCCAGTGTTCATCACAGTCATGCTCTAGGCGGCTAGGGTTTGGAAAGCAAAAGCTTGGGCTGAGCTTCGGATATTGTTAGAGTTGGGCTATTATCATATGTAATTGACATGAGCCGTTACCCAAATGTTTCGTGGTGCTGATTGTCATGAGCCCGAGCACTCGACTAGGGGTTATGAAAATCGCTTACGTCACGGTGTCACGTGACTCTCGGTGCGAAATCGTAATGTCATGTTACGTCATGCTGTCAACAATGGTAATACATCAAGTGACTTCCTGAAATAAAATCGAGTTAACGCAGCGAGTCACGTGACGTCACAAGGTCACATGACAACATGAATTGACACCATGGCGTCACGTGACAACGTGACACATGGTTAATCATAGTGCCATGAAAACCCACAACTTACCATACTTTCTGAATATATGATGATATGATCCATAGATAGAAATACAGCCGCCAATTGTTTTATTCCCATATGTTCATTTTGTGATACTAAGAAAAAAGAAAAAAAATATTACCTTGAACCGTTTTGAACCGGTTACCGTTACATTTTTTTTCGGTTCGGTTCCGGTTCAGTTCCAAGATGGCGGCGAAGATTTCGGTTCGATTCAGTTCCGGTTCCGCTAAAAATAACGGTTGTGTTCCGGTTTTCGGTTTGGTTCGGTTCCGGTTCGACACCCTGCTCCATTCTAATACAAGCCTGGGAGTTCGCTTTCCTGCAGAACGTAGAGACAGCCAACCTCGGCGAACAATATAACGGTCCCGTGAAATGACAAAACCCTCAATCCGATTAGACAAAACATCTATGGTGAATTGCTTGGCGATTGTGTTGCATATGGGAAACATTTTTTGCATTACAAACGAATACATCATCGTTTATCAGCACGTCTAGCTTGTTCAGCAAGACGGCTACGTCTTGCTGAACTGAACTGTCTTCGCGAGTGCGGAAGAGGAAAACATAAAGTTAAAAGAGTGTGCACGAAGGAGGAGGAAGAAGGACTGCTTATGTTTTTAGAACCCAGTGGATTTATTATTTCTTCATTATTTTTTTATTATTACCACCGGCCAGTTAGTGCCAAAGCAGGAGTGAAAGGTTCTAGTACAAATTAACATTTTTTACTGAAAGAATACACCATTTTTTCTACACATTCGCTTTCTATACAATATATTAATCTGCAGATGCCAAGAACTTTTGTTTTTAAAATTTTATTTTTACAAAGTAGGTTTGGTTTGTAACGTTATTGCACACATTTATATATTGATAGTTAAACAATACACTGTACGTAACAAGAACTCTACGATGTGAAAATAATATAGCACCAAAAATATCTAACAAATTTGCAGAAGCATAAAATGAATAAATGGAAACAAAATCACTCGCTAGCTTGTTTCGTACATTTATAGTATGCACAAAAATGAAATTTTAAATGTATTTATTCAAGATCTAACAGCAGTCACCATCTTTCAGTGATGTAATCATTAGGAGTTGATGGAATGGAATGGACAACCCTTATTTAGATGGGGTGTCTGTTATTGAGCCTCATGGTCGCGTTCCCTAGTCCCGGGCCCCTCAGGATTGAGCCCCCCGGCTGCTCGATCGAGGAGCGCGAGCTGCGGATCGGGCTGTGAGGCGAGCAGAGCATCTGCCTAAGTGAATTGAGATGGATTAGGAATGGGTCGGGATCCCCACTCAGACCTGAGTGGGGCAGGCCCAGGTGCAATAATAAAGGGTGGGTTTGGGGGAACGACAGCACGGGCATTCTCACCGGAATCTCTCTCGGAAGGAGCAGTGGGGGAGGCTAGGAAAGGAGAGGGTCTCGAGTTTTTTCCAGTCTGTCGCGTCTTGCAGGGTGACGAATTCGTGGGGAGGGAGATACGTTCTGCGTGACATGCGGTAGTACTCAGTAACCTGGGTTTGCGTGTATATATGGGGGGGGGGGGGTTAGTTGGGTCACAAGTCGAGCCCCTCGCTTGGTCCCCAAGAGGCCCGTCATGCTGTCTTTCCAGAGACATTGCCCGGAGGGTCGCGTCTCGGTCTAAGGCGTCTGTCGCCTCGTCGCCTGGAAGGGACGCATAGCCGGAGGTCTGTGCGATGCAGACCAGCGGTTGTTTGTTGTAGTCTAATTAGGAAACAATCTTTTTGCTTTAGGGGGAGAGCAAACCTCCATCCCAGGCCCTCCACCCGGTCTGTAAGTCGATCAGGATGGTGACCGTGGTCGTGTCCGGATCAAAGTTTGGGTTGTCGTGCGTGGTCGACAACGCGAATCCTATCGCTGTCTCGTCGGCCTCCGCACAGGAGTGGGAGCCACGGATCGAGGCGACAGTTACGGTGCAGCCGTCCGAGTCACACACTGCGACGCAGCGACAGAGTGAGGGAGAGGTGTACGACGCCGTGTTGATGTAGCTGGGTGTACGTATCTATGGGGGAGGGGGGGGGGGGGGGGTTCGGGTCGTGGTGGTAGTGTTTACGGAGATAACAAACGAGCGCGAGTCGCCTTCACGCGTGGGCTTGCGGGTGCATGTCCTTGGGGATGGACATCACCCGTACCTTTGCGGCGAGATTCGGTGGCGCGGCCGTCTGCCGTCCCTTTTCGAGTAGGGTGGTCAGGACTCGGTACAAAAGGCGGCACAGGAGGGCCCTGCCGGTCGTCGTGCGACCGAGCCGGGTCCTCTTCCCGGTCTGCTCCGTCTCAACGAGTTCCACGACCGTATTGTGGAGGCCTAGTTGGAGGAGGCGTTCTGCAGACCCGTGTTACGGGAGGCCGAATGCTTTCTTCACTGCTCTGCGGAGCGTGACGTCTAGCGCTTCGACTTCGCAGCGGCGTAAGTTATGAAAGAGGGCGTTTAAAGCAACGCAGCTCACGAGCAACACCTGACGTGTGTCGCGTTCCCTGAAACCCCTTTGCTTGTTGGTAACTCGGCGGATCAAGTGGTCTCTCTGTCGGTACTGTCTGCGCAATACCTGGACGGTGTACGTTGCTTCCCCATTTCGTTGTAGTTGGAACCCTAGGCTTCTGAGTCGTTTGAATATCAGGACTGGCTGGCCTACGATGGAGACCTCTATCTTCTTGTTGATCTTCTTTCGGGATGTACCGCGAATCAATAGAAGCTCGGGATTCACCACCGTGCGCGACAGGCTGGCCGCTCGGGCGTACCGTTGGGTTGTCTCTTCCTCTGCTGCCTTCCGCACTACCTACTGGGCCTCGCCGTATGCCTATAGTGCGTAGTGGGTGCGTGGGATCGTGTTGAGTATTGCGAAGGGCCATGCAATCACGATGTTAAACAGGGTGGGCGAGAGGACGGAGCCCAGGAGGGTGCCCCTAGCCGTGAGCGGTATGAGGTAAGGTCGCTGGTCTCCGAGGCCGAGGGTAGGGGTTCGGTCCGCGAGGAACGAGCGCACGTAAGTGTATGTCCGCCTCTCGCACCGTGCGCGGGACAAACCGTCAAGAATTGCGTTGTTCGACACGTTTTCTAAAACGCCCTTGAAGTCAAGAGTCAGCACCTCCAGGGTTTGGGTTGTACCGGGGTAGCCGAGAACATCCTCTTTAAGCTGTAGAAGGACGTCCTGGTTGGAGAGGTCCGGCCGGAAGCCGAGAACAAAATCTCCGAAAGAGCCCCTCCCCTTCATACGGTGTAGCACCACGTGCTCCATGAATTTACAGATGCAGGAGGTGAGTGAGAGAAGGTGGATGTTTTAAAGCTACTGAGGTTTGCCCGGTGAGTGAGGAGCGTGATATCTCCTCACTCAAACGACACGCGCAGTTCCCCGGTCGTCCAGACCCGGTTGAAGTATTGTGTGTTGGCTCTGATGGAGCCATCGTCAAGGTTTTTCAGGAGCCTGTACGTGACGCCATCCTTGCCTGAGGTGGTGCTGCCCGAGATTTATTGTAGCGGGTTCCGGACATCCTGCTCGGTGATGTCTGGTGTTTCGCCGTCGTCGTGTGCGTAGGGCGCGTATGCGGAGCGAGGTCAAACCTCAACGTAGCGGTCCCAGCGTCGTTCATAGCTGGTCGCCGGTCGTGTTTTTCGGGTGAAAGCGGAAGAGTTTAGTGATGGCCTTGCTCGACTCGATCCGAGATGTAGAAGGGTCGTGCAAGGTGCGCAGCAAGCTTCAAGTTTTCGTCGTGCCCGGAGTGCCCTGCAGCTAGCTACAGAGTGTGTGCCAATCTACTTGGTTCAGCTCTTTGGCGCATTGTTCGGCCCCCTGTGTGATGCGAGCGACACGCGTGCGGAGTTTTCGGTTGTGTATTTTCGTTCTCCACCTCCTTCTGAGACCGCGTCGTGCCTCCCAGAGATGTAGAAGCGGGGGGCTGATGATGGGCGCCTTGTCGGTCGCGTAAACCTTCTTGGTCGCCCTTTCGACGCCCGCCTCTAGCCGTTGAGCGCGTCATCGTTGTTGGTCGTATTGTCCGCGGTTGGTGTAGTCGTGCAGATCTGATGGAACGCGAACCCGTTCACCAGCCGTTGCGGCCGGCGCCGCTTGTGGTTGAACACGACGGGCACCTGGGTTTCGAGAGTGAGGTGGTCAAACCCCATGCTCTCCGCGACGTTCGCCCAAGTGCAGTCGTCGTGCGTTCGAGCGAGCGTGAGGTCAGGAAAGGTGTCGCGGCTGACACTGTTACCTATCCGAGTCGGTTGGTCGGGCTCGTTTAGGAGAGTCAGCCGGTGGACATCGATGGGGTTCATCAGCCGTCTCCCCTTTATTCTGGCCTTGGCGTAGCCGAGCGCGGTGTGCGTTGCATTGAAGTATCCCACAATCAGGATGTCGTTGGTCATTTCGCGGGCGTTGCGTATGAGTGCCAGAAAAGGTCGTCGAACCAGTCTCGCGGTCGTCTCGGAGAGGTACACACGTTTAGTAGAAAAATGCTTCCATTGTTTCTCCCCCGTTGCTAGTGCTCGTGGAAGACATGGGGCACTGGGCTACTGAGTGTGTGTACAATTATCGGGATGCGTTCTGCTACGAGTGTGCAGACGCGAGGTTTGTCTTTCACGTCCGCCAGTTCCTGGCTGAACACAACGTAGCCCACGATGGAAGGTACGCAATCTTCTTTCTGTACTGCCACGGCACTCGCGTTGCATTTGCGTTGTTTGTGATTCGTGTTCACGAGGAGCTACTGCTGGATGAACTGTCCATCGCATTGATTGTATTCTTGAGTTGGCTGCAGTGCGGGGTCAGGTTGGAGGTGTGATTGGTTAGTTGTTGCTTGTGTGTGAGAGAGTACGAGGGACTCGAGTCGCGGCGGTTTGTGTCTTGTTAAGTATTGCCCCTCTTCACGGTGGTGCTGGTTTTAAAGGATGGTGACTTGCGTGGTGCGAGAGGAGGCGGCAGTGGGTTCAGGGACTGGGCAGTGGTACGGGTGCACCCTTCCTGTTTCGGCGTGGTCGCGCGAGCCGTGTGTGTAGATTTGTAGGAGGGGCTTTGCCCTGGTTGGGGGAATTGCGTCTGGAGTCGCTGATAGCGGCCCAAACTAGTTTGGGGAGCGGCTGCACACTTTGTTTTGCATTATTTGCTTTTGTACCTCTTTGTTTTTCTTCCGTAGACCCTGCGTGCCTGTTTTATGAGAGCTTCGCCTAGCTCTTCTTTGAGCCCCTTGGCATCACCTCTAAGTGTTTGTCGGAAGCGTTCAAAATCTTCCATGGTGTCCTCTTTAATTTCCTTCCTCAATTCTTGCAGAGTCTGGGCGTAACGCTATTAGGTATTCGCGGGTGTGTTTCGTTTGGACCCTTCGGTTGCAGGTCTGTCGGTTTTGTGGGTGGTTATTTGTTTTAGGGTAGGGAGAGGTTGCCTGTGTTTTCTTTCCGCGGTTGTAGTGTCAGTGTATTGCAAGGGAGGGAGGCACGCGGTACACGGGGAATGAGAAGTGTTAGGAGGCCTCGCTGCCCAGTTCATTTTTGCGCCGTTGTGTCCAGTCTCAGGGCTGTTGATATCTGGTTGGTTTTGCTGGTCCGCCCGGCGTTGCTGCTCATGCTGTCTCTGCTCCGCGATTTGGTCGGGGCCTGGGTTTTTGGCCTTGTTGACACTGTCGCCTGGGATGTGTCGGTCGCCGTTCCTTTCTGGGACAGCGTTCGTTTTTTTTTTGTGACTCGGGTGTCCCGGGGGCGAACCTGAGCTACTGGAAACATATTCCTTCTCCTCTACAAAAGTTGGGACGGTTGAGTCAGGGTTTTCGCGGTTGTAGTTTCATAAAGGAACTCCGAATATGCAGGGCTAACGCAACCACGAACTTTATGTGTATGGTAGCTCAACACATTCTTTGTCTCCCGGTCTTCTTCAGAATCATCAAGTTGGTGCACACTTTGGACTTTATTAAACAATCGCTACCTGCCTCCTAGAAACTCCTTATATGCTTAACTCAGTCGCGAATACATCTGGCTGTGAATAACGTGGATCTAGTTCTATAGTCTTCGTACGGAATGTGCATGTGTTTGTGTTTTAACACAGGTTCTTATAGATCTATGTGGTTTACATAATTATTAGCATCCGTGTCGCAGTGAAAGCGGCCGTCGAGAGTAACAGTCGAGCGTTAGAGATTTTCATTGGAGTAAGCAGGTAAAGAAATTCGCGTTAGCAAAAACGGAGGGCAATGTTATTGCTTAAATTCATAACTGTTCCCTGATTTCAAAGGGCCTCGGCGTTCATTTTAACGGAAATGTTAATTTTTCTTCTACTCGACTGTTCATTTTTTTTTCTACTTTGAACGTTTCCTTTTTTCCTGCGTCAGTCTCGGGCTAAGAAAAAAATGGCAATGTTGTATTTTCAGCCCCTACAAAATTCTGAAACCTCTGTCCATGAATAAGCAATCACATAGGAAGGGGTGGCGCATCCAAGAAGAAGCCTTTCGACGGGTATGAAGCTCGTGTCACGTCGCTCACCTATCAAATTTCAACGAAATTCAGGTACATTGGGAAAACTGGCACAAGCTTCAGTGAGAGGTCAAGGGAGCGACAATAAAGCGGGTACCACCAAGTCAGCGCCGCTTTCACTTTCGTTGGTACAGTCAGAAGTTCCATATTTACAATGAACATATGGTGCAGCTTGAGCACAACCTTAGAAGAAAACGGGGGCGTCTGTGGTTTGATAATTTTACCATGCTAGTCCCGATTTCCTACGAATTTTTGCTGAATTTTGTCGTGGCAATCAAGCATAATAAAGCAATGAAATTTCATATCAGTGCTTTTCTATGTTAGGTCGGCGGCTTCCTCATGATGAGGCTGGAAATCGATGTGTTTCCGGAACGCACCTCTCAAACCGAGGTATTTGTCAATGCTTGGCGAACATGAATATTTCTACCGTTTATTGCTAATGCTATGACATAAACACGTGTGCGAGGGATATCATTGTATTTCTAGGCTTGCACTACTCTGCAGAAACAATGGCTTTAAAGAACCTCGTGACTTTGTAAGGTAAAAGTGGACTTATCAAAGTCGGAGGTAAGCGCCACCGTATTTCGGTGTAAAACAAATGCGCAGTGTTCTTCCAATCTTGATGCTAAGGTTAAGCGTTCACTACATATGAGAACATCGATAATTTATAACTTTTGTTTTGTTACCTTATTTTGGACTCTGTTCAGAGTAACCCAGAATTGCAGCCCCGTAAAACGATACCTAAAACAACAGATTGAGGTCGAGAAAGGAAAAGAAAACCGAAACTGAAATTTCTGCACAAATGCTTTGTAAGGTGTACATGCTTTCGCATGGGGCACCTACAAAACTAACTGCATAGTCCCATGAACGATGAATGACTATGTGAAAATGTATCCCGACATATGACTTTGAGCATGATGATTCACGCACTTACACCTTGCTAAATGGCACATACTAGGCTCTATGACGAGGTCTACGTTTCAGCGGTGGCCTCATTCGATGAACTCCCTTCATAGAATGAAGTTCTTAGCATTGAAATACACCTTGGAATTGTTGATGCACGGCCAGTAAGTCGTTTCTGTTTTTACAAATGCGTGTATGAAGAAACAAATAAAATAAGAGGCGCATCGGACAGAAAAACAAAAGATACGAAATGCAGACACTGTTTTATTAAACCATGTTACATTTTTCCAGCACAGAAACCGCAGAACAATTCATGCTGGACAAAAAGTTATACAAACATACTTGAATAAACGTTCTTGCAGGTCAAAAAAAAATGTATGCCATGCATATGGGAATGCCAAATAAACCCGATGGCATAAAATATTTAACAATTGCGCTATTTTATTTATTAGGATTGGCGAAAGACGTCCCTCCGGTTGGCAATTTCTTGATATTTTGACGGTATGCACCGAATGCGTTGCTTTCAGGTAAAAGAGATGGTGAAGGTATATCTTCGGATTGTCTTTTGAACGCCGCCGTTGACGTGTAAGTTGTGACTGCAACAATATTTTTAAAGAGGGATCAGCAAAATTATTAATGTGAAACCTTTACCTATTGCACCAAAAAAAGTTTGGAAGAACTACTTAAAGTGTTAAAACTTATCGAAAAAAATATTTATAACCATGCAAGCTTGTGGTTTGACATGGTTACCATGAAGCATGTGACTCTCAATTTTAAGATATGCGAAATATATGAACACGTGTTTCATACACACACCCGATACATGTTTTCTTTTGGAAGCGCCTGCTGATGCGCATAGATTTGCATTTAGTTTCGCGCGTTGAAACGGGTAGTTAAAAAAGTGTTTCTATGAAGTATTTTCACTCCTTAAATTTATTGTCCGCCCAAAGGTCTATAGAAAACTGCCAAGTGTAAGCGTCTTTCCTAAAAAAACGATGACTTCTGTATTTTTAGTTTCGAAAATGCGTCAATTTCAGAAACAAAAAGACAACAACGTCTAGATTCGTTTTGCCAGATCGATGGCGGCTTTCTTTTTGCGTCGGAATTCGAAGCTGTACAACGTACGAAATATGTTTCCGAAAAACCCCAAGTGCTAAGGTGGGAATAGATTCGGCAGATTTTTTCTAGTAATCGCCTTGTCCTCTATCTCGATCAAAGAGAGCTGAACGTTTTTGTTCCTTCGAGCACACGCATACTCATTAGGTAATACCAAGCAAGAAATGTAGACTTTTTAACTCTCGACATGAGACTAATCTAAGGATTTACGCGAATATCCCAAGCTTCATAAGGCATTCTGGACAGGCGTAGAGCCCGTGAAAGTGAGCTATTAGCTCCCTTTTATAATTTTCACAAAATAAAAAAAAATATATTCTGAGCAATATATGCAATCAACTTGTAACTACCAAATTTATTTTATGCGGTTTAACAACGTTTCCGAGATCCTATTGTAGCTCCTTTTTTTTCCTATTTTTTATGGTTCAGAATATTGGTTATTGGCGTGTGTAAACTGAAAGCGGTCGTGAGCAACAGTCTAACAACCTCTATTAATTGACTCAATTAAAAATTAAAACTTTCTTTACAAAAAAAAAATGTCGAAAAACAGTGAAACATGTCGACTATTATCCAGAAAAAGTGAAATTTTGATAAAGTTATTTATGCACTAGATGTCTAAGGTTTAGCAACTTTCCTAGCTTCAGGTTTGAAGTGGTGTTTTTTGCATACGAGCTGTAATGCAAATTATTGTTCACCTGTGAGCAGAAGTGCAATTATAAGGCACTTCATCATATTACTCGCCATTGTTTTCTTCTTAAAGGCGACAGTGGTAGCTCCCTGAAGGATTAACCGAAACGTTTCTGAAGGAGAAAATTAGTAGTCAGTCTTACATACACACAATCAACAGGGGAGTGCATCCGTAAATGTAAACATTGACTATATTGAATCCTCAAACTTATGGTTCCAACACTATTGTGCCAGAACTCAACAAAACAACTGGATGCAGACCTCTGTAATGAGCGAATATAGCCGTATAACGTTTTAATCCTAATTTTAAGCTGCCAAATATACTGTACCATCTGTTCTCTACTGCAGATTTTTTTTTAAACCGCGAAGTGTTAAGAAAAGCATATAAAGAAAATTAGATGACAAAACGGATTTACATCGAGTAATGTAAAAAAGTGTTTATTCTTATTTTAAACTAATCCCTTTAAAATTCGTTTCGGGCGACCTCATTTACTACTCGCTATCTTTTCTTATAATATTGAATTTTATCTTCATAGAAATAATTCTGTTTGGATTCAACTCCGGTAACTTTGCCAGGTTAGAGAACACTGATATGAAATACGTACAAGTCAAGCGTTTTTGCAGAATCACAAAATCCTGAACTGTGTCAACCTGTTTTCTTGAACATATGTGTTAGCTGTAGAGTGTATCGGGATTATATATCAAATGCTTATGTTGTAAATATGTGAATCTACGCAACAAGCAAATGTTTTACAACCCAAGTATAAAAGAATCTAAACATAATTGCCGAAACACTTGATATCTGCACGAGTGAGGATTCTGGTTTCCGTTCCTTAATCACTATGTTTGCCTGAGTTAGCGGATGTACGGAGCTGGGTAAAGGCAGGAAACATGATAATTGTCACGATCAGTGAGGTATTTGCGTCCGCTTTTGCAGACCCAAAATGAAGCAGATTGAGAATTACGTTATGTTCGTTCTGTTTATTTATCGCGTGAAATTCCTTAATCGTTTCATTAGTTAATCTTGCATCGAACAAGCTAACGAACCGGCCATTATTTCGGTTCGGTTCGGGCTCGGGTTTAGTAGCTTTTCATCTTTCCTTTTTCCGGTGCGGCTCCGGTTTTGCGATGCATTAAAAATATCTGTTCGGTTACCTGTTGGCAACTAGCAAAATCAGGTTCCAACCTGTTCTGAACACTACCTTAGACCGCGGCCGCCGGCGCAATTCCTGCGTTAAAATAAATGAAAGGCCTTTGTTGTTTTCTGTGATGCCGAACTAGAGCGCAGCTCTTGAGAAGGAGGAGGTGAGGGTACGGGCGGGAGGGTATGCCCCTCCGTGCCCTCCCCCCGTCCTCTCCTGCTCCAAGGTTATTTAGACGAAAATGTTCGCTAAATCTCCCCGCTAATTTTAGCGGGTAAACTTTTCGCGGGGAACTTTTTAATTCAATTTAGCGGTAACATTTCCTCGCTAAATGTTGTGGGGAAAACTTTTCCACTAAATTTAGCGGAGAAAGTTTCCCGCTGGGAAAAACCAACCCACTGCAAACCTTCTACAACAACTGCGCTGCATCCGCCGTCAATAAAAGTCAAGCCAGACGGGTCACACGCCAGTGGGCTCGGCACTCGCCTCCAAGATGCCATAGCTAAATCGTCTATCTTTCGCTATCAGGTCAGTTGGAGCCGTTAGTTCGTGTATTACTAAATTGCTTCTATATTCTCTGTTTTCAAGTTCACCGATTTTTGACTTGAGAGTCTCAACATGACTTCGAAGTTCTTCACTCTGACTTTATTGTGTGGTCTTCACTTGACATAACTCTTGCATTCAATTGCTCTAACGTTTCTTTTAAACTATTCGCGCGCTGTAGGAGTATTTCGACATTAGTATTAATTTGTAACAATGGTTCTCGTTATTTCATGAATCGTTTATTTTAACGTCACCGCAAATAAGAGTCCTAACATATATACACAGTTCTTCGCCAAAAAAAAAAAACAACTACACTGGGGGCTCGGCACAACTATTAAAACGATTAGTGTTTCTAAACAGCTCAATTATTTTATTCCAACTAACCTGATAGCGAAGGATGGACGATTTAGCTATGACATCTTGTTGGCGAGTGCCGAGCCCACTGGTGGGTGCTCCGTCTGGCTTGGCTTTTATGGTCGACGGATGTAGCGCAGTTGTTGACGAAGGTTTGCAGTGGGGTGGTTTTTCCCAGCACGTCTGACGGTGCGATTTGGGTGATTATCAGAAGGGTCGCGATCCGAGCATGACAGAAACAATGAGACCACCTGATAGAAAATGAACGCCAATCAATCCACGGTTTCTGGTCAAGTGCCGTGCCCGTTTGTTTTCGTTTTACGTTAGTTCGTTTGCGTAACTGTGCTTTAGCTGAAGTCCAGACGCAGCTCACGCTACGACCTCATGGGAACGACCAAACAGAGACAAAAACGCAACTACTTGAGCATCTTTGGTTTATAATTGGTTCAGCGATAATGAAACACGTACAAAAAAAACGACAAAAAACATGATGGTGCGCTTTTGATGCTCTCTGATAGGTCCCATTTAGGTGGTTGCGTCGGCGGCATATGGTCTTGATGTGAAACGAAGTGTAGTAGCCCATGCCGCCAATCAAGTAACCTCGAGACCGCAACCTCACGGCTTTCATCATCTTTCTTGGAGCATCCGCATCTTAAGACTTTGGCTGTACTCTGATTCAAGTTGAAACCAAGTATATGAAGGCGGTCTGCTATCTTAGAGCGGGACAGGCGGCGCTACCGTCGATGCGCGTGTGCGAAGGAGCAAAATCTAAAGATAAAAATTGAGCGCGCCAGAGGAGAAGGGAGAAGATGTCTTCAAAGTGACAGATGGGTTAGTTGGTGCATCGTTCCTTTTGACAATAAGCGCCACCACACAGGGACAGGAAGTAAGAGATACAACAAAAAGCTTTTCGTGTCGTCTCTCGCCATCTCTCTTATTAGGGGCCTTAGTAAATTGGCGACCGGAAAGCCCTCCCAGTTTCTTTGTTGACGAAACAAGACGTAGATCTGCTGAACAAAAAAAAAAAAAAATGTTGAGATATTTTATGAACCCGCATCAGTGACTGTTCATCATATTCGAGTGTTGGAAATACTGTGTCATAACTTGTCTTTTTTTGTTCTTTTTTAATATGTTCAAGTTCCCGCTGATGTATTGCATGCGCAAGAATCTCCTTGGTATCAATATTTGAATGAAATAAAAATAGAAATCCAATCTCCACGCACCTGGGAAAGAATGAAAGTAACGTTTCGTTTTCGGTTTCGTAGATGACTGTTGGTACGAGCTGTGATATTTTAATATTACGGCAACTCCAGTGTTGAAAGATTGAGGTTATTGATATTCATAGTAAAAATTAGCGACAACAGTTTATTTTAGTCAAAGTTAGTGGCTCATAATTGCATAATATCTAGCCTAAGGAATACTATAATCATCAAATTACAACAAAAGTCAATCTCTGTATTTATCGACGGCCTAAAAACAGAGGCCATGACGAGCCCCGCGGGCATCCCAATTTCGCGCATTACACAATGAGGATGTCGCGTTATCCTGTCAAAGTAGCGAAGAACGAGTCTCAAAGAAAGATACGTGCATATATGCGACATCCCGCGATTTTTGAGTAGTCCGTACCTATAATTAAATTACTGCGCAACAACAAACACACTGTTTATTTTTAAGCTTAAAAGATAAAAAAAAAGCAGCCTTGGAAGCTACTCTAATGTTGTTTTTGCAGGTGAGTTGTACCTTCAGGGGCAATCGTAGAGGAAGCTAATCGCAACGATCAGTTGACTAATTAATTACAATAAGTTAATTAAAAATTAGTGATAGAAAATAAACATGCGGTTTTAATTAAAAACTTGCAGAGCGTCATAGCGTCATCGAAAACCCCTAAATCACTCAATATTAGATAGACTTGGAGCGCATGGGAAGCACGCGTACCCGGTGGGGCGCTAAATTTACCGCTCGTGCAGCGGGAGCAAGGCTACCGGTGCGATAACGCGCCCGCGTGGTTTTTCTGTCTCTCATCACCCACGTCTTCTTGCCCCAGCCTTGTGCATGTTTCACGGGTGGTAACTTCAGCGCACTACTGCGCTTCCCACGCGCTCAAAGAAATAAAATATATATATATATATATATATATATATATAGATTTAGGGGTGTTTTAATTAGAAACTCAGAAAGTTTCTAATTAAACCATATGTCTATTTTCACTTATAAAAAAGTTAATTTAGCAATTTTAGTGAATTATTAGACTTCCCCTGACGATTAGCTCCTCTATAATATGTCTCCTGGGCCTATAACTCACCTGCTCAATCCGTGTCAGTTAAGCTTTCACAGATTTTTTCAAAAAAATAAATCTGTTAAGCTTAAACAAAAACACCCTGTATAATTCTAGTGAATATTTCCACGAATGACGAGGTGACGAAACAAAGAATAACTCGGGAAACTAAAACGTTTAATGGGGCGAACTTGTTCCTGAAACAAAAGAAGTGAACAGAAGATAAGAACAGAGCGTAGCGGGCGTCGAAGTCGGCGTAACAGCAGGATCGAATGGTGGGGCGAGACTGACTCAGGCTTGCCACGGGGGGGGGGGGGGGGGGGGGGGGGGGCGTTTGTGTTTCCGTGGATGTCTAAAATATTCGGCCTAGAACGTTCGGAGCGTAGAATATTCGTAATTTGGTCAGACGAGAACGTTTTCGAATTCGCTAGAACGCCAACTAGAAAGAATAAATAAAATTACATACCGGTCCGTGCAATCGAACCCACACTCTCCGCGCGACAGCCAATCGCGGTATCCATTCTGCCACGTACGCGCTCGGTCAACGGCGGGCGTGACAAGATCACACAAGCTAAGCAAATGTTTATGGGTTACGCAGATCTCCAAAAAATTTCAGCGAATACATTTTGATGGTTCGACTTCGCGAGCTACCTCATAAACATAAAAATAGAGCGGGCATATAAAACATTATATGAATGTTATTTACTGTTTAGTTTGTGTCAACGGATATAACGCTTGATGCTTACTCAGACGTCAGATTCTTCTGTTGACACGGCGACCGCTAAGAGGATTGGAATGAGACCCTAGATAATTGGCGATCGTGCCTATATACAATACATGTGTTCCAAAGGGTCTCGCGTCAGCCCCCCCCCCCCCCCTTTTCCTCCACGCTGTAAACAGAGAACACGACAAGTGGGTGACTGACCGCTGCAGCGCCATCTGAGAACAGTGCTGCAGTCTGCATAGACCGCTGACATTCCTTGATAGACGCTACACGTGACCGGTGCCTCTTATATTCCGAACATCACGATGCGAGCTTTAAAGGGCGACTCCGGCACATTTTCTCGATTTTAATATTTCGATTCTTTTTAGTGAAGGCAGTGTACATGAATTATAAGGGGGAATTTCTTTTCGATGGCTGGCGTAATTTTGTAATTATACTACCACAACAGTTTCCTTCGGCTGTCTACGGCGAACCAAAACTTTCGGCTTGAGCATGATGGGAACCCATCAGATCAGCTGCAGGGCCATTGTGTGCAGCAAAGCTCTTACCCTCGCACCGGAAGGCGTACAACTGGTCTAGTCCCAAGAGCAGTTAAAATGAGCCAAGTCAAATGATGCGGTTGTTTCTTTGCTTTGCTTCGTAGATATCAACCATCTGTAGCAAATACCAGTACATATTGACAAAGGTTGCCGGGCGAAAGCGAGTTTGTCACGATAAACGCAGGCGCAGTGCAGGCTCAGAACCAGCACCCACTTATCGACGATAATAATACATTGAGAAGTGAACAAAGGGGACAAAGGGCAAACAAAAATTTGCGAACACAGCTAGGCGACTGGTGCACGACCGAAAAAATTTGCCTGGTCCTGTTATCAAAACAGGAACCTCTCCATTTCCAGCGCAGCGCTCTACCAACTGAGCTAACCAGGAGTAAGACGTCAATAGAGCAAACGGGTTTTCTCAGCCGCCACCACTCTGACACCAACAATGGTAAACGGCCTGCATTTTAAGGTTAGGATGATAATTCAGTTAATGCAAAGACGCAAGCGAACTGGGCAAGAATGACGCAAATAATCCCTAGAGAAGGGGAACAAGGGGTAGAAATGACGAGCACAAATCTAGAAACACAACTAGGTGACTGGCGCGCAACCGAAAATATTAGCCTGATCCTGGTATCGAACCAGGGACTTCTGTATTTCCAGTGGAATGCTCTACCAACTGAGCTAACCAGGATTTTTTGTATTTCTTTATTCCTGAGCTAACCAGGAGTTATACGTGAGTAGAGCAAACGGGGTTTATCAACTGCCACCTGTCTAACAAATGCCACGGTGAATGACCTACATTTTAAGGTTATGGTGATAATGCTGTTAATGTATAGCTGCAAGCGACCTGGACAAGACTGACGATAATAATCCCCGGAGAAGGGGAACTAGGGGGACAAAGTACAAACACAAACCTACAAACACAGCTATAGGTGACTGGTGCACGACCGACCAAATCTGCATGGTCTTGGCATCGAACCAGGAAACACTAATTGCGTTAACTCCTGGTTATAAGGTCAGTTGGTAGAGCGCTCCACATTAAATGGAAAGGTCCTCGATTCGATGACAAAAGCAGGCGGGTTCTTTCGGTCACGCACCAGTCACTTAGCTGTGTGTTAATATTTGGGCTTGTCTTCTGTCCTCTTGTTTCCCTTTTTCAAAGATTATTATTGTGATTATTGTCCAGCTTGCTTGCACCTTTGCATTAATTGCATCATCGTCACGCGCGTAACTTCTGAGAAGAACTACATTCTTGGTGGCGTGCAATGCACGTTGACGAAGCATAGTGGAAGCTAATCGTAAGCCCGCACTGAGCAGCAACGAACTAAACTATGG
Organism: Ixodes scapularis; assembly: GCF_016920785.2. NCBI lineage: Eukaryota > Metazoa > Arthropoda > Arachnida > Ixodida > Ixodidae > Ixodes > Ixodes scapularis. Next base: position 77,196,830 of record NW_024609857.1, read on the forward strand.
CCGTCAGTGAATGCCACCGTCGGCACCACGTTGCGCTAAAGCGAGCAGGGAGTCAAATATATTCTTGTGCGATTGCTGAGGATCACTCACAAAGTACGGCCGCTTGAACAAAACATAACAATCAGAATTTGTCCGCCGGGACGGCTCAGAACGCAGAAGAAAAACACGGAGAAAGAAGTGGCAGTACAAACAAGTAACCTACTTTGAATACGAACATGACATCTGGGCACAAGGTTGCTTGACATACTGAATATCCACTGAGAGGCTAGTGGTAGCATTTTTAATTTAGGTTTTAGAATTGATTGCGGGATCCCATTAGTGGAATCCCATTTCTGCAGCGCTCGTATTTAGTCTCCGTCAATCAATATAAGTCGTTTACTTTGGTTCGACTTTTGATCGGAGTTTTCCTTTAAGATGCCGTTGCCAGATTCGTAAATTTGAAGAAGTGAAAAGTGTAGTAGCGTAGAAGGCGAGAAAGACTCGAGACATAGAAGCGTGCTGGGCTCCCGTGAATCGAGAGATTCGGATCCTGGCGCGTATGAAGAACGGACTTCGCAGTGCAGTTCTCGGGCCCAAAGTAAAGTACATTTATCCTGCCATACGGGTCCGTGTCCACTCCACTACAAATTGGCGACGAGGGTTCCTGGAGAATTGCTGGAGAACCGCTCAAGATGATGAATGCATCGAGCGAGACATCGCAGCGAGCAACATCGAACGTCTTCCGGTTCTTGGGACCAGAACCATTCGACCCGGAGAAATAGGACTGGAACCTATACCAAATAAGGTTCAAAGCATCTCTGGACATAGCCGGAACGACAGATGATGCCAGAAAAAGGAACTTTCTGATTGCATTTCTGAGGTCCGTGACATTCAAGCTGTTGCGCTCTCTGGTTCAACCGAGGCAAGTTAGTGAAGTTCCGTGTGCGGAATTGACAAAAACACTGGACACTCATTTTTCGCCGAAGCGTTTCAAGGAATTTGAACGGGCGAAGTTGTTTTGAACAAGCCAGGATGAAAGCAAGACACCAACCGAATTCCTGGCACGACTACGATGAGTCAGCTGAAACTGGGAGTATAAGAATGAAGTCGATGCTTACGCATGTTCGTTGCTCACTGCTTTTATAGTTTGACTTCGAAATCAACGCTTGAGGGCACGTCTCGTCCTTGAGAAAGAGTTATCGTTTGACATTGAACTCAGATTGTCGGAAAGCTTTCTTCGAGCGCATGAAGAGTCCCGTCAATTGAGAAGTGACGCAGAATTACCCATCGCAGTCAGCCAGGTGAGAGATCTACAGAGGTCTGCTAGACAATGTTTCCGTTGCGGGAATTCAGACCATGTCGAAGACAAGTGCCGGTTCAAGTCTGAAGATTGCAGAGCTTGTGGAATCAAGGGACACATTGCCAAGATGTGCAGGAAAGGACAGTCTGGCAAATCCCGATCCACAAGGAAAAAAACGGTGCAAGTAATCGCCAGGGTTCAGTCCGTTTTCAATCGAGATAGCAATTTTTTGGAATCTCAGATTGAAGGCAAACGAGTGGAACTCCAAATAGACACGGGTTCACAACTCACCTTACTGGACATTAAGACTTGGCATTGCCTCGGAAAACCGAAGCTGAACGAAACACCGTACAAACTGCAAAGTTTCAGCAAGGAGGTCATCAAGGTCAAGGGCCAATGTGAGCTTCAGGTTGAATGTCAAGGCAAAAAGAAGAGTCTAGAGGCTATTTTTACTAACACAAGCCAAGTCAATTTGTTGGGCAGGATCTGGGTGAGAGCTCTGAAATTGGATCTCAACAACTTGTTCGTCGCTCTTGTGAAAACAGAAAAGAGCCTCAAGACGCTGCTGACTAGGTACGCAGTACCATTCAGAAACGAACTTGGTCGGTGCACGAAGATCAAGGCTCAACTTCACTTCAAAGAGAATGTCATCCCGCAGTTCATACGGCCAAGACCACTACCGTTTGCATTGCGCGAAGCGGCAGAGTCTGACTTGAAGAAACGGGTAGCCAACAGCGTATTGACTCCAGTGGAAACAGCGCAGTCGGCCACCCCAATCGTCATTGTCCTGAAGACCAGTGGTCTCCAGAAGTGAAATGTTTGGGCCAGATTTTTTTAAGCGGAAGGAATACGACCTTCTCAAAGGAAAGTTGGATCCATACTGAAGAAGCCGGCGCCGTCTAACCTTCCAGAGCTTTGGGCATTTTTGGGCATGGTTCAGTATTACGCAAAGTATTTGCCACGGTGAGCCGACCTTTGCGCACCACTGAGTAATCTACTCCAGAAAAATGTTCCTTGGCAATAAAATTTGTCTTGCGTAGAAGCCTTCGAAGACATAAAACACGTCTAAGGTTTATGGGGACGCTTGTTCACTTCGATCTAAGCGAGACAATCTATTTGGCGACTGATGCTTCACCAGATGTCGTTGGAGCGATCATCTTCCACAAGATAAAAGGAAAGGAACGCCCAATTGCGCATGCATTGAAAGCGCTGACTTCCGCCGCGAAACGATATGCCCAGATTGAGCGAGAAGCTCTAGCCATAATTTTTGGCGTAAAGAAGTTTCATCAGTATCTGTGGTGAAGAAGATTTGTCTTGTATACTGATCACAAACCATTGACGGTGATTTTTGGTCCAGTGAAAGGAATCCCTGTGACGGCTGCCAACAGAGTTCAACGATGGGCCTTGACCCTACAAGGGCACTTGCATGACATTATGTATACTCCAACAACTCAGTTTGGAAACGCAGATGGCTTGTTACGACTACCTCAGGGACCTGATGCAGAGTTTGACGAGGAACTTCAACATGAAGTCGCCGATGCTGTGAGCTTCATTTCTTCAGACATCATGGCAATTGTTGAAAAAATTAATAGCAAACTTAAGTCAGAGCATCCGACATCGCGGCGGAGACTGCTAAAGACAAGACACTGTCGCAGGCTTACCGGTACGTCATGGAAGGATGGCCGTCGATTGAACGCGACGCAGAAGTGCAACCATACACGAGACAGTCGGAACTCACTGTGGAAAATAGCTGCCTAGTTTGGGGCATGCGCACAGTGATCCCTCTTAGGTTTCGACGGAGTCTTCTGGATTTAATACATGAAGGACACCTTGGATGATCAAAAAATAACATGTTTGCCCGTTCCTATACGTGTGGTGGCCAAACATGGACAAAGACCGTGAAGCGAAAAGTGAGGCTTGGGAAGCTTGTGCTTCAGTCCCTGACAGTAACGAAAATGTTCCCCTACATCAGTGGGAAGTACCAAAACGACCCTGGTATTGAATCTATACAGATTTCGCAGAATACCAGAACACCATGTACTTGGTGGTGATCGACGCGTACAGCAAGTGTCCTGGAGTCACTTTGATGCCGTCGACCAGAGCTCAGCGGACGGTGGAAGCATTCAAGGAAATCTCCCTTGTTCATGCACTGCCGGAGCAGGCAGTCAGCGATAATGGAACACAGTACATTAGTGCCATTTTTCAGAATTTTCTAGAAAAACAAGGAATTAGACACATCTTAACACCACCGCACCACCCTCAGTCAAACGGCTTAGCCGGAAACTTTGTGAGGGCACTAACGTCTGCCTTTCGTAAATCCAAGGGGGAGGGAAAGGAAGGACTAAGACAGTTCCTCCTCCTTGTATAGGGTGACACTACACTCTACGACGGGACAACCCCCATGCGAGATGCTAAACAAACGACACTACCGAACGACGATGGATTTGATCAAGTCAGGCCAGTCGCCCGAAGGATCTCGTGAACGGGCTCGTCAAAAGAGAAATTACGACAAGAAGAGTCGCCACAAGACGTTCCAGATAAATCAGAAAGTCTCGATGCAGGATAAATTGAAGAAGAACCAATGTATCAAAGGTATAATCGTCAGCCAAGAAGGACAAGCTATGTTTGAAGTAGTGACTGAAGATCAAAAGCGACACCGGGTGCACGCAGATAAGACCAAGAAACGGATCCGCGAAGAAGATTGGACCAGATCGTACGCCCCAAATCCGGTGGACAACTTTCATGCAGTTGACCCGCCACAAGTGGAAGCGGATGCATCGGACGCGGCTCAGGAACACGCAGCTCATGCGTCCGGGTGCACTGCGGTTCACCGGTATCCGACAAGAGTACGTAAAGCACCTGATGTCTTCACTTCGCCTGAGGAGGGAGGAATGTAGTGGCGTAGAAGACGAGAAAGTCTCGAGACATAGGAGCGTGCTAGGCTCACGTGAATCGCGAGATTCGGATCCTGTCGCGTATGAAGAATGGTCTTCGTAGTGCAGTTCTTGGGCCCAAAGTAAAGTGCATTTATCCTGCCATCGGGCCCGTGTCCACTCCGCTACAAAAAGTAGGGTTATACCTGAGCGACGAGAAGAAGCCGATGAGAGCTTTGTATTATCACACAGGAATTTGAAAAGGCAACACAACACGCAAGAAAAATGCGGGACAAGACTAAATGCGGGAGTGGTTATTACCCGATGTTTCCTCAAGCAAATATAAATCCTGAAATTAAGGCTTTTATGTTTAGTAAGTTGATAGGGCTCATTTACACAACAGTCTTAAAAGAACTCTGGGATAAACTAGGCATTGGATGATATAACATATCTCGAATTCAGAAGTCGCTCATTTTTCAAATGATAATAAAACCCGTATACTTTTATTACGCTTAATAATTTCTGGATATGTTCACTCACTTATTTGCATACTTAATGGTATTTTTAGGCTCCGTGGCCGACGATGTGTTTCTCTGAAAGTGGGCATAAGACAAAAAAAAGCGTTTTTGTTATGTTAAAGCAATATTTCACGAAAAGAGGAGGCTTAAACAGGGAATAAATGAAACATCGCATCGATACTGTTAAACTCACACTACATGGCAATTTCAGCGGCCAGTTCACTTTAAGGGCACTTTAACTGCCACTGGATGGAATTTGGAGGTAGAGGCTGACGATAGATATCTGTTGATGGTATCTTGTCGGCAACTAACATGGCTATGCGTCAGCGAAAAGCCATAAAGCTCTTACAATAAATGGTAGAGGCTCAGCTGGCACTAGTGTCTACGGGACTTCCGGTTGCAAATTGAAGCTGACAGTATGCAGTCTACATTTCCAGCCTCTCTGTGTATTCCTATGGGAAAACGCGCGTAAATTGTGTCTCTTCGCCGGAAAATAACATGAAAGACTTTTGTCATTTCGGTTGTACCGGATAGTATACACCTTTATTGGTATTGTGGAAGTGTAATTGCATTAGTTAAGGAATTTTTCTCTACCACTGAACGATGTTAAACTTCGCTCTATTTCAGGTCCAAACCTTTGTTTCAAGGAAGGTGTGTGAAAAGGAGCGACGATTTAAGCCAACTAACGATCGAAAGGAATGTGGAGTGTGTTCAAGGTTTGCTAGCATTTCGGTGGTGCTTATATATTGCTAATATGCCCGTCCTGTCATTGGATGAAAATGACTCCGTCGTGCACCTTTACGATCGGTTAAAGAAACATTCGAACGCAAAAAATAAAGCACGTGAGCTACGAAAGGTGTATTTTTATTATTTTCTATGTCGGGCAGTTTTTATCGGGCACGTGCTCTCTGGCTCCCCCTATTTGGAAAGATTTGGAGCGTGTGGGTGATGATTTGAGCCCAGAACAAGCCTTTTCGCACATATTCATGAGCAGAAAGAATAAAACAGTACTTATTTATTCCAAATCTGACAATATTACGTGGCTTTCAATTAATTTTGATCGTCTGAGTGCACAAGGAGTTACTTATTCATTTTTACTGCGTAGTTCTTGCCGTCTCTCTTGGTTTCCCACATGTCCTTCAATAGTTTGGCACGTATATCCCCCATGCTGAAAAGCGTCGACGCCGTGTTCGCGCTGACGGTGTTTGACAGTGCACATAAATACACGTACAAAGCGGTTTTAACACCGTTTTTCATACCACGAATTTCAAATAAAATACTGTAACTGACCAATTATTTTATTTGTGTGACTGAGAAATGTTACAATGTGCCTAGTACGTACAAATTATTAGTAATATTTGCTCTTATAATCGAGCGCAGAGAGAAAATGCACTCATTTTTTCCAACAGAAATGCATTACGGGAAGTCAATTTCTGACTGCTTGCTGTCTGCTTCAAAATGCAACAGCACACTAGCGCCAGCTGAGCCTCTAGCGTTTATTGTAACAACTCTATGCGAAAAGCGTCTCAGCGACAGAAATAAATAAAACATTCTAAGCAGCAAATTACCAATGGCTATGTCCTCTGCAAATTTAAATGAATAGAAAGTGTGTTTCTTTTCACAAAATTGAAAACGGAAGATCAATATGATAGCCGTGTCGCCATTCCGCTGAATGCGCACACGCACGAGCATGCAGCATTGAAGAAATGATATTCATGATGTTATGGCTCGACTTTTATGGCTGCAAGTCCTTTCCACTAAAAATCAGTCAAATATGTCGTTAAAGATGAGCAAGTGTTGTAAAAGTATTAGACAAGAATTAAACAAATTTAAACATTTTTTTGTATCCTTGTTTTGAACGTGTCCTTTTGAAAAAACTAAAATCTGTCTTAAAAGAAGAAAACATGCAATAAACTAAATTCGCCTGCACCTTATTGCGATAAAAATTAAAAAAAAAGTATAAATTGAAAACTTAGTGTCACCAGCTTTCATGAAGCTCCTATATACATTTTTATAAACGTGACTGATCTTTCAAAACTCCATAAAAACAAAAACTTCTTACTAAAATGCAATAATTAATGTCTGAAAATTTCAATATTAAACCTCTTGCAATTGTAGAAAAAAGTGCGATTGAAGTAAAAATATTTTTAACTGTTTAAAAAAAAAAAAAAGAGACCGACGCGGACCCTTCACACGGTTTCGACCATAAACAAACTCCTACGGGCCAGGTACTACCATCCAAAACCCATGAACGCGAAAAAGCTTTAAGATAAAAATATAATAAAGAGAAACACTGTCCCCCTGAACGTCCGCGTTATTTGAAGAAAAATCACGCAACAAAAAGAGTAACAATTTTAACGCAGTAACCACATAAAGGGGCAGTGCAAGAGAACGAAGAAAACCAAATGTTGCTTTAAAGGACGTTCCTATAATTGTCGAACTCGAGCGTTCAGTGACGACATAGTTATAGAGCGTCCGAGTATGACGAAAAAAAATTCTAGAGGTAGGACTGACTAAGTAGGTGTACGTGACTCCTTCTGATCCCTTTAAACGCGTGATTCTGACTCATATTATTGCTTGGAAGTCCCATTAATCTGTGTGGCATTCAAAACTTCATATCTGGATGTTAATTCCAACAATTATGAAGATCGCGTTTGGTTGTTGCTCGCTCTTGTTGTTTCAGTTCTTTATTGTTTCAGACCAACGACGTCATGAGCAATAGAAAATGAGTTCGAAATTTTGAGCTTTTTTCACCTATTATGTTCAAAAAATATCCGATTTATTCTTTATAATATTATTTGTCCCACACAAGAGTTCCAGCGAACGCGATGCAAATTTAAAAAATCGTCAGAAGCGCTTTTTAGTTCCCCTTTAAGGCACCCGCTATAAAAAAAATGTGCTGACCTTGAAAAACCGGGGAAAACGTGATGTGGTGCATTCATAGAAGCGAAGGCACGGGTTCAGGTAGCGTGTATTGGCGGTCAATGTAATTGAAAGTAAAGGCGCTCATATCTACGATGATGCAGTCGTAGAAGAAAGCTTGCGTGCATCGAGAAGCTTTTAATCGCCATCAAAGATGGCGAATAAAAGCTTAAAAGCTTCAGCCGAAATGAAAATTTTCTTTGTTTTATTACCGCCACTTCAATTCGATATATATAGTGCCAGGGAAGGGTATTGATTGTCTGTAGGGGCAGCTTTGTTTTGAAGTGCCCATTGTCAGGTTTAGTATCTCGATATCTTGGCGAGAGACAGCGCTGCCAGAAATCGGGGATCTAATTTGGCACCTAGAGGGGTGATAAAAAGTTTCAGGATTGCTTTTTGCTAAATTTATTTAAAACATTTACAATTTATTGGACATAGTCTCTTTCAAAGTACTCCCCTGGGGAAGGTGAACATTTTACCCATCGCCGTTTCCATTCCTAGTAGAACACTGATAACTCATCTCCTGGAATGCTCTTCAACACCACCAGCGATATTTCTTTGATTTCGTCAGTTGAATCAAATCTCTGCCCTTTCAAGGGTATGTTGTGTTTTGAAAAAAGAAAAAAAGTCTGCAGAGCCAGGTCTTTTGAGTATGGGGGAATGGGGGATAACGGTAACGGAGTTTTTTGTGCAATCATTGTGAATGAACAACAGAATAAGCAGGCGCGTTTTCCTGGAGCTGCACCCACTCCCAGCTTCTACGAAGGTCGCGTCTCTTGTTCCTCACAGCCTCGCGCAAATGTCTGGAGTTTCAAGGTGACGAAAACAAATAAATGTGTCACCTCATGGAGGAAATTCTGAGTATACGACATCCTTTCTGTTGAAGAACACTGTGAGCATGACTTTGCCATTTGATTTCACTTGATGATATTTTGGGTGTTGTTGAGTATTTCGACTTCTATTTCGATGATTGGACCACTATTTCTACGTAGTGCCCATATACTCACGCCTCGTCCCCCGTAACGACGCGCCTAAAAAGATTTATTTATCATTTGCCATTTCAAGAAGTTCCTGAGAAACCTGAACTCGGTGTTGTTTATTCTCCTTGGTAAACAGTCTCGGGACAAACGTTGCTGCCGCTCAGCGCCATCTGCAGTTGTTCAGTTAAAAGTTCTTGACATGAGCTGAAAAAATGTTGCATTCCTCTGCCATTTTATATATGGTTGGTTGACGATTTGATCGCACGAGGACGCTCACTCTGGCAACAGGATCGTTGTCAGCTGAAGTCGATAGGCGTCCAGAGCGAGGACTTTCTTCTGATGATGTCCGGACTTTTTTAACCCCTTGTACTACTCCTGACACCGTGATCCACTCAGACACGCATCCCCAAAAGTCTATCGCAACACCTGAAAAGTGTCTACAAAAGTTTTACCTAACTTTACACAAAACTTGATTCAAATGTGTTGCTCTTCTTTTTGATTCATTTGACAAAATATGTCAAAATAACCAAACACGACAAGCTTGTTTCACACAAAACGCCTGTTACTGTACGACAAAGAAGGTTGTAGAGAATCTACAACAAGAGCTGATCTCTGGAAGACTCACAATAACTAATCTCGCCAACGTAGCAGCTTGGGCGAGTTGGTTGCACATGATTACACACACCACAGCGCACTATAGCAAACAACACTCACACCTTACACACAAAAAATAAAGCAAAATTCAAACAAACCGCGCTACGACCTTGCCAACCGTACCGCTCTTCGACGCTCCGTTGGCACTAAATTAAAAAGATCCAGGCTATTGATTGTCTCTAAGGGCAGCTTTGTTTTAGAGTGCCCATTGGCAGGTTTAGTGTTTCGATACCTTAGCGAGAGACAGCGCGGCCAGGAATCGAGGATCTAATTTGGCACCTAGAGGGGCGATAAAAAGTTTCAGGATTTCTTTTTGTTAAATTTATTTAAACATTTGCAATTTATTGGACATTGTCCCTTTCAAAGTACTCCCCTGGGGAAGGTGAACATTTTACCCATCCCTGTTTCTATTGCTGGTAGAACCCTGATAACTCATCTTCTGGAATGCTGTTCATCACCCCCAGCGATATTTATTTGATTTCGTCAGTTGAATCGAATCTCTGCCCTTGCAAGGGTATCTTGAGTTTTGAAAACAGGAAAAGGTCTGCAGATGTCAGGTCTGTTGAGTATGGGGGAATGGGGGACAGCGGTCATGGCGTTTTTGTGCCCTGATTTCGAATGATCAGCAGAATAAACAGGCGCGTTTTCCTGGTGCTGCAGCCACTTCCTGCTTCTACGAAGCTCAGCTCTCTTCTTCCTCACAGCCTCGCGCAAATGTCTTGAGTTTCAAGGTGACGAAAACAATTAAATGTGTCACCTCATGGAAGAAATTCCTATACTTCGTCTCACCCTACGATGGACTAAAGGCAGAAGCTACTAACCGCCGGATCCAACCACGAGCCACTTAGACATTGCGTGGTATTTCGCTTCGATGAACGTATCGGTGCCCGCGCCTCGGATCACTGATGGGAATGGGCGGACAGTGCTTCGGATCGAGCCATGAGTGACTCAACATTTTTACATTGCAAAGAAAGCCACGACGTACTGGCTCCTTGCAGTGTCGAAGCTATAAAAATGACGCAGCGTTCTTGGATTGGGAGCATTATTCGTCCAAACCTAACCAATGCTAAGCGTGTCATAGTTTAGCGTGGAACGTGATTGGACCCGGCGGCCCGTGGCTTTGGCCTTTAGTCCATCGTAGGATGAGACGAACGATAGTATTCAACATCCTTCCTGTCGAACAAAACTGTGAGTACGACCTTTTGGGTGTTGTAGAGCCTTTTGACTTCTATTTCGATGATTGGACAACTATTTCCATGTAGTGCCCACACGTATCGTCCCCAGTAACGAGGCGCCTAAAAACCTGAACACGGTGTTGTTTTTCCTTCCTTGTAAATTGTCTCGGGACAAACTCTGCTGTCGCTCAGTTCCATCTGCAGTTGTTCAATTAATAGCTCTTGACATGAGCAAAAAAAATGTTGCATTCCTCTGCCATTTTATATATGGTTAGTTGACGATTTGATCGCACGAGAACGTTCACTCTGGCAACATGATCGTTGTCAGTTGAAGTCGATAGGCGTCCAGAACGAGGACTTTCTTCGGATGATGTCCGGTCTTTTTTAACCCCTTGTCTTACTCCTGACACCGCGATCCACTCAGACACGCAACCCCAAAAGTCTATCGCAACACCTGAAAAGAGTCTATAAAAGTGTTACCCAACTTCACACTAAACTTGATACAAATCAGTTGCTCTTCTTTTTGACTTATTTGACAAAATATGACAAAATAACCAAACACGACAAACCTGTTTCACAAAAAAACGTCTGTTACTGCGCAGCAAAGGTTCAAGAGAATCTACAACAAGAGCCGATCTCTGGAAGAGTCACGAGAACTAATCTTGCCAACCGTACTGCTCTTCGACGCTCCGTTGGCACTCAATTCGAAAAGATCCAGAGGCCAGATTCCCGAAACTTTCTTACGACAAAAAAGTTCGTAAATTTATTTCACGACAAAGTTACGAATCGGTGAATATTTCCGAAGCAAAATGTTAGTAAGTTTTGCGTAAGTTACGACGAAATCCGTAAATTACACAAAACTTATGAACATTTTGCTTCAGGAATACTCAACAGTTCGTAATTTTGTCGTAAGATAAATTTACGAACTTTTTTTGTCGTAATAACGTTTCGGGATTATGGCCTCTGGATCTTCTTGACAACTCGGTATACCCCGTTTCTACTGAAGTCCAAACGTAGCCGGCGCTGCGGGTTAATGGGACCTATCATGCTGCGGCGAAATCATTAGTCACTGGGTAATTTTGTTCATGATTGGTTCAGGAGCGATACAACACGTACAGAACCTTGACGATCGCACCATGATGGTCCGCTTTTGACGCACCCTGAATGTTCCCGCTAGCTCGTAGCGTCGGTCGCGTTTGCACTTAAGATCAAGCGAAGTATAACTAAAATAAGCAACCGAAGAAAACTTCAAGCATTTCATTCAGTGTAAAGTACAGAAACACCTCCGATTCCTCATCTTCCCCTGGATCCCTCAGAAAACATTAATTTGGACGAAATCGCCTGCAAGATATTGCAAATCATTTTTTTAAATTGCAGTGCGGGCCACTAAATTACAAACACCATATTAGACAGGAAACCCTCAATGCAGACACTGTACAATAGACGTACGGTCACGGACGTCGTCAAATATGAATAGCGATACCCAAAAGTTGAGGGGAGAAAACACAAAACAACAAAGCGCAGATTCAAAACAAGACACCCTTGACTCTACACCAGACATGTACAAGTTACTAAAAAAACTAATTAATTTAAGTTACTCAGTATTGACCTCAAAAGTTGTTTGAGTAGAGTAGAAATTACTCAAATGGAAAGTAATTGAGAAAATTACTAATTACCGTAAAAAAGCAACGAATTACTTTTGAAGTTACTTTTGAAGTTACTTTTATATGTGTCTTTTTGGTAAAAAAAAAGTACATAGGCTTTGATCCGTTAGCGAAATTGGTCTAGCCAAATAATGATCGGATTGATATCTAAAAAAAAAAATCCTCAGTAGCTGGTGCTGCTCCTGCGTGCCTAATTTTGTTGTGCTTTCTTGTTCTTGTTGTTTTTTTGTTAGTTTTTTTTTGGTCAATGATGTACTGCAAATGTGTCATTTTTAGTTTGAGGTTTAGCACTGCCTGAGCTTGATCTTTAGGCAGTGTTTGCTTGTTTACAGTGTCGCGTAAAGTACATCTAAAAAGTACTTGAAGCAAAGTGCAAAGTAAATGAGAAGTTATGTACTTCAAGTAAAGTAGTACACCGGGTGCAATATTCTTGAAGTAACGTACTATAAACACAATATACTTCAAGGTAAAGTACCAGTACTTTCAACAGAATCCTTCATGGTGCCCTTTCATTCCTCAGTGTTTGTTTAACTGGTACGTATTGCTCCTGATGTAATCGGAGGGGCTAAAATTTTTTTACGGAAATGGCACAAATATTGTATAATGTCAAGTTGACGAGGTGTTTGTCACAACCAACTTGTAAGTCACGTATTTGTGTCGGTCTTATAGCCGCCATTACTTCACTCAGAGAAATAACCAGATGACTTCTTAAATGAGCGCGTTTTCACAAGACGATACGCTATTTTTTTTTTAATTCGGGGAATGTACATTAAAGTCGGAAGTTCTACTTTCTTCGAAAAGTGCAGGTACATGCCCAAAAAATGTAGTGCAAGTAAGGTACAAATTTTCTAAACAGTAGTACTTTAAGTACCATATACTTAGAGTACTTCCCAACACTGCATGTTTGGTATTTTTATATAAAAAGGTTCGGGGAATTACTAAGGTTTCTCGGACGATCTTCAAATCTTTGAAGATCCGCATATTCTATGTTTTTGGACGAAAAGGCAACGCAAAAAGGTTCCCTTTGCGTTGCCCTTTAGCACGCGATTCTTCGAGTACAGCACAAACTACGGGAGCACCAGATGAGCTGCAGAGCAGGTGCTGCATTTTGTTGCTTCCTTTGAGTGAGCATACAGTGTGTGCACCTCCTGTAGTGGGCGAGAGTTTCTACGTTGGGGAGAAGCGGGAACCAGCCCTTTCTTCGAATGGGTCAAGTCTCCTTGAGATTAGGGACGCAAAAAAGGCTAGTCTTTGGTGCTAATCCCACAGTTACTCGGCCTCTCTTGCGTCGTGCCTCTTCGCTCCCCGCGCTTCACAGCAGTGCTGTCGCAGAGGGTGGGAAGGGGGGGGGGGGGTGGAGGGGGGAGAGAGTTTGGGAAAAGTTTGGCGGGTTTCGGAATTTTCACAACGTTTTCTCTCCTCCCCCTTTCCTACGCCGCATGCTTCCCCCTCTTTGCAAATATCAGCTGATGTTCCAACTTCTTATCTCTTTTTTGCAGGAATGTTTGTTGATACGCGAAACAACTAAAATTCGAAAGTAATTTGTAAGTTGAGTAGAAGTTACTCAGAAAAAGTAATTAAAGTAAACTACTAATTACCGAAATAAAAATGTAATTGAGAGTTACTAAACTACTCAGAAAAGTAGCTAAACTACAGTAACTTGAGTAGAGTAGTGGAACTACGTGCAAGTCTACTCCACACACACACATCTACAAATACACAGGAAACCTTCATTAGGCGCACGTCGACGTTCATCTGCCATTGCATACATTACGATACAAAAACATATATTACAATACAAGGTTAAAGTTATACTCAAACAATAAAACCAGTTGCCAGAACAAAAAAAAAATATGGTAGTGCTTTACAGTGCTTATTTGAAGGTTTGGTTATCCCCATGTGCGCAGGTATTTAAAAAAAAACTACAAAGTCTCCCAATGGGTTTTTCGATCGCGGTTTTACTGTATTTTCTACCAGCACATTACGAGTTCCTGAAGTTTCGAATCGCACAGTCGCGCACACTACTTTATTTTTGTGCGCCATGTGCATACTAGAAAAATAAAATAAAGAAACCTTCTAAAGAATATGTAAGAAAAAGCTTTTATTCTATAGATAGCTATTCAACCAGGAAGTTTTTATCTTATTTTATATTTTGCTGCAACAAATCATTTATTTATTAGCGTCAGATTTACGTTCGAAAGGAATCAATTTTCCGAGAAAGATAATGACAACGGTAGAATTGCAAAAAAATGAAAAAGGCGCCTGAAAAAGAAAACAAAATTGAACGCCTCACGTTAGACTTTACGTACCTACCGCTAACATAGGAAGTGAAGCCAACGTACTGCTTTTGGCAGCACATCACTTCTGGTGATATGAAGGTGAGGTGACTCACATCAACTAAAAAATCAGGGTGATTTTATGCAGAATAAACGACGTGCAAAATTATTAAACTAAGAAATACCCTGAGAAAAGATATATATGTTATATAATCCAGCCAGACTTGGACGTAGTTCAACTACTCTACTCAAACTACTGTAGTTTAACTACTTTTCCGAGTAACTTGGTAACTTTCAATTACAACTTTATTTGGGTAATTAGTAGTTCAATTTAACTACGTTTTTCAGGTAACTTCTACTCAAATTACAAACTACTTTCGAAGTTTAATCCTATTTCTTTTCATCAGAAAAGTTTGAGTGGAGAAATAAATAAGACGCTGCCAGATTAAGTGGTATTCACGAAGAAGGGGCCACCTCACATTCCGTTCCCACGCACTTACACTCGGCAGCCCTAGAAGCTGCATCACAGGCGTCCTTGGGCCAAAGTGGCGACGAACCGCCAAAACATAACACCGGCGCGCACGAACGTAGGCAGAGTTATTGGTCGGGTGTTGACCTTATCCGGTAATGCACGCAAGCGCCGCGCCTCCAGCTCTAACCGTGAAAGACGGGGACACTCCGAGGGTTGTTATTGTTTTCATGTTGTGTGCCTTTAGTGAGTTCTGACTCAAGTGGTAGGATCCACGGTTTGCGCCACTGGAATGACCTCGCAGCTGGGCGCCTGTTCCCATGGTCGCCTCGTCGTCAGCGCATACTCCCTTGCAAAGCCGGACTCCCCCGTGCACAAACGCAGACACGGATAATCCGTTCATGGGAGCAAGTTGCCACTTCCAGCTGCAACTGTACGAGCACTGATGCTTGTTCACGTAATCCTTCGCGTCCTTCCGACCTTCCACGCCAGGGAGACCTCCTCTTTGTTGAAAAGGTTTACTTGTCAGGGCGTGTCAGGCGCGTCAGGATACCGTAGTCACCAACAAGGATTTCGAGTCACCCTTGGGAGATCCTTTTGTTGGACCCAACGTCAACAGCAAAAACCAATTTTTTTTTTATTGGCGTAGCTATAACATTGCAACGAGACGCGCAGTCGTCCGGATGATCTCTCGTCGCGGCGCGAGACTTAATCCCTTGACGGTCAGGTGCACTCGCTCGGGGAAATCTCCAAACGTCGTGAGAATGAAGAGGGGCCAGTCATAACAATCTCAACTTACTGAAGAAAAAAGAAAAAAAGAGGAGAGTTTGTTATAAAAGACCCTCTAGCCAAGGCAATCCTCACATGTTACGTCATGGACACCAAAGATGCCGACACTCGCTTACCCGACCCTGCACAGCCTACTTCTGAAAATGAACGCTGTCTTTGCATCCAGCGCCACGGTGGAACGTCTTCTTAGCTTGACCGAGGACGTCATTAGAAGGAAAAGAGGAAAACTCTCCGACAACAACTTTGAAAGACAATTGCTTCGGCGAGCGAATAAATTATTTTGGAAGTCATAAAATGACTACATTTATTTCTGGCTCGCAGGGTTTTTTACTAATAAAAAAACTTCTGTTCATTTTGCTGCCCCAAAAACATAAAATTAACTTCGAAAGTAACTTCAAAGTAATTCGCTACTTTTTACAGTAGTTAGTAGTGTACTCAATTACTATTACAAATGCGTAATTTCTACTCTACTCCAACTACTTTTGGCGTTGATACTCAGTAACTTAACTACCTTTTTTGAGTAATTTGTACATGTCTGCATCCAGCTTCTTCCTGGGACAATTCTTCTGGTATGTGCGGAAAGTACAATGCCGTTTCCGTCAATATTAGGGCTTTATGATTATTATTGAGCCGGTAAAGTTGATTTTTATACTCTTGATATGTGTTATTTCTGTTCTTTTCTGTGTTCTTAATAAATTCAATATTAAAAAGAAACTAAAATCTGACGCAACTGTATCACTTCATTTTAACACTAAGACGAAACTAAGCGTCAACTTAAAAACCGAACTTTGACTGAAAACAAAAATCCCCAAATTTTACTAATAAATAATAGATCGACGGGTAAAAGGATATTGGGGCGTAAAAACATTTCCTCTCGAAAGAGATGATTATTATATAGCACTTTGCGAAATTGACCGATTTTCACCGGCCATAGAGTCTATAATAACCTAAACGATAATAAACAATTGTCAACTAGGACACGCAGAATGTCTTTCAAAAGATAGAAATATTTTGAAACTTTATATTGGCATGCATTCTTGTGGTAAATGTCGTAAAAATATGCAATGTATGTTTGCCTGATTTATTGATTTGAAATGAACAACGTGTGTTATATTCATCAAACGTATAAATATCTGTTGATATTCGCTCAAATATTTGTTGCCTATTTCAAACGGGTGTAAATATTTTTATGCAATTATTAAGCTATATTAGTGATTACGCATACTGCCATTCCGTTGGGGGCCAAACAACACATCAAAGCTTAAGAAAACCCCTGCTGGCCCAAAAAGAGGGCAATTTGAATAATTGAGTAAGGCGGATTCTTGGGCGAGTTGGTACAGAAACTTTGACAACATAATAGCGCTTCAAGACGGGGACAAATTTTGGAACGAGACAACACAATGCTTTAAATTCAACTTGTTTAATCGTCTGA
The DNA here is from genome assembly GCF_016920785.2 of Ixodes scapularis. Taxonomy (NCBI): domain Eukaryota; kingdom Metazoa; phylum Arthropoda; class Arachnida; order Ixodida; family Ixodidae; genus Ixodes; species Ixodes scapularis. Next base: position 77,213,861 of record NW_024609857.1, read on the forward strand.
AAGTCAAGGGTATAAATACTCTGCATCATCGCGCTATTCAACGAATCCCATGCCACACCAATGCTCGCAAGTACTACGTCTTTTTGTCGCCCGAGTCGATTGACGCCACGCTGACACATCGATCCCAATAGTTTTTTTTATCGGGTCTGCCTCTATAATTTTCGTTAAAGTCTTATTTCTATGTTTTCTAATAACAGTGCGTAAAATATATTCAGGTTTGCACCCACAGTCATAGCAGTGCATTGACAAATGACCGTCACGCTGGACGCTGGCTTTTTGGTTGTGTTCGCGCAATCTATCATTGAGACATCTTCCCGTCTGTCCCACGTACCTTTTTTCGCTCGTCAGCGGGACCTGATAGGTAACTCCTTCTGCGCATTCTACGAACCGGCTGGGATGCTTTTTCACGCAGCCAACCGGTGGTTTGCGGTAAAGGTCCGTCAGTTTGCACAACGTGGCAAGTTTTTTTCTGGTGCAGAAAAAACCACCCGAGTATTTACGCTGTTTGGTATCTCTTTGAGATTGTGTGCGGTTTTGTGCATGTAAGGCATAGCTGCTACTCTTTGTCTTTGTTTTGGCCATATCGTGGTCTGGACTCGCTACTACTCGTAGCGAGTCCAGACACACATTTACATATCCTCTCTTAGCGAGTTTCGAATGGGATGAATTGAATGACAGCAGGAGTTCATTTGCTCCTGGTTGGTCGGTTGGCGATTTCTCTACAATGAGACATAATAAAGCAATAAAACTTTGTATCATCGTTTTGCTATGTTAAGTCGGCGGCGTTCTCAAAATAAGGGTGGAAATTCATGTTTCCGGAGTGCACTTCTCACGCCGACGCTATTGGCAATGTCTGGTGAACATAATTTTTTTTGTCGTTTATTGCTAATGCTATGATATAGCCACGTGGGTGAGTGATCTCCCACGTGGCTTTCCTAGGCTTTCACTAGTCTCCAAAAATAATGTCCTTAAATATTACCGGAACTTTGTAGGGTCTATGCGGACTTACCAAGGTCCGAGGTAAAGCGCTACCGCATTTCTGGGTAAACAAATGCACGGTGTTCTACCAATATTGAGCCTAAGGTTAAACACTCAATAAATTTGAAAACATAGATAATTAATGACTTTTGGATTTTAGTTTATTTTGGACTCTGCTCAAAGTGACTCACAATTTAATCCTCATAAAACAATATAAAATAACAAAAAACTACAATTCGAGAAAGAAAAATAAAACTGAAACTGAACTTTCTGCTCAGATGCTTTGTGACCTTGCATATACCCTCGCACAAGCAATCTACGAAACTGACCACATAGTCATTTGAACGATGCCTGGCAAAAAAACAATGACTACCCTGAAAATGTAGCCCGAGGTGTGACGTTAAGCATTGCGATTCACGTACTTACTCCATGCTCAACGGCGCATAGCAGGCTGTACGTCGAGGTCTACATTTCATCGGTGCCATCATTCGCTGAACTCCCTTCATAGACTGCTGTTTTTAGCATTGCAAATACACCATGAAATTATTGATGTACGGCCAGTGAGTGGTTTCTGATTTTGCCGTTTCGCTCTCAACTATACATTTTTGCTAACATTATGGCTATGAGCAAACAACTGAATGCAGAGGCGCACAGGGAAAAGAAAGCCGCGGAGTGAAGACATTGTTTTATTAAACCATGTTACATGATTCTAGTGTAGGAAAAACGTTTATACAAACATACTTGAATAAACCTTTTTGGAGGCCTAAAACCAAAATAAGTGGTGGCATTCCCCAACACCAAATAAACCCGATGAGATGAAAATGAAACTAGATGGGTCTATTTTCTAATACCGGCGAAAGATGTCCAGCCGGTTGTCAAGATCTTGACAGTTTGACTCTCTGCACCGCCTGTCTGGCTTTCAGGTAAAAGTGCTGGTGAAGGTATATCTTCTTGCGGTCTTATGAACGCCGCTGTCTCAGTATAGGTTGTGACTGCAAAAAATATTTTTAAAGAGGGATCAGTAAAATCATTTATGTGAAACTTGTACCTATTTCATAATCAAAAGATTGAAAGAACAGCTGAAAGTGCAGAAAATTTTTAAACAAATTGATGACCACGCAAGTTTGTGGCTTGATATTGTTTCAATCTGCCCGGGACTCTCACACAGATGGATCATTTCATACACACACACGAATCATTTTTGTTTTCGAAACGGCCTGCTGATACACATAGGTTTGATTTTAGAACCGTACTTTGAAACGGACAGTAAAGAAGTGCTTCTATTAAATATTTTCACGATTTAATTCTACTGTGCGCCAAAAATGTTTATAGAAAACTGCCGAGAGTAAGTGTTTCTCATATAAAAAAGAGATCTCTATTTGCGAAAAAATGGTCAGAGTGCAGGCGAGCTGGTGTAAGTTGTACATGTTTGTAAACCTCAGACTGGGGCAGAAAAGAGAACGCAATAGAAGGTAGTAAAAGAGGAGGCAACGTCTCAAACTCAGCTGCAAAGTTTATTTCGAACACGCTTTATATACCCCATCTCCAACGCCATCTCTAAAAAAAAAAAAAAAATACACACATGACAAGAGGACAATGACACTTGGGTAAACCTTTTCTTATCTCCCTTGACCTCGGCTGTGGGACACTCACACAAAGGGTCACATTCTAGCATAACCACCGCCACCCGGCGAACGTAGGTGAAATCACTACTGAACACAAAGAAAGGGTTTGACCTTCAAAGGTGCGTTTCCTCTAACAAATCACTTAGTCCAAAGAAACAATACTATACACTGCTAACAGCCGGAACTGGGGCCATCTCCAACAATGAGAACGACATTGCCCTCCTACCACGAACCACAAATGGATAACACTGCGTCTTTCTCGAACAAGTCCAAGGATACACATATAAACAACACCAGTACTACAAAAGAAAAAAAAACTTTACAAGCGTAGAAATTGTTTACATTCGTTCCCAAACTCTTGGCCTGTGTTTTTTTTTTTTTTTTTTGTAGAGACGGCGTTGGAGATGGGGTATATAAAGCGTGTTCGAAATAAACTTTGCAGCTGAGTTTGAGACGTTGCCTCCTCTTTTACTACCTTCTGTTGTGTTCTCTTTTCTGCCCCAGTCTCAGGTTTACAACCATGTTCATCTCTATTTGGTTTCTAAAAAATGCGTCAATTTCAGAGAAAACGTTTAGCTTACGTTTTTGGAAAATTATTTGCGGCTTTTTTTCTGTGTCGAAATTCAAAGTTGGACAACGTACGGATTACGTTTTTGAAAAACGCCGACTGCAAATATCTGAATAGATTCGGTCGATTTTTTTTGGTAATCCTCTTGTCCTCTACATCTATAAAATGGAGCTGAATTCTTTTATTCTCTTGGAGCAGACGTATACACATTGGGTAATTTTAAGCAAGATAAAGTGACTTTTTAACTGTCGACATTAGATCGTAATCTAAGGTTTTGCGCGAATATTCAAGGTTTGTTATGAGACACTGCATGTACCACTCTTGCATGGGTATCGCGTGTGTTAAGTGTAATGTTTCCTAAGGCATTCCGGAGAAAAATAGAGGTCGTGAAAGCGAGCTAGTAACTCCCTTGTACAAGTTCCGCAAAAAATTGTTATTCTAAGTAATTTATGAAGTCGACGTGTAAATACCCAAATTTATTTCATACTGTTTCACAATGTTCTTGAAATCTAATAGTAGCTCCTGGTTTTTCGTATTTTTTATGGTTCACACTTTTGGCTAATGCGCGTATGTAAGCTGAGAGAAGTTGCGAACAGCAGTTTAACAACCTCTAATAATTGACTCACTTGAGAATACAAATTTTATATAAAAACACTTCGTCGTGGAACGTTTAGGTATCTTAAAACATGTCGACTGTTATCAAGACAAATAGAATTTCTAATAAGGTTCTTTACAGAGTGGATGTCTAAGCTTTAGCGTCTTGTCTACTTTATGTTTAAAGTGGTATTTTTTTGGCATACAGGCTGTAATACAAATTAATATTCACCTGTGAGCAGAAGTGCAATTATGAGGCACTTCATCATAGTGCTCGCCATGTATTGGTTTCTTCTTAAAGGCGATAGCTGTACTGGCCTGAAGGATTATTCAAAAAGTTTCTGAAAGACAAATTTAGTAGTCAGACTTACACACATTTAACCGAGGAGCTGATCCGTGGCTATAAACATTAATTATATTAAATCCTCAAACCTATGGTTCAGACACTATTGTAGTAGAACTAAGCAAAATAAATGGATACAGATCTTTGTAATGAGCGAAGATAGCCGTCTAAAGTTTTTAATCTAAATTTTAAATTGTCAGATATACTGTACCGTCCGTGCTCTACTCGACATAATTCTAAAACCGCGAAGTGTTGAAAAAAGCCTATGAAAAAAGAGGGATCAAAAACGGATATACATCGAGTAATGTAAAAAAATGTTTTTCTTATTTTAAACTTATCCCCTTAAAATTCGTTTCGGGTGGCCTTTTTTGCTACCCGGTATCTTTTCTTATAATATTGAATTTTATTTCATAGAAATAAATCTGTTCTGATTCACTTGCGGTAACTTTACTAGGTTAGAGAGCACGTATATAAATACGTACAGTACAAGTCAACCGTTTTCGCAGAGCCACAAAATCCTGAACCGTATCAATCTGTCTTCTTGCACATATGTTAGCTGTAGAGAGTGTATCATGATTATATATCCAATGCATATGCTGTAAATATGTGAATCTGCACTACAAGAAAATATTTTAATATACAAGTAAAAAAAAATCTAAACATAATTGCCGAACCATTTGATATCTGCACGATTGAGGATTCTGATTTCCGTTCGTTAATCACTATCTTTGCCTGAGCTAGCGGATACGCGGAGCACTGTAAAAGCAGGAAACACGATAACTGACGCGATCAGTGCGGTATTTGCATCCGGTACGCGATGCCACGCGCTCTGCTAGTCTCGCGTAAATGACGCGGTGTCACGTCCGGTACGCGAGTTGCACATCCGCACAGCTGTGCCAACCACTTAGCGGCTGTTTGTGTCGGAGAGCAACCCCTGATAGCTGATCAACGCTGGCCATGAGTTTGCAACCGGGCAGTGTTTTGTTTTCTTGTTTGCAGCAGTGTAAACTGATTTATCTGTTTCCAAAGAAGAAAGTTGCAAAATGTAATCACCATTCGCAGTGATCTGGCTGTTCATACTAAAAAAACAAGTATGTCATTGCACGTCCGTCCGTTTTGTAGACTTAATAAAAAAAATCGGCTTTTTTTTCTGCTTTCTTTTTTTTAGATAAATTTTGGACAATACAGCTTTACGTCTTAAAGGGCATAAAATTGGGAGTGTTATGCTGTGAATAAAGAGAGCGTTTAATCCTTGAAATTCGCGGTTTCACTAATCGGATTTTGCGCCCCAAACACCAAGAGCCGCTGACCGCTTGGCTCAGCTACGCGCATGCGCGACTCGCGACACCAGATCACACGGCTTTTCTTGGTAGATGCCTCAGCAAGTACGCGAGGCCACGCGTTCCGCCGGTCCGTTTCTTTTTGTTGAGCACTGTACTTGGAGGTCCTTGTTTTCGAATCTCATAAGTCATCTCACACTCACATCAAGCAGCGTTTGTCGTCATTGTAGAATATGAAGAAATGACTTGATACAAGCAGCAAAAGAGAACCGTTAGAAGAATGTAGAGTCGTCAGTTTTTTATATTATATGGCAAACAACAACAACATAACTCCTGCTTCTTTCGGCTTCTGGTCGTGCTATTTTAGTTTTGAGAATACGATCATTTTGCTGAGTGCCTAGATTATAATGCCTACTACACTCCCCTTCACGATTAATTCGCGAACTGTGGAGGCTGAGGCCACCGCGACCCAATAAGAGTGGAGGAGCGAGGCAAGTGACTTTACGTCACGAGAGCGTTTGTGTCCAGCATCGAGTGTTGTCACGCGCTTTGCTTCAACGCTCTTACAGGGTCGTGGCGTCCTCATACTCCACGGTTCGCCAAGTTATCCTGAAACGCATTATATAATCAGGACTTCTACGTAGGGCGTTTAGCTTCTTACCTTCAATTTTGGTATTTTCTGTCTCTCAGTGTATTTGCATTTTAGCCAGGCGGCAATGAGGAAAACACAGGCGCTGAAGGTGAACGTTTTGGCAATACATAGCTCGAAGTCTTGTTGAAGGTTGAAACATCCCACACAATTATTTGGTCGAGGTGGGTTAGATGATACGGGTATAGGTGAATTCAACAGAAATGTAATAGCGTTCTGATCTAGCCTCATCGGATGCTTATTAGGTGCAGTTTTCGTGGTCAAGGTAGTCTCCGTTCGAATACAAGCCTTGGGAGTTCGCTTTCCTACAGAACGTAGAGACAGCCAACCTCGACGAACAATATAACGCCCCCATGAAATGACAAAATCTCAATACGATTAGATAAAGCATCCATGGCAAATTACTTAGCAATTGTGTTGCATATGGGAAACGTTTTTTTGCATTACAAACGAATACATTATCGTTTATCAGCACGTCTAGCTTGTTCAGCAAGACGGCTACGTTCATGGCGCACTTCATAATATATTTTAACGTGTGGCATGTGTACACTTGATATGATAAGCCTGGTGATTTTTCCAAGACCTCCTAATATACTCCTCCTTTTCCAACTTGGCGCCTCGCATACCTCTCCTCCTCACTTCACACCTGGTGATATGATCTCACCTTTAGCCAATCGGCATCGAACGCCCAGCTCTTCCTCTCCCACCCGTCAACCAATCAGTATCAAGCCTTGCGGCCACGCTTTTATCCAGGCTTCACTTCTGGTGATGGACCTTGCACTTGACCAGGGACACGGCGGTGTCCCTGGTCAAGGTTGTTCCTGCCGCGTCTGCCATTTCTTAGGTTCTCGGTAAGCTCGCCTCCCTTTTCTTACACTGTAGACGGTGGGAGGAAAAAGTCGTCAGAACTGCACCGCTTCGCTACAAAGCAAGTGTATCGAGGATTCGCTCCCGTTTCTAAAAATCGCCGTGAGATAGAGCAGCATGACATCAATGCGCGGTTTCAAGGCCGAGAGGCGCGCGACGGCGTCTGGGCGAACGCAATCAATTGCCGTGCGGAAAGTTCTCTCGTCTCATCAAGAGCAAACTCCGTCCCTCGCTAGCTCAGTCGGTAAAGCACTTAAGGTAATGAGTTTAAATGCTGCCGTAAGACTGAACTCTTCTTACATGATTCCGTATGGGCGTTGCGCTTTTGGTGTCACTTATTCGTTACAGCAAAAAGTAATACCCAAATCGTTGGGGCATAAAAGCGTGGTGTTAAATACATTTTGTTAGCTGAGTTTAAGACGCTTGTCTGTCACCTTCCTTCTGTTACTTCTAAGATTTCTTTGACTTTCCTTTCCAGTCTTAGGGTTAAAACATCATTATCTATCTGCTAGTCTCTGGCATGCCGAAGAGTCAAATGAATGCATCCCATTATTGATCAAATATGACGCGATGATTCCTAGTGCCTCCGTGAAATTGACGCGCGTGTGACTGCGGCTGGCTACCTTCCACGGCCGAGGTCAGCAACGTCTTTTTATATGCGGAGATCTGCCAAATTATATTTCTGTGGTTAATTGCAAGCACTACACCCTCCTTGTAGTCACTGAATGCGCAGAACATCCCCAAAGACCGATTGAATTACAAAACGTACGAAACGTCGCAGAGACGCTGCCCTTTAAAGGTGCGATGCAACAAGTTTTGTACTTTGCGCAAATACCACTTAGAACGGATCCCTGACGTTAATGACCTATGAAACACGCGTTTGTTTTTCACCCCGCGCAATAGAATTCCCCCCAAAAATTAAACAAAAACGAGCAGCGTTCACCCCCTCAACTCGCAGCCAAAACAAGCGGCCACGTGATCTGGAACCGATTATATGCCGCCAATGTTGATCGTAGCCGCGCGCTGGGGTAGGCAAAGCACAGGACACGCGCTGAGTTTCCGACATTGTTATGGCTCGGCTATTGTCGTCGTTGCAGCGATTGGACACGGGCCCCCTACCCGAATGCTTCTCGAGCTAGTAATTATCACGAGCCCAAATCGATTGCCAATCTATGAACCGCATTCAAATATCGTCTCTGGGGGTGTACTGCGATTCTCACGTTACGTCATCAAATTTTGCAAAGGAAAGATTGAATGCAAATGATCGCTTTTGTCCTTGAAATTACACCGCAACAAAGGAGTTTCTTGGCCAGTGGCGTTGCGTGCGAGTATCCTTGAGTCCCACTAGTGCCAATAAGCTCGTGTAAAGTGAAAAACATTCCAATTGAATATCGTTGCACCACTCCTTTAAACGCATGCAAACATAGCCGAAACGGAAAGGGTATTTGGTCCGTGCCATAGCGGCCGGAAGTGCCTGCTATGCCATGTAGAAAGGCTTTTCCTTTTTGTAACTTATAAATCAAAATGTGTTAATCAGGACGGACACTTATCCATTACTCATTTAATTAGATTTGATTTGACTTAATTCGATTAATGCAGAATAATGGATCATCATCGATTAGGCACATAAATAGATATGACTTGTGCAAACCAACTTTTATTTTGGTGTCAAGCATGATTTAATAAATATTTGGGGAAGTGACAATTTGCTGTTTTACCTAAGGAGGCGAGGGCGCCTTTTGGGAATTCTTGGAACGCAAGTCCGTCTCCTGACTCCTATTCCACCGAATCGCATTTCTTCTCCATTGACGTCCCCTTAATATAATTATTTAGCTTTATACTAGTATTGCATTCCTTAAAGTTGTTATTGTTGCTTAATTTGACTAGAGTATTGATGGTATGCTGCGATTTTTTAATTTATTTAGTAGCCGAGATGCCAGTAATGACATTGGTGCAATAAAATTACAGTAATTAAATTAATGTTTGTGATAATGAGTAATGGAACGAATAACATTTCTAGGCTGGTAAGTTAGTGATGTAATGAATGAATTCCAGGAAGTAATCTCGAGAAAATTACTAATTACTCTTTAAAATTCTATTGTCCCAAGTAAAAAGAAATAAAAAAAGCTTTATTTGCAAGCTTTAACCAAAAGGCAGAAAACTTATTTTGCATGGTGGAATGTCGTGAAAGAGAACTCAGAGCAAGTAAACGACAGCCATTTGAGTGCAAAGCCTCGTACGAAAAACTTGGCAGACGCATAAAGACGGACTGAAAAGGTGAAGGAAAAAAGCTTAGGTGTGAAGTAATCGCTGGAAGGCCTCGGCTCAACAACTCCAGCCAAGACAGATTCACGGCGTCACGTCGGCACGACGCTGTTATACTTCGTTCATCCCTAAGCTGGCAATTCGGTGGGAGCTACGAGCTACCCAGAACCAACCAACCACCTTCCTTTGATCACCTAACCCCTCCCTTTCTCTGCGCGTGGACATCAACGAGAGTGTGGTTACGTGGCGAACGAGCACGTATAGCTTCCACTACACGGTCAGCTTGGGGATGAACGGCTGATAGGCTACAAAGGGAAGGGCATATCACCAGTGATGTCCACAGATTTTAAAACCTGACAGGGCAGGAACAGTATTAACAGTATAATACTTTTCACTCCAATGATGTTATCTTAGATAAAATAACGATGCATGAATTACGTGATTTGATGTATAAATATTCTTTGGTCTAATAGTGTTTTTCAGTTTCTGTATCTTGCGTATTTGCTGCTGTAAATGCCACTGGGGGCCGAGAGCCTGTCAAGCCGCTTTGTTCGGCTTTACTTCTCGCTCTCCGACATAGTAATTGGGAAATGAAAATCATTAATCAAGAATCAAGAATCAAGAATCAAGAATAGTTTTTATTTGTGCCCAGGAACAACCTTGCGGTTTTGGTGCTGGCGCACGTAAAAAAAGAACAGAGACACACACACACACACAAAAAGGAAAAAAAAAAAACACGGAAGACAGTTTTACATAAAATTCTACAAAAAAAGAAGACGCGAGAACTTTGTACACAAAATTGTACAGAAAAACAAAACAAAAATGTGCACAAAAATTGCACAGAGACATGAAGACACGAAAAAAATTGTTTCAATACATATGGATGCTTCACTTGGACGCAAACAGACGCGAACGTCTGAACACTACACATACAGCTCCGTACAAATAGAAACAAGAACTCTACAAGTCATAGAAATACATATGGAAACCCGGCAGTTGATTCAGGAAGTTCATCAAAAGTCACAAAAGAGCTTCCGCACAGATTTAACAAAATCGGAAAAGTTATCAAGAAATATATCGAGATTAAGAGAAGAGTTATTATAAAGAAGTTCCGCACGAGATACTGGATCAAGTGTATTAACTCTAGATGACAGATAGAAGGTTGACGTTTTTCTTGTCGTCACTCGCGGTACGTGCAGAGAAACCTGATGCAGGATGTCGGAGCTATCTATTTGACCATGTATACATTTATAAAGAAAGAGCAGCTCCGCAGTGTTTCGGCGTCCCTGCAAGTCTTGCAGTCGAATGGGTGAACTATGAACGTCATCAACTGCTTTTGAAAAGTTGAAACGGTGTTTAAAAATAGATACGAATTTCGCTTGTACACGAGAAATCCTCAATAGGTTAGAGTGGCACGTCCCACCCCACACAACAGATGCATACTCAAGGTGAGAACGACACAGGGAACAATATAAGGTTAAAAATGTTTTAGGGTCACGAAATTCTCGTGGTACACGACACACAAGACCAAGGGTGCGCAGCGCAGACTTCACAATATGCATAACATGACCCTGGAAATGCAAAGCAGAGTCAAATACAACACCAAGATCTCTGATTTCGCCAACGCGGGATAGTTGATTAGTGTTAATTGTGTAGTTAAATGGTACTGTGGCAGTTTTTCTAGAGTAGGTCATGACTTTTGTTTTGGACTGGTTGATCTTCAGGTGATTACGTGAGCACCAGCCAACAAACGAGGTTATATCAGACTGTAAATCCATGCAGTCAGGTTAGCCGCCTATTTCTCTAAATATTTTTATATCGTCTGTATATAGCAAGAAAGAGGACGTGGTGATGGCACTTGCGACGTCATTCACAAAAACAGAAAATAGCAACGGGCCCAGTACGGAACCCTGTGGTACACCCGAAGTTGCGTTATACGTGGAGGAGCAAGACCCGTTCGCACGCACATAACAAACCCTTTGCCTTAGGTAGTCCTCCAGAAGGCAGTATATCGGACCGCAAAGACCAACTGCAGAGAGCTTAGATAAAAGTATACTGCGGTTTACAATGTCGAAGGCCTTGCTACAATAATAATAATAATAATATAATAATAATAATATTATTATTATTATTATTATTATTATATTACTATAATTATCATTATTGTTATTGATAGAAGAAGAAGTCCCCGGGAACTGTCCTTCCTTTTCAAATTCTCTGTACGTTTCCACACGCAATCGCTTTAAATCGAGGCATCCGGCGCCAACGAGCTGCCTATGACTCAGATGAATCCCCGGCGTCGTCACGGGCACCGGCTTCGACAAAGATCGGGTCCACAACGTCTTCATTGACAGCATCGCACGTGTAGGCCTAAGTGACTTCGCGTGTTCGCCCGGCTCAGTTTCTGGAACGCCCGTCGTGCGCGAGTTTGCCTGGCACGACGATCTTCACGGTGACTGAAGCATCTCGCGGCAGCCTGCCCAGCACATTAGGGCGACGCACGTGACACGGGAGTGCAGCATTTTACATCTTTCCCTTCTGCATCACCCAGGTTGGCTTCAGAGCTCCGCGCTGGTGTCTCTCAGTACGAAACTATCCCAGAAAGGACTCACAAGCCCAGGACCACAGGCGTGGGTATTCATCGGTTAGAAGACCTTGAAAAGATTGTTTAGCTTTCCTTCTTGCTCGGTGATACGAATCTATTGGCAGATACCAACAGTTCGAATAATGGAGGTGCAGTTTTTACGGTGCTCACACTTTTTATCACTGCAATGTTTCTTAGACCCAGTCCGTTGGTTTTCCTACAAGCTGTTGCATGTTAATATCCGAAGTATTCGTAAATAATGGGATCAGTCTATAATACCTCTGAAAGATGTAATGTCTATATTAGATGTTTTTGTGCTAACAGTGATCAATATTAACGGTAGTTTATGCGGTGAATTCCAAATGCCGTGGTATAGGCTTACTTTTTTACACGTCCGATCGGGAGAGGAGGAGGAATCGCCATTTACGTTAAAGATGTATGGTGTACTGAAACACTTGATGTGTAACTCCTTTACTGCGTATCATTGCCAGTAAGAATATAAAACTCTAAATAGTCCTTGATTTTGCTAGCTTGCAACAGACCTCCGTCAAATAATCCTTTTAAGTTTATAGAGGAACTGAGAGATACTCTTTGCAACTCTCAGTCCATTGATGACATATGTGCAATAGGTGATTTCAATATTGATACGCTAACACCCGCCATGTATATAGCCTGTGACTTTCTCATTCTACTGGCACATTTCGGCCTAGAGGTGTCGATTGTGGCTCCAGTTAGAGAAGAACTTTTAAACAGACGTCTTGCGACCGTCATGTCTTGATCACATTAGCGTACGCGCTCGAAATGTAATTGGGAAATCGGTCGTGATGGGACAACAAATTGCTGCCCCCTACGTTTTTTGCATGTCAGCTCACTTGAAAACTGAGTGAACTACCGACAAACTCAACCAAACAAGTATAAATAATTAATTGAGTAAGGTTTGATAATTAGGTTCTGGTCAATGATTGGAATAGTTTGCTGTCTATTCAAGATTTTGGCGAAGTCTATAGCCGATTTCCAGATCAATTCATGTCTTTCAGGGAACAAGCTATAAAGGTTATCACTGTAACGTGCCGACGTGCCAAACATGTGTGGTTAACGGAGGATATTTTGCCAGCTTTAAAGTCTAAAGGTACTCGTTGGGTCGAATGTCGGCGTTATACAACGAATGCCCAGTTGAAGTCAGAATTTCGTAGTATACGTTATCGTGTAAATGCGCTAATCTGCTCAGCCAATTCGAAATATTTCTGAGATTAATTTAATAAAGCACGGCCGAAAATTTCAGAGATATGGTGTTTAATAAATCGACTGCGAGGCAAGGCCGATAGGAGATCAATTGACGACATGCTTAAAAAGTGTTAGGTTATAATACGACAACAACATTTGAAGATTCCAAAAGTTTCTTCGTCACATTCCCTTGGGTATCCCGTGACAATGCTCATTTCCCAAAATAGCTCAAGATTCCAATGTTTCCTCTGCTCTCCTTCCCACAAAGGCAGAGCATGATCTACCTACGGCTTTCCAGTTTCAAAACAGACAAGGCACCTGGTATAGGTTTTATTATAATGCGGAAGATCTTCGGAGACATTATGTCTTTATAAACGTGCGTCTTTATATGTAAAATGGTTTTATTCAGAGCAGGAGGATCCCAGATGATTTAAAAATTGCGCTAGTGAAACCTTTATTTAAAGATGAATGCGAAGTAATTTCAATAATCATCGCCCAATTTCAATCATAAATTGTGTAGTTCAAATTTTAGAAAAGCATTTTTTTTAAACTATGACGTTGTTACTTGAAAAATGCGAGGTCCTCTCACCCGGTCAATGTAATTTCCTTAGTGGTCGAGGGACCAAGCCACTTCTAAAATATATTTCAGATGAGTCACATCTTCCTTTCGAGAGAAATCAAACCACCTGCGGCCTCTTTGTTGATGTGGCAAAGGCGTTTGAGGCAGTTAGTCATAGCATCTTACTAAAAAAATTGAACAATGTTGGTTTTCGCGGTTTATTCCTTTCTTTGCTTCAGAACTTTTTGACTTGGCGTTCACAAACTGTTTTGTATAGGAAACAGATAGCCGAGGCTCTGAAGTTCTCTTAAAAGCGGGGGTATTTCCAAGGTTCTATTTTCCCCCCTCTTCTCTTTGGCATATTCGTGAACAATATGTCCAAGGCTCTTCCCACATGCAAGCTATACCACTACGCGAATGACACCGTGTTGCTATTTATTCTGATTGATTATGCTGCAGCAATCATGCTGCTTCAAGACGATGCGTGCCACCTACATGAATGGTTTAAAGTAAAATGTCTGTCGATAAATATATCTAAAACTAAACTTATTTGCTTTCACAGTCCTCTAAATGTTTTAACTTCAAATCTTCCACTTTATTTGCATACATCTAAGTGCATTACCTACAATTGTTCTTTTGTGGCTTACGTCGATAATGTGAAATAATTAGTAATTGAAAACGAGCGTCTTAGTAACTAGATACGAATACTTGAAAGGATAAAACATCACTGACGAGGACGAAAACCGGACTTTTTTCATTGAACAACAACATAGAGTGGCACAAACTATAAAACCGCCACCCAAAGGTTTCAACGTTCTCGAAGGAAAACAGAAAGTTGTTAAAAAGGAAATGTAATTTACTATAAATATAAAAGTTTAAAACGCGCTGGCGTCACACCGAGGTATAAGTAATCTCGTTATCTCTGGTGCAAGGATTTCCACCTCTCTCATTGTCAGTGATAATGAAGGTGGAAAAATATTGTTGTTGACTTCCTAAAGAGAAATGTACGATAAATTCACTAGTTTAAAAAGCATTCGCGTTACTTCGAGGTATCAGTAATCTATTCATCTCTTGTGTTAGGAATTTGACCTGTCTTTGTTAGTGATAATTAAGGTAATGAAAGGTTGTTGACAGTCGCCATGGGAAATAATTCAATGATTTCTGTCCCAATTCTATTTTGTGCCCGCCCAGTATTCCAATACCGAACAAATAAGGAGTACAATCATCGCACGTGCTACTGTCAATGACGATTGGGTGAAGACTACTTTGAAGCCTTTGATGCTTCTAAGTTGTGTTCTCTGAGTCGATGGTTGAGGCATCTCCCAGTTTGTTCAATGTACTGACTGCCGCAGCTTAGTGGAATTGAATTAACGTTTCTTTCTTCGCACTCTCCGAACTTTTTGGAATGTTTTACATTGCACCCTCAGGGGCTGTCGCTCCCATTAACCTTTTTACACATATGTTTAGGACGCACATAACAGGAAACAAACAACACTCGAGTCAAACTTGGACGCGATAGATCTTAAACGGTGCGCGGACTTCTGCACGAAGGGAATCACAGTGAAACGATCTTTCTTTTTGACAACAGCTTGCGGAAGTTGTGGTCTGAGAATGGATCTCTCAAGGGTGGAACGAAGCAGGTTCACAGAAAAACCTGGTTTTATCAACGTCTGATGCTGCAACTTGAAGCAGTTTCGCAGAAATAAGTACACGACTTGGAGAATGAGGACTTAAAAAGTGACCTCACTATGGATGCTTAAATGACTTGGAGTGAGCACTGGTGAAAAAGAGGACTGGCTTCTCCGATCTCTGCTGAGAGGCCAAAGAAACACTTATGGAGTGCGGATGTAACCGTAAATCCAGGAATTGTAACCCTTCCTTTGAATAATTTTCTTGCGGAAGTTCAGCTAACTTTTCAATACTTTTCTCGTTTCCTTCATCGAGAACGTTGAAACCAGTGGGGGGAAGGGGGGGGGGGGGTCGGTTTTATAGTTTGTACCATTCTATACTTTTGCTAAATGAAAGAAGTCTTATTTCTGTTGCCGTCCTCGGTGTTTTTCTTTTCCTTTCTAGTGTTTGTGTTTTAAATATATATGTATTTTGATAGCGATCTGTCATGGAATTCTTTTTTGTCATATATCTGTGCAAGACGAAGATATGTATCTTTCTCACTGTATGATGCCAAATTTATAATACCTAGTTCCACAAAAAAGTGGAGAGTTCAAGCGTTGGAATACAGTGTTTGGCGATTCAGTATAGTTATTTTTGGTCATGGTTCAGGAAAATGGGCCCACAAAATTGATTCAGTTTTGAAAGGCATTTTTTAAAAATATAGTTTACGGTGCAATATCACAATCTGAGGATAAAAAGTTAAGAGCATTAAGTTTACCTTTATTCAAGTCAGTACTAACTCTAATTGTTATACTAAGGTACTTTTAGAACGATAGACTCAAAATACTCCATGTTTCATCTCGCTGACTTCTGCGCGTTGAACGCTACGTGGTGCCTTATGTCGCTTCAAGACACGGAAAACGAGTGTGCAATTTTTATATTCCTTCTAACTTCAACGAACTCCCGGATGACATCTATTACGTGGACTCGTAGAAGGACACTAAAACGAGTTCTCCAGAACAATTGGGGCTAGTCGTGAGTGCGTGTTTTTGCATGCGGTTCGTCATCCTGTGGATGATATCGTGGATAATGTGTGTCGAAATTAAAACCTGATGTGTTGGGGGCACTTTTAACTTAGCGTGTAGGGTGCTGTTTCACAAGCCTCCTGGCCGTGACAGACCCATGAATTTACTTTGATGGAACACGAGCTAATAAATTTCTTGTGTTCGTGCAATACACATTAATATTATTATTATTATTATTATTACTCTGCCAGATCTGCATTCCTGAATAAAATTATTATTATTATTATTATTATTATTATTATTACTGAATATGCTGAACTCTAGAAATAAAAAAAAAATATTAAAAGAACCCCAGCCTTTTTGCTCTTCCATCAAGCAATGTCAAACCGTAAGCTTCGACAATTGTGAACAACAAACGTGAGGAATAAATAGTTCATCCCAAATTCCTTGTCAAGGCACCCCAGAACGTTTTCTGCGTACCCTTGGCCTTGTTAGGTAAAGGAGCTTTTTGTAGTCGGAAAAGACGGGAATCGAGCAAAGCAGGTGCCGCTCCCGGTATGCCTCGCTGCCTTTTCTTCGGAAGTCTATTTGGAAATAAGCCTGGGTCCAGATGTCGCCACTCGTTTCTTTGGAAAATATATATTTTAGGAAGCTCCCGCCATCCCTTTCCTCAACGGAGATGCGCCTGCTTAGCCCCCTTGTGTGACAAAGCGCAATAACTTGAGTCCTTTAGTGTTTGCGAACAAGACGCCGCGAGAGGAATGACCGGGAATACAGCAACAAGTCCTCTTGGGAGAATATGGGTAGATTGATTCCGAGGTGGAAGGAAAACGTTTCACGTGATGACTCCTAGCAAGAACGAGCTCCCATGCCCCGTTTTAACACACTAATACGGACGAAAACTTCTAGATCGAGAACACGGAAACATATCACCTTTTAACTAAGAACCTTCACTGTTGAATGAATACCGAACCCGGTGAGTCAATTGTCATTTAGCCAGACCTAAAGAAGCTAATCATGTTTAACACTCATGTCGTGTGCGCCAGCAAAACGACTGTAAAGTATGGTTCACTTTAAGGCGCATAATGGCTGTTGCGGTGTAAACAGGAAGATATATGTTTTTGGTGCATATACTGAAAATAAAATGAGCAAGAATGACTGCATCAAGGTATTAAAAAGAAATGTCAAATAATTTAATTACATTTGGAAAGTAATTGGGATATAATGTAATTAATTACCTTTAGTCTGAGGTAATTTGAAATGTAATTTAATTACATTTTTGCAGTTTCCAGAAGAATAATTAGTAATATAATTATTTTAACCCGAATAATCGCCATTCCTTGATCGAATAATTAATCGATTAATCGGTTTCGTTCATTCCCGTGACAAATACTTCAAAAAATAAAAACTATTTTTTCCCTTTGTTGAATAAGAGACGAGCGGGGTAATGTACGATTTTGCATTTTAAATCAACCCGGAAATATAGTTGAGAACAGAAAAAAAGGCACTAACAATTCCAAGTTACTGCTTCAGCCGCAGATGCAAAGAGGTTCTTGATATTCTCCGGCATTAGGGAACTCGCTTGATTGTTCTCAACATTCTATGCTGCGCTAAACGGACACTTGCGTGGTGTTGAGGTGGCTCGAAGACGTATAAACTTCTCCACTTCTTTGTAGTTACGAATCTCGCCCCTTTAGTTTACTTAAGGTCAAACCTTTACGTAAAGTTTACCTTCTTACAGTTGCACTCGTCCTCGCCTGCTTGGCTAAAGCGTAGAATTTTCACTTTTTTTTTGTCAACATTTAACCGATTAACCGGTAAAAATTTAATTGCGGTTAAAGCATTAATCGATTAATCGGTAGTTCAGTCTATTAAGTGCCCAGCCCTAATATTTAGTATTTCTGTGCGTTTTTTCGTTTTCGACGTCGCACGCCGTTCCCAAGGTGAGTACTAAAACCGGTACTGTACTCTATCAAGTTATAGGCCGCCTTACATGCAGCTGAGGCAGAATGTTTTCGAACGTCAGGGCACATGTATCCAATGTATATAGAGTAGCACAGTAAGAATCAATCAATCAATCAAATGTTTATTCAACATCGCACAGATATTGGGGGCGCAGACAAAAAATGAAAGCCGTTTACAAATCCCTGTAACGCCGAATTGGAGCGCAGCTCTTGAGGAGGAGTAGGGAAGGGTACTGAGGGGGGTCACGTCACCTGCGGGTAGTCGGGGGGTCAAGTGATCTCGGGGGAGGGGGGGGGGTCACACGTGACCTCGGGGGGGGGGGGGTCACGTGACCTCGGGGGAGGGGGGTCACGTAACCCCCCCCCCCCCCCGGTTACGCCGACGCCTACGCCAACGCCGCTCAGGCTGGAACCGGGCCCCTAAAGCGCGATCCAAACCAACGCTTCTTTTTGCGCCTGTAGGCCGTGCGGCTGCGGATGTGACGTTTTTTCGTGACGTCGCGCCGCTTCTTCGCTCCTTCCGGGCGCGCACAAGAAAGTTGGATAATTTCAACTTCTTCTCAACGCGCACAAAAACGCGCGGTGACGTAGTAGGACGCTCCTGTCTCCCGGCCAATCGGTGGAGGGAAGCTAGTTCCGGCTCCGCGTTTCTCGCCGTCTGGCTGCCCTCTCCTCCCCCCTTTTATTCTCTTCCAAAATGACAACACGATCTCTCTCTCTCTTTCTCTCGCCGTCTGGCCGGCCAGTCTGTCGCAGTTGCACTTTGCTTGTGCGCTCGTGCCGAAGTTTCGCCCGTCCAAACCAAAGCGCACGGTTCTGACTCAGAAAGCGTGCCCGGAAACAGCAAAAACGTCACGAAATGCGTCACATCCGCAGCCGCGCGACCTACAGGCGCAAAAAGAAGCGTTGGTTTGGATCGCGCTTAAGAGCTGCACTCTTAAAGCCTATAAAAGGCTTGACTAAGGGTCCGCGCCCCCTAACAGCGACGCCAGTTCCGACTACATTGTTCCTTTCACATGAGCGAATGACGTTTTAGCGAACATTGCCATGTGAGCGAACCGACATTTTAGCTAATAGCGAAGTAGCAATTTAACCCCCCCACACCACTGCGTTCACGCTGCCACGCGGCGGCAGTATGCGGCGGGTTATTACAGAAATGGTAACCTACTTTGCCCACCCGTAAACGCCAACCACTCGCTACATTCTCATTCGATGAAAAGTCGGCGTTCGTTAAAACGTCGTTCGACCAACTGAGTGCCACCCGCCGATTGCGCTAAGACCTGGGGCCCTATCTGGACACTTGGCGAAAAATTCGGCGAGAAATTCGAGCGCCGTGATTGGTCGGTGCCAAAGTTAAGCGCGGCACCGGCACATCGCGGCCGCCGAATTTCACGCCTACTTTTACACCAAGTATCCAGATTAGGGAACCTGGGAGTTTGCGGCGGCTGCGTTGACGCGCGCTGCTTCGTCTGGCCCCGGTTCCCCTCGCGTGCTTAAATCGAAAAACATTGCTTTGTCGTCGCAAACCACTTGCGTTCCGCGTGAGTCGAAAGCAGCTTCGGAGTCCTACGCAGCATTTGACAACACTAAGGCGAGCAGAACATCTGCCTTTCTTTTGTTTGTCGGCCGCAGACGAGTGCCAGCGGTAAATCATCGCGGAGGTTTAGCTGACGCACCTGTTCTGAGTTCTCAGAGGCAATAAAAATGCGTTATCAGCTTTTATTTTTCAGAAATTTAGCGCCAACTTTCTGGCTTTGATTATCCGTTTCCGGCGTGTAGCGTTCGAACGGTAACACGCAGACGTTTCTCAAGCTGCCGTGTTCGCCTAATGGCACGCCAAGGAAGTATATTGACTTCTGCACGTTTTTCTTTTTTTGTCTACAGTAAAACGGACTGTTTGAAAACCATCTACAATAACTCAAAGTGTAAAGCAAAATAATTGCGAGGATTTGTCAATATACTATCATGTAGGAAATTTCAAATATAAAACTGAAAGTAAATGTTTAATGAGGAGAACTTGTGCCTACACACTCAAACACACACAAACACGCAGAAACAAATCATGCATTTTGCGACGACGACGAAAGAGCAAATGTCTTGGTCCTAACCAGTCTCAACTTCTTTTATACACAGTACGTATTCTAGAACATTCTAGAAAGGAACAAGCAACACGTCACAAGGTTCTAGCAGAACGTTTTAGAACAGCCGCGAAAGATGAAATGAACACCTGAGCTGGCAGGGTTCGAACCCTGTGCCCCCGCGTGGGAGAGGCTCCCACGCGGTGCACTTTTGGCCATGGACGTTTTTTTTCTTTGTTATTTGGTTGGAAATAAAACAAATAGAGTTGATTTATCATAATAGAACACCAGACCCTGTGGTAAGGAAAATATCTAAAAAAAACCTCCCAAGTCCAAGAAAAAGAATAAATAAATAACGGCAGGAGAACGTCTCAGTCCTCCAGCCGTTATCCTAGTGTTGTCTTTTTCTAGGTCTAAAAGTTTCTTAATTTTTTTCATGCTACAGTTTTAGGTGTTACATTATGATTATTTATCGCCAGCTCGCCGGCACTCTCATTGTTATTTGCCAACAGCAAATTCAAATAAGGTATTGGTAAAAGTGGTTGTAGTGTTATATTGTTAATATTACAATAAAGGAATTTTTGTGTGGTTAAATACATATGAGGCTGCCGTCAGGGCTTTAGGGGAGGCTTCGGTTATCATTATAAAACAGTACGCTGAGTATATGCAGTGATCGACGAAGCTGGATAGGTCGTCAAGGTTTCCTCTGTCTCCAAAGCCGGTCGAGGCGGCGTCTGCAAACATGGAATCACTACTGTGACACAGGCGGATGTCAAAGAAGGAAATTCCTTTATTTCTGATATCCTGTCCTGCACCGAAGGCCATAGGTCCCTCTCTTATGAAAGCGAAGTGAAAGTGCTACACTAGGCGCATTGAAGCATAATTTAAACGACAAGAACGGTGGCTGGGGAGATAACCAGACATGTGCGTGTGGACGCACCAGAGGGAGCCATTAAGATGGTTCATGCACAAAGGTAATTGTTTGATTGTTTTTAGAATCATCCAAAGCTATTCTGTACACATGACACCTTCAAGAAAAGATACAGAACTTGACCGATGCAGATTGTTTACCACAAATCACTCTGTTGATAAAGGACTTCTTTACCTAAACAGATCCACAAAATGACAGGTGTGTCTCATTTTTGACACAAAACCAACATCTAGGGAGGGGGACACGTGGTAAGAGTAAAATCATTTTTATAAAATACCGAACTGGGAAAACAGGTAACCGCATTGTGTTTTTCCAACGTAGTCGAGCGAAGAGTAACAGTGAGTGACAAAGAGACGTGCGCAAAGTGTGGGAGCGGCGACCATGGAGGACTCTGTGAAAGTTCATTTTCTTGTGAGGCCTGTAATCGTTGTCATACTGCGTACTCTCACTCCTGCCACCTTTTGACGATAGTGAACATTTTCTTACTTTACAAACCAAAGAACAGATAATGTACAGGGAGGCAAGACAATTGCTTTCTTCTCTTTCAAACGTTTCGCACTCTGACGAGGTACTCAGGAACCCTACACCACATATGGAACCCAGCGCCACAAAGTTTTACCTCGATGACTTGGCAAGTCCTCTCGAGGCCTTATATCAATCTACAAGGAATCAGTGGTTTCGCATTCCTGAAAAATAAGTAGGGTTATACGTGTGCGACTAAAATAAGCAATGACAGCATTGAATTTTCACGCAGAAAGCTGAGAAGGCAAGGGCAGGTGTAAGAAAATTGAAGGAGAAGGATAAGTCGGGACGGGAGTGCTGATCATGGCATGTTCACTCGAGGAAAGAAAATATAATTAAGGTTTCTATATTTAGTTAATTAATGGGGATCGTTAACGCGATATTCTTAAATGAATGCTGGGGTAAACTGAGCTTAGGGTGGTATATAATATCTCGAATTTCAAGCCGCTCTTTTGTAAAATAAGATCAAGCCCACATGTTTACTCTCGGTGAAGCCGCTAAAAGCCACCCACCTTTTTTTCCTGAAATCGGACTCTTTTTTGTGCTTAACAATTTCTAGATATCTTTACTTACTGATTTGTTTTCTTCGGGGAATTTCGAGGTCCCGTTGCCGGGAATATATTTCACTGCACGTGGACACAACAACAAAAAAAAAAAAAACTGCGTTTGATTTTTTAAAACAAATATTGCGCTAAAAATGGCTGCGTAAACAGGGATCCAATAACACACCGCATAGATACTGTTAAAACATCTATGTATGGCGATTTCAACGGCCAGTTCAGTCTTAGGGTAGTTGAAATGTCACGGGACGGGATTTGGAGGTAGAGATCGACGAGTGATAAAGAATGCAAACATTTCGTTTCTTTTGGTATCCCAGTTTTGAAAGCGTATTTTTGAAAAAAGAAAATCTTTCGTAAAATGAGAAAACATACAATAGAGATTAGAAAAAGAGAAATGTTCGAAGTAAGAATTATCAGCTTTTATAAGACTTCTGTATAAACATTTATAACTGTGATTGTCATTTGGATATCCACACAGACAAAAATCCAAGCTAAAATATTAATAAATAAATCTAGAAATTTAAATATTAGTCCTCTCGCAATCGTAATACACGGTTAAATTGAAAGAATAATATTCTTAACCGTTAAGACAGATTCCAGACCGACCTGGGTCCTTCACACTGCATCGAACATATGCACACTTCCACTGGCCAGGTACTAGTATCGAACACCCGTGAATTCGAAAAATTTCTCGGAATAAAATAGAGTAAAAGCAGACAACGTCCCGCTAAACGTCCGCATAAATTGAAAAAAAAAAAACATTAATGAAAATGTTTGATTTGTAACGCCGTAGGAACTCACGGCATCCACTTTACCGTCGTGACATCAAGTCACGTCACATGTGACGTTACGTGTGACGTCATTATGGGAAACGTCGCATAATGGAATGCGCGGTTACGCCGACGCCGACGCCGCTCTACCGGAGATGGTCAGCTAAGAGCTGCGCTGTTAAAGTAATGGGGATAGACCGGCCCCTCTGGGACGCCGGTTTCGAAGAACTGCGTTGAGCTATTAGTTTTATCTATAGAAACCACCTGGGCCCTTCCTTCTAACCGATTTGCCATGAGCGAGTGAAAAGGCCAACGAAAACCGAACCTCCAAAGCTTTCTTAACAAAATCTCGTGATTTACTCTATTGAAGGCCTTGCTGACATCTAGAAAAACGGCACGAGAAAACATGTTGCCCTCAAAAGCAGAATAAATTTCGTCAGCTACGTCCTCTAAAAGCAGCTGCGTACCAGTTCCAGAAATCAACCCATACTGCTTAAAAGAAAACAGTGAACACTAATCTATGACACTGGTCAAAATATGATGTGTTTCTCAAAGACATGTTCTAGCACGGGCAAAATCGAAATCGGGTTACTTCTCTACCTTCCCAGGATCCCTGACTTTGAAGATCGGCCGCATTGTAGCAGTCTTAAGCTCGTTAGGGATTACGCCCGATGCGATAAATTTGTTTAAAATGACAAGAATGATAACCTGCAAATATCTGATATTTTCCTGAAGACATCCAAGGGTTATACCATCCACGCCTGGAGATCTAGTAGGCTTAATGCGGAAGAGAATGCAACGTAAATCCTCCAATCTCATAACATAAAGAAAAGCGGAGTTTGCGTTCATTTCTATTACTGCTTCCGAAACACCAAGTCTTTGTAGAACACGAGTGGATACCACAAAGGAGGAATTGAGTTGCTTGACAATTTCTTTAAATCTGCCACCAAAATTGTGTTTTACAACGTCATCCACAAAGGCTTTCTTTGTGACCTCAAAAAGTGTTGATGACTGACTATGTTTTTGAAGAGCTAAATCGCGCCTTCTCAAACTTGTCATTGAAGTGCTCGCTTTTTGCCGATCGAAGTATAGCATTTTCTCTATTTCTTCCGATTCTAACTTTTGAACTAAGTTGATTATTCACTGGTGCTGTCCAACTTCGTGCCCAAGCGAATTATTTTGTTTTTATGGCGATTAGAACCTTCGTGTTTAGCCAAGTATGATCCGGTCTTCGTGTTTTTATTTTAACTGTTTGTTTACATTTGGCAATGAAAGAAATAACGATATGTGTGAACTTCGTGTACGCGTTAGATCGGGATGGAGACTCACGAAACGAGATCCAATAAAATGTCGAAATAAGGCGATCTAGATTTTCATTATCGAAAATTTCTATTTGCTTTGTTTTGGCTTCAGTCTTGGCTTCCCCAAACGTTACGAACTGACATCCTACAAAATAGTTATCGGCCAATGTTTACGTGATAGCCGATGACATCGTTACGGTATTCTCAGCCCGAACGCGGATAAGTTCGATTCAGGGCGTGACTAGTTTACATGCTATTATTTTCTCTTGTAGGAGCAGTGATAGTGCTTTCGATACTCTCATTTGCAAGTATGTTCAAATAATCACACACGTCAGATAGATCCGGTTTCGCTACATTGATACTGATATCGCCAACCAAGCAAAATAAACCACTCTTTTACACCTCATTGAGTGTTTCTTTCGATTCTTCAAGAAAACTCCCAACACTTTGTAAAGGAGGCCCATAACTAGCTCACATATAAACCATAAATTTAGAATGCTCAATTTTAAGTGCAATCGTATGTGCGTGGGAAAACGAGATGTCGAGTTTAGAAACCAGACATATGTCCTTAATGAAACCCGCGATCCCCCCACCCCCTTACATTTGGCCGTAAAAAGCAGGAGTTGTAACTAGCTAATTCAAACAGATCCCACCAATCCTCAGATGCATTTCCTTCGGTAAGTACAAAAATGTACGTGTTTACTGTAACGTCTTTCACGAGAAGGTTGAAGAGGCTCCAATATTTTCTTATACTTCTCATGTTCACATGTAACACCAACAACGTTGGCTCTTTATATTTAATTTCTGTTTGAAAGCTTGAAATCTTCACATTCTTGGAAATTTGTCGACATTATTCGTATACTTATATTCTCAAGATCGTTGACTGTGTTTACACTAACGCCAATGCCTTGAGCTTTTTTTGCAAAAAGTTTGCCTTCCTTTACCCAGACGTACTTAAAGTGTACTTCTTTGGCTTTTGGCCTGGCAATGCAGTATAATGCCCTATTTGCGCCAGGCAGGTTTTCGTTAACATTAAACCTTCGGAAGCTCACCTGAATAATGAAGCGAGCTTTATCGTAAGCGATGGCTTATCCATGCCTCATACACTTTCAATGACGCAAACCTTGTCAAAACCGGGGTCGCGGGGTCAGAACTTCACCATAAGCCGGTGGATGGCAAGGACGTCTCCTATTTGGAGTGCAGTCAAATCTGACTTGGGTACAATCTCGTCGACGATTCGTTCCAAGTTTTTTTTTTCTGGCTGCGTTGCAGTCCGTGGATTTCTAGGTTCGTCGAGCGACTCCGCTGCTCTATGTAGTTCAAGTCTCCCTGTATTCGTTCTATAGTACGCAATTGTTCGCCCATACTACTGCACACCTCAGCCAACCGGACCTGCAGTGCTTCGGTTTTTTTTCGGTTGGTTTATCAAGAACATATTGCCGCGCGCGCAGCTGGCCAAGTAGGCAGCGCGCGCGTGGCCTAACGGTTATCGCGCTTGCTTTCCACGATGAAAGCCAGGGTTCGATTCCTGGCCGTGGAGGCACATTTTTGTTGACTCTGTAAAGTAATGTTCTGGTAAATTCGAGAAGCATGTTGCTTGTTCGAGCTCAGAATGTTCTACACGCCGAACCTTCTACGCCGATTATTCCAGACGTCCACACGTGTACATAAGTGGCTCCGCGTGACAATCTGCAGTCAGTCTCGCCCCAGCGTTCGACTCTGCTGTCACGCCGACTTCGACGCCCGCGACGCTCTGTTATTACCTTTTGTACCCTTTTTATTTTTGGCACAAGTTCGCCACATTAAACGTTTATTTCTTCTTGTTCATTTATTGTTTTTGGTCACCACCCGTGACATTTTGGTGGAGGTGCGGGGTAACGCATGCCCCTGCCGCGTACCCCTCCGAGGGACCGCAGTGCAAGTCCGACGCCAAGCCCACGAAGAACCAACGAAGGCACTACCGAGATCCGGTTCAGTCGTCGCACCCAAGGCCTACACCCGGAATTCGGACTTCTGCCGCCCAGGACCAAGCAGCCAACGAAGCCGACGATGGCCAACCAGTCGCCGACCCCCGCCGCTCCTGCCGTCGTCTACCTGCCCGCCGCCCCCCGTACGCCGACTCCCTTCCACGGTGAGATCCATGAGGATGTCGAAGACTGGATCAAGCACTACGAGCGTGTGGCGCGGCACAACGGATGGACTGCGGAGCAGTGCCTCCAGAACCTCTATTTTTCGCTGGAGGGTACTGCGAGGTATTGGTTCGAGAATCACGAGGCTTCGCTTACGTCGTGGGACATCTGTGTGGCCGAGTTGCAGCGGACGTTCGCCACTCTACACCGACGGGAGAAGGCAGAAGATCTCCTCCGAATTCGAACGCAGGGCCCCGACGAAAGCGTCACAAGCTTCGTAGAAGATGTCCTCCGCCTGAGCGCCCGTGCCGACCCACGAGCCACAGACGACAAGAAGCTGCGGGTCCTCATGCGCGGGGTGAGAGACGATATCTTTGGAGGCCTCGTGCGCAACCCACCGGGCACCGTCGAAGCCTTCGTCACCGAGGCGACAAGCATCGAGCGCGCCCTCCAAGCGCGCGCTTCCCACTACCAGCGATATCCAAGTGTCGCTGCAACCGCGCTGCTTGGCGGCGAGAACGCTCCTGGTACGGACATCCGCGAAATTATCCGGGAGGTCGTCCGGGAGGAACTCCGCCAGTTGCTGCCAGCCGCAAGTCGACCACCGACGCTCTCCATTGCCGAGGCTGTGCGCGAGGAAGTACAACGGGCGCTCCAACCAGAGGTTCCCGTCACCACGGTGGCACCGGAGGAAACGACGTTGAGCTACGCTGCCATAGCCCGACGACCGCCGCAAGCTCCCCGCCAAGCCGCGGCGCCACCCCGAAGAGACGCCCCAACGCCGCACTATCCCCGACGACAGGAAGATCAGGTGCACGTTCACCCAGACCGACCTGCGCCGAGAAAGACAGACGTCTGGAGGACGGCCGACCGACGCCCGCTGTGTTACCACTGCGGGGAAGCTGACCATGTGTACCGCCGATGCCCATACCGACAACTCGGTCTGCGTGGATTCCACCCAAGCGACCCGCGCCCCCGGTATGGTGAACGCCCTCGGGAGATCGACGAGTACCTGTGACGACCCCAGTCCCCCGAGCCTGCGTCCCGCCGAGAGCTCCGGTCGCCGTCACCGCGACGTCCAGCTTCGCCGATGCACCGACCCCGACGTGAAAGCCTGTCACCCCTCGCTCCTCGCCGGGGAAACTAGGCGCGGCAACCCCTGGAGGTGGAGTTGCCGAAGACGACCGACGCCAAGATCCTCCAGGAACGCCGGAG
Organism: Ixodes scapularis; assembly: GCF_016920785.2. NCBI lineage: Eukaryota > Metazoa > Arthropoda > Arachnida > Ixodida > Ixodidae > Ixodes > Ixodes scapularis. The sequence continues at coordinate 77,241,503 of NW_024609857.1, forward strand.
GGCCCCCACTCGAACGCTACCGGAGACCGAAACGACGCTCCTGAAACGGTGTCCAACAACCTAAACGTCATCATCGACGGCCACGACGCATCGGCACTCGTGGACACCGGAGCAGACTACTCAGTCTTGAGTGGGAGGCTCTCCCGCCGCCTTCGAAAAGTCACGACGCCGTGGGATGGACCTCAAATAAGAACCGCCGGAGGGCACCTCATCACACCAGTCGGGAGGTGCACTGCTCGCGTAGAGATCCACGGTGAGACGTGCCCTGTGAAGTTCGTCGTTCTGCAAGACTGTTCAAGGGACGTTATCCTCGGAATGGACTTTCTCTGCGAATATGGCGCCGTCATCGACCTCGCTGCAAACCAGTTGACTCTTCGAAAGCCCGTCGTGCCGCCGGTGGAGATGAACACGACGTCAACCACAATCCGAGTTACCGCCGACCATGTGAACCTACGCCGCGGTCGAGTGTTTTCGTCACCGTTATAACCGACGCAGCCATGCACGGTGAAGCTCTTCTGGAAGGCAGCGTCCTACTGCTCCTCGAAAAAGGAATTGGTGTCGCAAGACACCAATTCCTTTTTCGTCACAAGAACTGTTGTTCGTCACAAGAACAACAGTTCTTGTGACGAACTTTCGAGAGGAGCCGCAGCACCTAACGAAGGGTACCACCGTGGGCCACATCGAGGAGCTTCAGGCGCCAGCCGTGGTCACCGCAATCTCCGAGGAAACCTCGTCGCCACAGCAGAAGAGCACGACGCCGCCGCCGCTCGACATCGACCCAGAGCTCCCAGCTCTGAAGCGCCGGCAACTGGTTCACCTCCTCGCCGAATACAGTGACTGTTTTGCCACGACATCGAAAGTTCGCCAAACACCAATGGCGAAACATCGCATTATTACTGACGACGACGCACTCCCTGTCCACCAGTCGCCCTATCGAGTCTCCTTAAAGGAAAGGAAAGTGATTCAAGATCAAGTCCAGGGGATGCTCGACGACGACATCATTCAACCCTCAAGAAGTCCATGGGCGTCCCCAGTCGTCCTTGTAAAGAAGAAGGATGGGACCCTGCGGTTCTGCTTGGACTATCGTCGACTGAACGCTGTGACGAAGAAGGATGTCTATCCGCTCCCCCGCATCGACGATACGTTGGACCGACTGCGCCACTCCCGATATTTTTCGTCGATGTACCTGAAGAGTGGTTACTGGCAGATTGAAGTCGACGAGCGTGACCGGGAGAAAACTGCCTTCGTCACTCCCGACGGACTGTACGAATTCAAAGTGATGCCGTTCGGACTTTGTACAGCACCAGCCACCTTCCAGCGCGTCATGGACACCGTGCTGGCAGGTCTGAAATGGCAGAGCTGCCTCGTCTACCTGGACGATGTCGTGGTATTCTCACGAGATTTCGACGAACACCTCAGACGACTTTGAGCCGTGCTTCAAGGCATCAAGACTGCCGGCCTGTCACTCAAGCCAACAAAGTGTCGGTTCGCCTATGGGGAACTAAAGTTCCTCGGCCACGTCGTGAACAACAAAGGTGTTCTACCTGACCCCGAGAAGACCCGCGCCGTGGCTGCATTTTCGCCGCCGTCTGACAAAAAGGCAGTAAGAAGATTTCTCGAACTCTGTGCCTATTACAGGCGCTTTGTTCGAGACTTCGCCAAACTATCCGCACCGCTGACACACCTCACGAAGGACGCCGTAAAGTTCGAGTGGACAGAAGAACACCAAAGGTCATTCGACGAGCTCAAACGAAGACTCCAGACGCCCCCGATTCTTGGCCATTTCGACCAGTTTGCTGAAACCGAGATCCACACCGACGCCAGTAACACCGGACCGGGTGCTGTACTAGTCCAAGTGCAGGACGGCGCAGAGCGAGTTATCGCTTACGCAAGTCGGACGCTGTCTAACGCGGAGACGAACTATTCAACGACTGAAAAGGAGTGCCTCGCTGTCGTCTGGGCAATAACAAAGTTTCGCCCATATTTGTATGGAAGTCCTTTTCGCGTGGTCACAGACCACCATTCGCTCTGCTGGCTGGCGAATCTGAAGGACCCCTTCGGACGCCTCGCTCGGTGGAGCCTACGACTGCAGGAGTTCGACATGACTGTGGTGTACAAGTCCGGCCGGAAGCACAATGATGCCGACTGCCTGTCGAGGGCCCCAGTCGAGGCCGGTCCTTCCTGCACCAAAGAGGACGACGATGAGTGTTTCCTCGGCGCTCTGGATGTCAGCGACATGGCAGCACTCCAGCGAGACGACCCTGAGCTGCGAGCACTCATCGAGCACCTAGAGGGACAAGGAAGCGCCGTTCCGCGCGGTTTTGTACGAACACTACCAACCTTCTCCATCCGACAAGGTGCGCTTTACAAGGAGAATTTCAGCGACAACAGCACTGCGTGGCTGTTGGTGGTCCCTTCCAGTCTTCAAGAAGAAATTTTTCAAGCCTGCCACGATGACCCGACGGCGGGACACCTTGGTTACAGCAGGACTCTTGCCAGGATACGCGAAAAGTACTACTGGCCCAAGCTTGCGAAGACAGTGCACCACTACACCCGATCTTGCCAAGATTGTCAACGACGGAAGAAGCCACCGACGAGACCGGCAGGACTTCTTCAGCCTATTGCGTCGCCATCTGCTCCCTTCCAGCAACTCGGTATGGATTTACTCGGACCTTTCCCACCGTTGACGCAAGGAAACCTATGGATCATCGTCGCAACCGATTATCTCACGCGGTACGCCGAGACAAAAGCCCTTCCATCAGGAACGGCTGTTGAAGTCGCGAAGTTTTTCATCGAGTCCATTGTCCTCCGGCACGGCGCCCCTGAAGTCCTCATCACAGACCGTGGATCTTCGTTCATGGCCCAGCTGACGCAAGAGATCCTTCGCCTCAGTGGCACCCGCCATCGTCGAACCACTGCATACCACCCGCAGACCAACGGGCTGACCGAGCGACTCAACAAGACAATCGCCGATATGATCTCTATGTACGTCGACGTAGAGCACAAGACGTGGGACGAGGTGTTGCCCTACGTCACGTTCGCCTACAATACGGCGGTTCAGGAGACCACTGGATTTACCCCTTTCCAGCTGGTACATGGTCGGAAGGTAACGGCCATGCTGGACGCAATGCTACCCCATGAGCCTTCTTACAATGAGAGCGACGACGCCCAGGCGGTTGCTCAACGCGCCGAAGAAGTCCGCCAGCTCGCCCGACTCATGATTCAAGACCAGCAACGCGTCGACGCGGGCCGCTACAACCTTCGTCGCAGGGACGTTCATTTCCAGCCCGGAGACAGGGTGTGGGTGTGGACGCCCATCCGTCGCCGCGGCCTCAGTGAGAAACTGCTGAGACGGTACTTTGGACCATACAAGGTACTTCGTCGCCTCGGCGAGCTGAACTACGAGGTGATGCCCGACGGAACTCGGACTTCGTCACGCCGCCCTCCACGACCGGAAGTCGTCCACGTCGTGCGACTGAAGCCGTACTACGCTCGATAGGACTGTGGACCTCATGTGTTCCAAATGACTCTTTAGTTTACCGTTCTTTTTATTTGCTTTGTTTTGTTTTTGGGTTGCATCGGGACGATTCACTTTTTAAAGGGGGGGGAGTAATGCCGCGCGCGCAGCTGGCCAAGTAGGCAGCGCGCGCGTGGCCTAACGGTTATCGCGCTTGCTTTCCACGATGAAAGCCAGGGTTCGATTCCTGGCCGTGGAGGCACATTTTTGTTGACTCTGTAAAGTAATGTTCTGGTAAATTCGAGAAGCATGTTGCTTGTTCGAGCTCAGAATGTTCTACACGCCGAACCTTCTACGCCGATTATTCCAGAAGTCCACACGTGTACATAAGTGGCTCCGCGTGACAATCTGCAGTCAGTCTCGCCCCAGCGTTCGACTCTGCTGTCACGCCGACTTCGACGCCCGCGACGCTCTGTTATTACCTTTTGTACCCTTTTTATTTTTGGCACAAGTTCGCCACATTAAACGTTTATTTCTTCTTGTTCATTTATTGTTTTTGGTCACCACCCGCGACAATATCCATAATTTAATAAAAGATTATCAATATATTGTTCGAGTGTCTTGACTGTTTCCTGCAGGCAGTGAACTACCGATTTCAAGAGGAAGCAGTTCATCCACCTTGGCAGAGTGTGAGCAGAGTGTCAACGATCGCCTTCGGAGAGACCATCAGGTCCAACTTGGTATTGGTCGCACCGAGAAGTTCTTCGGATGCACACATACCTTGGGGGTTTCTTAGACAGGCTTCCCTGCGTCCAATTTCAGTAGGCAGAATGGCGAGACCGGCAGTGCCACGTCTATCTCTCCATTTGGTTCATCGTGCCGTACGTTGATTCTTTTATCCAGGCACAAGACCCTAAATAATAAAGGCTCTTGCAGGCTCCACACGGGTCATGCATTTTCCGTCAGATGGGGCAGGTTTCAAGCACACCGAACAGTCACCGGGAGGATTCGTAGCGGGCGGAGCAGGCCTACCGGTGAAGCCGGCGTCCGATGAAGGTTTTTAAGCGAGGCTTCTGCTCGAGATGAAGTCTGGGGTTCGCTTAAGTCACAGACGACTTACTGGATACATATGTCTCGAGATATAGTGATTACCAGTGGAAATTTGCAGAGCAGTCGTGATGGAATTGCCGCTGTTGGGAACTTCTTGTTTCTTGATTGATTCTTTCTTAATTATAGATACTAATAATATATAATACTAATAATATTTATAATAATTAACACTGCAACCGTATTTTCAGGACTATAGTTCGCGGACTATACATGTTTAGAAGTTGAAATTTTAGTCGGTGCGGTCTATCTACGCGTGTGGACTGTACAGGAATTTTGTTTTTCAAGATCGTTCATCATGAGGAGACGAGACGCATTTTGTGATTAAAAGAGTATGTTAATGATAATTTATCTATATTATAGGCTTCTGTGTAAGCTAAGAAATCAGACCTTTGTCAAGGTGTGCCGCGTATGAGAAGATTTTCCTGTCGACTAAGCACCAGGTGCGGACTGCGCACTAGGTGGGGACTATGCACCGGGTGTAGACTATCTAAGCAAAAACTTTTATTTTTGACCCCAAACTCGCCCCTGCGGAGTCGTACTACACACCGGGTGCGGACTATAGTCCGAAAAATACGGTACTACCAGGGAGTCACACCGTAACCGTAACCGAAACCGGAAACCGTTTAGGAACAAAATTTTTTCAGTAACAGTCACCGCAACGAAACCATTATTTGAAATTTATAAAAACCGTAACCGTAACCGTAAATTATATACCGGTGACCCATATTAGAGAGTTTTAGCAGTTCGTTTTTTCGCCCCGATAACGATACCTTCTCTACAGTCCGGCGGCCTTGGGCATGCATCGTATCGTTATCGGAAGTCGCTATCAGGGTGAAAAATCGATCTGCGAAAACTCTCTATTAACCGATATTAACCGAAAACTAAAATATTAGTTTTACTGCAGAATGATTTCGAGGCGATCCTAGTGCTGAGCCCAAAGTCGACGCGCGCGTGACAGCGACTGTCCGCGTTCGGCGACCGCGGAGTCGCTGCTCGTTGCATCTTCTATTTCGCGGAGATCTGCTACAGCGAAGTTGACCAGTCACTTGTAACAAATTACAGCACTTAAAGTAGCCAGTGGACGCGGAAAGCATTACAAAAGAAAGATTTAATTTCGGAGCACACGAAACATAGCTGTGATGTTGCCCTTTAAAATTATGCAAACAAAACTCGAACCGAAAGTGGTCTCGGCTCCCTGTCATGACGGCCAGAAACGGCCCGAATACCATGAAAGTGCATACTGTTCTTCCAGCACGCAGTGGGAACTTTCCCAGGGTTGTTTACAAACGTTGGAAAACAACAAAGTGGCGACATTTATTTTTATTGTATAGACTGCTAAGATACCCGGTTAGCAATGGTAACATGTATGCTTGGGTATCAAACTATATCATGCAAAAATATGTAATGAACAAGCGTCGAAGCTAGAAACGTGTGCAACTTTTGACCGATTAGAAGTACTAAAATTGTTTTTAGTTGGTGTTGTGAATGTCCCGTTGTATCAAATCTGGGACTACTTTAAATCGCTTATAATAAAACGGCTGTCTAGCAATTCAATAAAACAAATTATGGGAGAAACCGGATGACAACGGTTTTTAGGAACGTTTAACCGGTAACCGAAACCGTTAAACATAAAACCGAAAAAAAATCCAAACGAAAGCGATGTCAACAGGAAACGGTAACCGTAACAGAAACGTTATATTTTTTCGGCTTGAGTCCCTGACCACTACTACTACTACTACTACTACTACGACAACAACAACAACAACAACAACAACTACTACTACTACTACTACTACTACTACTACTGCTACTAAAATAATAATAATTTATTGCATATCCAAATAAACTAATACAGAAATAGAACCCGCCAAAGCCGCATTTTGTTTTTTCGCAGTGCCTGGCTGACAGCAGAACGTGTCCCAAAAAAAAGATCTGTGAATAAGAAACCATAGTAAAAAAACCTTTTCATAGTATAACACGTTCTCATTATAGGATAATGCTACTCAAAACCCCTTTCAGCTTGTATTTGGAGTTCGCAATCAGAACTCAGGACGTAAGTTTCTTAAAAAATTCTGGGACATAGCATATGCGAATTCTTTTTCCATATCTCGGGGAACACGGAGAAGTCCGAAAGCGGGTTAGGAATTAGATCATGTGCAGGAACGTAGGGGGTCTTAAAAGGGCTAGACCAAAAATACCTATGTGCAGTCGTTTTGAACGGCAGTGAATTAAAACCGGGCAGAAGTAATGTCTTAATCGCGCCTATGTCCTTTCCTATGCGTAGATCGTAGGAAACACTTTTTTAACGAAAAATGCAAAATTGAATTTATTCTACTTTGCCAACATAGAACACAATGAACATACACACTTATGTCATATCGAAGTATACCATAACGTAAAGCATTTACAACAATTTTACGAACTGATAAGGGCATATAATATCGTGTAATATGTAGCAAATAAGATAGTGCGCGAAGTTCCTTGCAGACGTGGCAAGGTGGGAGTTCCACGCAAGGTCACAGTCGAACAACAGTAGGAGGTACTTCACTGTGGATGTGTATTTCACTGGTTCACAAGAAAACGATAAGCAAACAGACGTATCTAGCAATTAAGGATAAGTTGGTATAACTTTCTTAAAGGGTTTTGAAAACAAATAAGTTGCGTTTCCGAGCAATTACAAAGAATTAAATTCGCTGCAAACCAGCCCATAGTTTTAGTCACCACACCCTCCAAAGAAGATATCGCACCTGGATAGCTTAATGCCGTAAATAAAAAACAGTGTCGTCTGCACATTGAAGTGACGAAAACTGCACAGCACTGTAAAGGTCATTTGCAAAAATATTAAATAATAAGGGACTCGGAACAGAGCCCTGCGGAAAACCGACTTTGAGTTTTGAAAATATGCTCTGCAACTGGCCAATCGAAACGCAATGACGTCTGTCCTGTAGAGAGGTTTCGAGTAGTACAAGAAAAATTTTTAAAAATCATACCCGCGAAAGTTTTGTTATCAACAGTCTGGCATACACTGTCCAATACCTTACTTACGTCCAAAAAGAGCATGCAAGCAATTTGACCTCAAGGAGCGTTTGCTTACCTGGACCCTGGATGAAACAATACTGATAAGGCGACAAAACGCTATGCCTTTCTATGACACTCGTGTTAGTTGACCATAAACGTTTTTCTAACCTTGATAATAGAAGTTACGATTGAAATAAGCCGATAATGTTCTATGCCTTTACGCGCCCCACCTTTAAAAAGTGGAGTAACTACCGCCGTTTTCACAGTAATGGGTGGGACTCCACTCTAGAAAATGTTATTTAGAAATGAAAGCAAAGCATTTGATATTGTGTCAAAATGTCCGTGTAAATTATGATTGAAATGCCGTCTGTACCTCGGGATTAATTCGACTTAATGTAAAGACAATTGACCTGAGTTCATTTTTAGAATAAGAAGGCAAAAGCGCTGGCCCAATACACTATTTAGTACAGTGCGCGAGTCTGGATGTTGTCTCGCGGTACCTGTCACCCGAGAAAAAAGTCACTGAAATTATTAGCAACACATTTCCCGTCAGACGAAAATGTGATAATAAATATCTGTTGGTAGTCATTGTCGTCGTTGCACCACTTAGATTGTTGACCAAAGACCAGGTTGCTTTGATGTTAAAACGGGAGTCCCTAACTCTGTTAAGGAAGTGAATACGTTTGGCACATTGTATCATGGCATTCACCTTGTTTCTGCACTGTACGTCAACCGGAGCACGTTAAAGCAGTGGGGACCACCTTGATTGCGCCCAACACAAGTATTTTTCCTTGATTGCAGCCAGTATTTCAGCAGACGTCCATTTTTACCTGCTTTAGGTTGTAAAAATTTTACAGTACGCGTAGCCATCTGCCTGAAAGTTTTAAGCTGTGCTACACATATATTTATCTATAAGCGGGAGCTACAGTTTGCACAAACATGTCCCAAATATACTGAGTCACCAGTTTATCAAAGCCCTTGTGGTCAACGCTGGAAACTTCCCTTTCAAAACTGACTGGGGTCGACTGACCGAATAACTGCGTTAAAGAACAACATATGAAATAGTTATGATTATAATGCAATTAAATGCAAAGGTGCAAGCGAGCTGGACAAGAATGACGAAAATAATCCCTGGAGAAGGGAAACAAGAGGGACAAAGGACAAACATAGATCTCCAAACACAGCTAGGTGACTGGTGAGCGACCGAAAAAATCCGCCTGGTCCGGGTATCGAACCCGGGACCTCTCTATTAGAGGTGGAGCGCTCTACCAATTGAGCTAACCAGGGGTTAGACATCAGTAGAGCAAACGGGTTTTATCAGCCGCCACCAGTCTAACACCAACAAGGGTGAAGCTTGCAATTTTTAAGGTTATGATTATAATGCAATTAAATGCAAAAGTGCAAGCGAGCTGGACAAGAATGACGAAAATAATCCCTGGAGAAGGGGAACAAGAGGGACAAAGGACAAACATAAATCTCCAAACACATCTAGGTGACTGGTGAGCGACCGAAAAAATCCGCCTGGTCCGGGTATCGAACCCGGGACCTCTCTATTACAGGTGGAGCGCTCTACCAATTGAGCTAACCAGGGGTTAGACATCAGCAGACAAATCGCAAGCTTCACCCTTGTTGGTGTTAGACTGGTGGCGGCTGATAAAACCCGTTTGCTCTACTGATGTCTAACCCCTGGTTAGCTCAATTGGTAGAGCGCTCCACCTCTAATAGAGAGGTCCCGGGTTCGATACCCGGACCAGGCGGATTGTTTCGGTCGCTCACCAGTCACCTAGCTGTGTTTGGAGATTTATGTTTGTCCTTTGTCCCTCTTGTTCCCCTTCTCCAGGGATTATTTTCGTCATTCTTGTCCAGCTCGCTTGCACTTTTGCATTTAATTGCATTATAATCATAACCTTAAAAATTGCAAGCTTCACCCTTGTTGGTGTTAGACTGGTGGCGGCTGATAAAACCCGTTTGCTCTACTGATGTCTAACCCCTGGTTAGCTCAATTGGTAGAGCGCTCCACCTGTAATAGAGAGGTCCCGGGTTCGATACCCGGACCAGGCGGATTTTTTCGGTCGCTCACCAGTCACCTAGCTGTGTTTGGAGATTTATGTTTGTCCTCTGTCCCTCTTGTTCCCCTTCTCCAGGGATTATTTTCGTCATATGAAATAGTGGTCAGGAAGCTCTGTTTCTACTTTTGCAGGCTTAATATCCGAGTTCTGCGCTAGAATATTTAGGTGATCGATGCCAGATACAGGAAAGCTTGCCAGATAAAAAATTTCTCTTTGTGGCTTTACGAATTTTAGTGTCTTGTCCCCATTTACAAACGACGTCAAGGAAGTCTGCAACTATAGCTTTTGTATGACGAAGTATATTATTATTAATATTTCTAACCACAGATACACGTTCTTCTTTAGAAAGGGATGAAAACGCGGAATCATGTTCAGCCAATAATGAACGACCATTGCAGCACGAAGGCCAATAGATAGACAGTAATATCAGCGGTAAAAAAGGTGTGCTCAAGCGGAATGCAACTACTTCCGCCTGCTTAAACGAAACATTCAACTTAAACACCGACCACGCTTCATATATTTAATGAATACGGTAATACCCCCACCTTTTCCCACAGGACGAGTGTAAGAGAAGGCTTCGTAACCTGGAATCGCGTGCTTGTGAAATCTATTTTAAGAAACGTTAACTTCGGTATTATAAAAAACTAAAAACAAAAAACTTCAAAAAGAGGAGAATAATGCACATAACTTCTCCCAGTGCTTTCGAATGCTACGGATGGTAACATGCGTGTAATGAAAGCTTGGCACCGTCTTTCGAACTTGAAAATTAATTGTATACTTCCGTAAAGGCAGTGGTACTACGAAAGCTGCCAAAATCGATAAAAAAAACAAAAAAGCTAAAAAAAAAAAAGAAGAAAAGCCGCCCCATCTATTCCAGCCTGTCGAGGTCTATGATTTCGCATAGCATAATGCTTGAGAGACCATAATTTGTACTGAAAGAGTCGGCGGTTGTTGAAGTTCGCCGACCATGCTGCGCAGTTCCTCAACAACAGGTTTCAAGGAAAGGAGCTGGTCTACCTTGATAGGAAACCCAAGAAGTGTCTTGACCCTCGTCTTGAAGGACAAGAGCTGACTAAGGGTTGCACTGATCGAAGCCAATGCGGAGCGCAAGTCGTCTGCTTCTTGCGCAGGAGTTGCGGTGACGCCAGAACTACGCCGAGCTCTGATTGGCCTTGATTGAAGGGACAGTGGGCAGACCTCGAAGCTAGATGCCTTGAGGTCCTACCCACAATTTTCTTTTCAATCAGCCAATAGGAGCTCGGCGTTCTGACATCATCGCAACCCCTGTGGAAGAAGCAGACGAACTTGCGCTCTGTATTGATTCAGAACAGTAATATTTGTAGCTTGCTCTTGCTGACTCGTGCGAGTGTGGTCAAAGACTTGTGTTGAAGCATTTCCGCCAAGAACGTTACCTAGGCGAAGCGCGGCGCTACGACAGGTCTGACATTTCCAGGCAAGGGTGCTCATCGCCTTTATCAGCGCTTATATAAACGACTGAGCTGTCGCAAAATAATGCTTTCTTGCATCGATAAGCTTCTAATCTCCAACGAAGATGTGCTGCTTCAACACGAATAAGATTTTTATTTATTTTATTGCCCCCACTCCACTGGAATAGTTTGGTCCCAGGAGAGGCGATTGATTGTCAGTAATGACAGCTTTATCCTAGGTAACTCATTGTCAGTTTCAGTATCTCGACATCTTGACGACAAAGAGCGGGGCCAGAAATCGAGGCTCTAATTTGACACCTAGTTAAAATATGCAACCGAAGAAAACTACGCGCATTTCACGAAGTGTCAAATGCTGAAACACCTACGACTCCCCCACCCCCCCCTCCCCTTACCCTGAATCTAAAGAAAACAAAACAAAAAATAGATGAATATAAATTTGGACGAAATTGCCTGTTACGCTAATTGTAATATATAAACAAATTGCAACAAAGTAAGAAACTTGGAAGTATTTCGGCAAACTGCCCAGCGTAGGACGTCAAAAAAAATAGTCTAAATTAGAAGCGCAGTTCACAGGTCAATAGGCACATATATGGCACGCGATTTTTCAAATTCCAGACCAGGTTACTATATCACAAACACACACGGCCATTCTCCCTTGGTTTATTTCCATCGTAACCATCGTCACCAACTGGAGTTCTTTTGAGATCGCCCAGGCTGCCAGACGGCTACCGGAGACGCACGAGCAGACAACCTGAATGTATGGATGTAGAATCCTGTAGGGCTATCGAATTTGAATACACGTCAGTTTCCCCTCGACGAGAAATATGTCAATGCAGACATAATACAGTAGACGCACGGTGGGAGCCATGCAGAAATATAATATATTGACATCCGAACGTTTGCGGGGTAACCACAAAATTTTAAAGCGAATATTGAACAGAGGGCAGTGTTGACTCTGCACACAGATGTCTATAAATACACAGGATAACTTCATTAGGTTCATGTAGACGTTCAGATGGCGTTAACACATATTACGATATAAACGTTTTATTAGATTACAAGGTACAAAGGTTACATGCAGACAAACAAACCAGCCGCAAGAAAACTATTATGGTAATGCCTTTACGGTGCCTATATGAGGTTGGTTATCCCAAAGTGCGCAGGTATCTAACCATATCGCAAGGTCTCCCAGTGGGTTTTTCGATCGCGGTTCTACTAGACATGACAGCAGCAAATTAACGAGTTTTTGACGTTTTGAATGTCACAGTCGCGCACACGACTTTATTTCGGCGCGCCAATTTTATTATATGTATATGTATAAAAAAACACCTCCAAGTATAATGTGAGAACTTTTATTTTATAGTTTGAACCAAGCGTTTCTTTATTTTATCTTTTGCGGCAACCAATGATTTATCCATCAGCGTCAAAGTCACGTTTGAACGGAATCGATTTTCTGAAAGAGATAATGACAACGGCAGGAATGCCAAAAAAAGGTCGTCTGAAAAATGAACAACTGGGACACCTCACGCTAGTCACGTACTTACCCCGGACATAGACGGCGAAGCCGGCGTATTGCTTCTGGCAGCACCTCACTTCTGGTGATCTGAATGTCTGAGGTGACTCAGATAAACTCAGGATGATTTTTTGTAGAGTAAATTACGTTTAAAAATTCTAAACTAAGTAGTACCTTGAGTACCGAAAGATATGTTATATTATCCATCTTCCTCTTGGGATCATTTTTCTGGTACTCATGAGAAGAGCAATGCTGTGGCCATTATTTGTTAGGGCTTTATAAATATTATTGCTCCGGTAAAGTTGATCGTATACTCATGATATTTAATACACGTGTTGTTGTTTTTCTTTTAGATGTTCTTGATAACGTCGACATTTTTCAAGTGGCGTTACTACATCTTAAAATTTTAACACTCAGACAAAAATTAGTGACATATTAAAAATAAAAATTTTACTCCGTCACTAAAAAAAGAAAACATTCTTAAATTATACGAATAGAAAAATAGATTAAGGGTTAAATGGATATTAGAGAGTAAACATTTTGTTTGGAAAATATATGTTTATTTTAACACCTTCAAAAATCGATCGATTTTCACCGGCCATATAGTTCATAATAACGCAACTGATAATAAAAAATTATCATCCAGGAAACCCGGAATAATTTTAAAATACCGAGAACATTGTGAGACTTCATATATCCTGGTGGTAAATTCCGTTAAGATATACTACGTGTTATTCCCTAATTTATTGATATGAAGTGAACACGCTTGTTATATACATTAAGAGTATAAAGATCTCATATCATTCCTGTTAAAGTGTTTGCCTATTTCAAACTGGAATAAAATTTGTTTCATGCTATTCTCGAGTTATATCTCTAATTGCATGTATTGCCATTCAGTTGGGGGCCAAACAACCCATCAAAGGAGAACGATACCGCTGCTTGCGCACAGTGAAAGCACTTTAAGTAATTGAATATGTTTCCCTCAGGCATCCTTTTAGAAATATATATAAAAAAAGATCCTATACACCAAACCAAGTTTGTATTGATGGTTATGCATATTGTGACATTTCCAAAACACAATATTTTTTTTTGTACTAACATGCTCAAAAATTATATCACAAATTTATTACCCGCCAGAACGAAACGTGAATTAAACGTTTAATAAAGAAACTACGAACGTGCTGGAGCTAACACAACCACACGCTTCATGTGCATGGTAGCTGAATAACATTCTTTTTCTCAGGGTCACTGTCTGCATGGCCATGTAGACGAACATTTTGGACTATAAAAAAACATTTGTTACCTATCTCCAAACAACTACTCATGCTTAACTCAGTCGTTTTTGTGTCTGGCTGCGAATCACGTGGTCCCAGGTCTAATCCTGGTCGGGAGTACGCTCGTGTTCGTGTTGCAATACTATTTATTACTGATTTATATCTGTTTTACATATTTATTAACTTTCGTGTGGCGGTACAAAGCGGCGGTCGAGAGTTAGTCTAGCGTTATAAATCTTTATTTAAATAGACAGATTAAAAAATTGTGTTTAAAAAACGGAGGGACATACTTATTCCTTACATTTATAGGTGTTCACAGATATTAAAAAAAGACGGCCTTCATTTTAACGGCTATGTTGATTTTTCAGCCCTTACAAAACTTTCAAGCCCCTGACCATGAAACACAACTGCGTAGGAAGGGGTGGCACATCTAAGAAGAATCCTTTTGGCGGGTATGAATATCGTAACACGTCGTGCATCTATCAGATTCCAATGATATTCAGGTGCATTGGGCAAACTGCAAGATGTTTCACTGAGAGGACAAGGGAGAGTCAATGAAGCGGGTGCCACCAGGTCAACGCCGTCTTCACTTTCGTTGCTACAGTCAGAAGTTCCATATTCAAAAGCACTACCTTAGAGGAAATGGGGCATCTGTGGGCTATTAATTTTACCATCGAAGTCCCTATTTTCGGCGGCTTTTGTTGACTTTTGAAATGTCAATAAAACATAATAAAGCAATAAAATCTTATATTAGTGTTTTTCTATGTTATGTCGGCAGTCTGCTCATGATAATGCGCGCAGTCCAGAACACTGGAGAGTGCCGCATCCCAGAACCAATCACGGATTATGATGCTCCAGTATACTGTATCATCTACCATTAATAAACTCATAAAAAAATCTTCACGTAGAAAATATGCCAAATAACCAAATTAGGCAATTGTATTTTAACAACAAATAATAATTTAAAAGCTGTACTGTTCATCATATCAAAAGCTGTATAATGTTCTGTATGCATTTTTTTTTTGCAAGGGCCGACTAATCTGCCCAAGTCTGTATGGGAGGCAGGGACCTGTCAAGCTACGCAATGTAGCTTTTTTCCTGTCTTATCCAAACTGGAGTCAATGAAGTTTAATTGAATTGAATTGAATGCTGGAAATTAATGTTTCCGAATCGCATATCACTAACCGAAGACTTTAACAATCTTTGGCGAATATAAAATACTTTACCGTACATTTCTAATGCCATGATGCTTGCCCATGTGGGTGGGTGATCTCAATGTATTCCTCGGCTTGCACTAGTCTGCAGAAACAGTGGCTTTAAAGATTATCTTAGCCTTGTAGGGGATAAATGAACTTGTCAAAGCCTGAGGTAAAGCGCTACCATATTTTCGGGTAAAAAAATGTGCAATATCTTACTAATATTGAGGATAAGAGTAAACGCTCACTAAATCTTAGAACATTGATCATTATTAAACTTTGGCTTGTTACTTTATTTTGGACTCTGTTTGGAGTAACCCAGGATTAAAGCCCCATAAAATGATATTCAAGAAAATGTATGTAGGGATGGCCGAAGGGGCTTAGCCGAAAGAGCTCGGGGAATTGGCGGCGCGGTTACCCGAAGCGTCCTTCGGAAGCGCCCGATGTCTCACGTTTTCCCTTTGGCGGCAAGCGGCGGCCAGCTCCCGAAAGTGGAAGCAGATTTCCCCGCGTGGGAAGTAAACAAGCCTCTGTTCGCGGGTGGTCG
This sequence comes from Ixodes scapularis, assembly GCF_016920785.2. NCBI lineage: Eukaryota > Metazoa > Arthropoda > Arachnida > Ixodida > Ixodidae > Ixodes > Ixodes scapularis. The sequence continues at coordinate 77,257,135 of NW_024609857.1, forward strand.
CCCTTGCCGCCGAGGTAATTGGGGAGGCGACCTTGTCAGGGCCATGTCGGCGACTTCGGGGGAGAGAGGGAGGTCCGGCCTCCCTTCGGAATGTCGGTGCGCCCTTTTGGAGAAATTGAGTCTGAACGAGCCCGTGCGCGGAGCAAGACGTTATTCTCCCGCGGTCCCGAGGGCTCCGCGTACTTTGTCCTGCGGGGCAAAGAACTTGCCGTGCGCGGCAACGGATTTGGCGCTGAGGCGCCATTGTTGGCGTTGGACTGTCGCGAGCGACAGTACGCCAAGCGTGACGTTTTCCTGTTTGTCCTGTAAAAAGTTGTTCTTCGTTTGTAAATATATATTTATTTACTCATCAACGAGTCCTGAGCATCCCTGTGAGCACCGGGAACGAGCCACCCTCCAGCCAGCGCAGCACTCCACGATCGAAAAGAAACATTACTGGCGCAGTCGACGGGGATTGTGGACGTCGTCGGCCACTTCGACAACATCGTGTGCCAGGAAGACGACGAGGCCAGTGCTGGCGCGGAGTGTGGAGGTGTCCAGGACTAGCCGAGACAAGGAGCAGCTGTCAACAAGCAGCTTGGCGACACCGGAGGCCTTCAGCGGTGGCAGCCGGGTCTCACGGAACAGACTCTGCGTGCGGTGATCGACGCCGGGACTCGCGAGTTCGGCGGCGTCAACGACTTTCGTGGGCTCTACAGCACCACCAGGTACGTGGTCGCTTTCCCTTTCGTCGCCGGCTGACACCCGCGTGTTTAGCTGCATGGCGGAGTGTAACTTGCGTAGGAGGGGGAGCCCTAGTGACGGAGGTGACAAGGGGTCGCATAGGGAAGCGGTTCCGATGAGCGTTCGGTTAGCCCTTGCGAGGGAAAAAACGAAGGAGCTGGAGCGGCAGGTTCGACAGGCAGAACTCTGGGCGGAGGAGCGGAGAGCTAGAGCGCGGCTCCTCGGGCAGCGCCGTGAAGAGACGCAGCCTCGGGCAGCGGAAGACACGGCGCCCGAGGCTCGCTATGTGAGGGAGACAGAACTGGACGCGCGAGGCGACCAGGAGGCAGCCGTGGGGTCCGGGGCCGATCGTGTCGTTCAGGAACCGAACGCTGCGGTGGGGTTCAACGCTGATCGCGATCTCCAAGAAGTAGGGTTTGAGGCCGATCGAGCCGTACTGGGGCCGCAGACCACCGTGGGGTTCGAGGCCGATCGCGCCGTACTGGGACCGCAGACTGTCGGGGGGTCTGATGCTGATCGCATTCTCCAGGAAACGAATACTGTCGGGTTCGAGGCCGATCGTGCCGTAATGAGACCGCAGACCGCCGGAGGGTCCGTCGCCGATCGCGCTGTCCAGGAACCGGACACTGTCGTAAAGTCCGAGGCCGGTCATGCCGTGCTGGGACCGGAGACTGCCGGGGGGTCTGACGCCGATCGCGCTCTCCAGGAAGCGGACACTGTCGGGTTCGAGGCCGATCGCGCCATACAGAAACCGGGGGCCACCGTGAGGTCCGAGGCCAATTGCGCTGTCCAGGAGCCGGACACTGCCGTGGGTTCCGACGCCGATCGCGCTCTCCAGGAATCGGACACTGTCGTAGGGTTCGAGGCCGATCGTGCCGTATTGGGACCGGAGACTGCCGTGCGGTCTGAGGCCGATCGGGCCGCTTGCGAACCGGAGTCTTCCGGCGTCCGGGCAGCTGGAGGGGAGGAGCTCCCGGAGAACCAGGGGTCGGGCCCGACACTGGGGAAGCTGGTAGAGGCTGATGTCGAGAGGGGGGCTACTGCCGCTGTTCAGATTGGACTTCGAGGTCACCACGACGGGCCTGGTGTTGAGGGTGTGACACAGCGGGTGCCACCAAGCGGGCGGCGCGAGGAGGTACCGGTGCACGAGCACGAATCGCCGTGGGACGACAATCTCGGAGTGGTGACGGCGATGGCGCGCCATGGGTGCAGAGTTGGTCCTTCCTCTGACCGAACTGACGGCGTAGCGAATGCCGAACACGGCTCCGTGGAGAGGCCGAGCCGAGCACGCCTTCGTGGGGCGAATGAAGCTCTGGCGAGCTACACTGTCCTCGTGACAGTCGACACAGGTGCCCGAGTAAGGGGTGATTGTATGGCGGCAAGGGAGCGCTTTGTCGCGCTCATGCGTGTGGTGTCAGCGGGCGTGCATGTGGGGAAGCGATCACTGCCGCGGCCCTTGCGAGGTGCCATTGTACTCACACTTACTGTGTAGCGTTTGCCGCGCTTTTCGAGTTTTGTTGTCTTTTTGTTTACGGCAACGCTTGCAGCGTTCTTGGTGTCGCTGGAGTCTAGCTGAGTGTGTGATGAAGGTTTTGTCTCCACAAGCAGAAATAAGTGTTCTCCCTGTTTTAATTTTCATTTAGCAGGTCGTGCTAGAGGAGCGTGGCTGTGTTTTATTTTGTGTAATCGAACGTTTCAGCGTTGTTCAGTGTTCACCAAGCGTTTTCAGTTTACCCTTGACTGTTGGTTCGCCGTGATTTATTGATGTTTTGGTCTTTTGTTTGCGGAAGCTCTTGCGGCACCAATGGTGTCATGGTTGCGATCGATCCAGGTCCTCGAGAGGCCTGCTGAGAACCTGAGTATAGTGAAAAGTGTTGTCCTTTTTTTTTTTTCCTCCGTTTTATATATCAATTGGTGCTAGAGGTGCCTGGCTTGGTTATTTCTCCAATTTTTTTTTTCGAAAACGTATATTCTTTTAGCAGTCGGAACTAGCCTTATTATCAAAGGTGTTTCTGAAAGCACATCACGCCAGCTGCTTTCCTTGGGATGTACGCGTCAAACGGCGGTGTAAATTTAATTTATGATTGCGAGTTTGGCGGAGCATTTACCACGTATGCAATGCTGTAATAAGGTCGCAACATTCAAGTAATATTATTGATATTATAATTCTTCTCTCATGAATAAATATTATTATTATATTATTATTATTAGTATAATAATTACCATCATTTGACAACAACACGTATGTGTCTTCTCTCTTTATCGATGTAGCCAAGGCGTTCGACGCCGTAAACCGCAATTAAATCGGAAATCGTAAACCACGTCCCACGTAACCACATAAGCCGTGAACCACATAAGCTGTAAAACCATAAACCACATCATCCCAGACAAACTTTATATTGTTGCCGTCAGGGGACGGTTTCATGCATTGCTCGCCAGTTGTCTTTCGAACCGTACACAGGTTGTGTAATAAGCTAGTGTCTGTGGCTCTCAAGCGGGTAAGCAAAAAGTGGAGGCACACTCGAACACAAAGAACAAATAAGTTCCGGGCAGCTCCGTCGTCATTCAAGGTTATGCCCACGGTCTTGAGGGGCCATATAATACCTAATAGTAGAACATTACATCCCAAAGCAATTCAACGTGAGCAGCATGTCGTATTGTGGCCCTCTCGAGAACAACCTGAAGTCTCTGCTCAGGGGAAAGCGCCGTGGTTTGCTAACTATATTGCGTGATGCGGCAGCACGACAATTCATGGCCCCGGATTCAACATACGGCAGTCGGAACAAAACCGAGGGTGTACGTTTCCAAAGTGGTAATTTGAGCTAGTTGGTACATCACTAATATTAAACAGCGCACAAAAAGTCGGCGGAATCTTCCGCCGACTTTTTGTGCGCTGTTTAATATTAGTCTACGTTTCCAGTGCAATCCGTATTCTCAACACTCAAGGACCTGGAACCGGGCGGTTTGGAATTTGTTCGGATCACTCAGAGCAGTTCTCGGCGAAATAAAGTTCTGTACACGGGATGAGCTGAAAGCGGAGGTGCAATCCTGGCTTCGAAGTCACCAGTAAAGATGCTCTCTTCCACGGCATCCACTCACGGGTGATGCGTTCAGGCACATTGCTGAGGCGGGGTGGACTATATTGGCATGCATGCTGATTTCGCTGAAAAAAATATATGTTATGGCGTCGTCTCTAAAACGCACTAGCCACAAACCGCAAGTTCGTCGGATTTTTGGTTCTCGACTTATGAATTTTGAAAGAGGCCACGGCGGAAAGCAGTGTTTTTCACATCCGTAGGGGGGTCGGATCTTTCGCTCGATCTCCCGCCATGCAATTTGAGTCCGTTTTCTATTAACTTTTTTCCAGCACTCTGTGAGTACAGTCAAAAGGCTCTAATGCCATAAAATAATCTTAGGCACTTTGCTTTTTTTCTGTAAAAATGTCAAAAACGCCCCCTCGGTTAATTGTTGATGAAATTTGACAATTAAATACTGGCGATCTACTTGGGTTACGTCGATACTTTTTATGTCTATGGAGAGCTAAAAACATCTTCTTTATATATGTAATAAAATCACTCAGCTGTATAAGATTCCCTTTGCGGTACGTTTACGTTAATTTTATGCTAAAACCAAAAAGTAACAAATTTGAAATCGATCTTCTCAAAAAAATATATTTTTCATTTTGTTTCATTATTTGTTAAGATGTAGTAATGATAGTTCACTACTCGAAATACAAGTCTGGAAAGTGTTATTCTGCTTGTATGTTTTATATTTAAGCATCAATATCGTACCATAAAGTTTTTTTACGAAACGGACTTGCGAATTGCGGGTCTTCACAAACTTGGAAATATTTTTGCCTTTTTTCAACGTTCCCACATAAAAATGAAATACAGTAGTTCCACCCTGTTATATTTATTGATCATTTAAATTTTATTATAGGCAGCAAGCAACATTGGAGTAGTTCAAAAGAAAAAGCAACACTTCTTAACAGGCCAGCAGGCGTCGTAAATTTGTAATGTGTAGAAATCGGCAGACGTCGTATTGATTCGGGGCCCTCATTGGCCTATAATATGAACGTCCCGCCCTTTCGGAACCAGCAGATGACCACGGCCTTTCGCGCTCGTTGCGTTAGATTAGTACGGCCCGTGACAGTAAAGCGAGCAGCGCACCCTGTGACACGAGGAGTGAAATGGTACTAATGTGTCGTTGACGCGGCGAACAGTGACGGCCACCCAGGAGTCAGTCAGTCAAGTATTTCAGAATGGAAAGCAAAGGAACTGTTGCCTGGAAGGATGAGGGCACCACGGCCTTACAGTATCGACGGTCAACAGCAGTTCTGCCGGCCAAAACAGCGCCGCGTGCGCGCTATAACCGGCGGCGCGGGACAACAATCCCGCAGACGCATACGCGAAGATGGGCCGGTTCCGTTAGGGATTATGGGAAATTTTGAAACCAGCCAACCGTGCACGCGTGAAACGATACCGCGTATTTGCCCAAGCTTCGAGCGCCCCATCCTTGAAATGGCCGTGCTTTATATCTCTCCGCGGGGATCCGATAGTACCGAAGGGTTATCGCTTTTGGAAACAGCAAAGCCCGGAGACTTGTTGAGTCGAAGTCAGCCTCCTTGTCAACTATGACCGTTTGTGAAGAGTGGTCTTCTCCCGAGATGAAGGGTTAGCGCCGACTGACGTGTTCCTTTGGAAAAGGAAAGGAGAAAGAGAAAGTTTGAGTAACTACAGTAACTGCCTCGAAAGCTCCTCTCCCGCCATGAAGCTCGAGGCATGTTACGTCTCGGTTACCTTCTCGCGCCCCGCCCCCCCCCCCCCCCCCCCCCCCATCGCTGCTCAAATCTATTCTTCACTCTGTTCCGCACAGCCACTGTTCCGCACAGTCGCCGTGGCTGTGCGGAACAGAGTAAAGAATAGATTTGAGCATCATCTCAACGCCATGATCCTGCCAGGCTTCAGTGTCATGGGACTGGACTCGGCGTCCTTCAGTTAAGACCTTTTTTTTATTTCGTGTGTGTTTCTTCGCCCCGCTGAAATTTGTTTCTTGGGTGCGGTTCTGCTGAACGTTTTTTTTTTTTTTTGAATGTTTTTTTACTAACTGTTTGTTAGCATTGGTTACTTGTTGGGTTTATTTCGTCATGGCGTAGCGGTTGGACGGTGCTGTAGAGAGCGTGTTCGCGCTCATTTGGTTGTGTCCCGTTTAGGGAATGCCCGGAGGAGTTGGTTATCGTTCTCGCCGTGTGCGCTGAGCTTTTGCGTCTTGATTATAATTTTTTTTTTTTTTTTTACCGCTGCGTGTCGTCGACTTATTTGTCTGACTCTCCACCAGGCGTGGACATATCGCCTTGCCACCGCTCGAACCTAAGTCTTTTATTTTTTTTCACGCAATTTTCGTTAAAATTGAAGTTGGGTAATTTTATTCTTATTTATTTATTTTCATTTTCTACCCCTCTCCGTGACGATCTCTCCGTGTGTTTCGGACCATTTCTTAGTCTTCACTTCTGTGTACTACGGATGTGAAAGGCGGTGATTTGTGCGATGTCCGGTGAACGAACCCTAGCGTTTGGCTTCGGAAAGAATTGTATATAATATATCAATGAATGTGGTGACTGTCTATATCTTAGTAATATGACAGCTAATAGCTAGTCATGCTAGTTTACAGTGAAAGTTTTATAAATCGAAGCAATACAACGTCTCTGCCTCTTCGATATTGAAGGTCTACTAGGCCTGCTGATTTGATATGTTTATCGTGGTTTCTCTTTCTTATCAAAGCGTAAATAACTATTCAATACCACAAATTGCGTTTATAATTGATTACAAAACGCAGACAAAAATTCAAGAAACCTTCTTCACACTTCATAGAAACGCACGGGTCGCTCGCTATGTCTGACTTAGGTCTTGCAAAACGAGGACGTCTTTTTTCCGATATTGATCCTTAAATATAGAACATACAAATGAAAATACACACTTTCTCGACTTACTTTTCGAGTAGAAAACTGTCATATCTACATTTGAGGAAAAAATAAAGAAATAACACTTTTTTTTTAGAAAATAGACTTCCAATTTAATACTTTTGGTGTTTAGCATGAAATTAACGCAAACGTACCGCAAAGAATATTTCATACAGCTGAGTCATTTTATAATATATATAAAGAGCGTGTTTTGGGCTCTCCATAGACATAAAAATATTGATTTAACCCAAGTAGATCGCCAGTATTTAATTATCAAAGTTCGTCAACAATTAGCCGAGGGGGCGTATTTGACATCTTTACAAAAAAAAAAAAAAAAGCAAAACGCCTAAAATTATTTTATGGTATTAGAGCCTTTTAGCTGTGCTCACAGAGTGCTTGAAAAAAGTTAATATAATGCGGACTTAAAATCCAAGGCCGGAGAACGAGCGAAACATCCGACCCACGACGGGTGTGAAAAACACTGCTTTCCGCCGCGGCCTCTTTTAAAATTCGTAAGTCGAAAACAAAAATCCGACGAGCTTGCGGTTTGCGGCTACTGCGTTTTTAGAGACGACGCTACAACATATGTTTTTTTCGGCGAAATTAAAAATTCGACCCTTTTTGCCTGCACGATTTGAGATGGAATCACCTATAATATATATATATATATTGTACGATTATATAAAGCGGTTACTCTTTGACACTGCCTCGCAACTGTGGCTGTATAAAGAAAGAGAAAGCATTTCGTTCTTAGATTTTTCCCCATTATCTCACAATATTATCGATCTAGTTTTTGGCTCTAACCGGTGATGCTTTGACACCGGGAAAATAAATGATCATACTTTTGACAGAAAATGATTTACGAGCACGGGAATTGCCGAGAAGTGAAAAGGAAAGAAAATTGTTCCGAACATGTTTTCTGTGGCAGTTTGTATTCAGGCTGTATTACGTTTGGAGCAATTTTAACGTAGTGACCGCATTCGCAATTTTCTTTCATTTAAGAATAAAAGCTAGCAGCAGAAATATTTTGTAATGGCACTGCACATTTGTTGAGCTGGCTGTGATATTTGTCAGCCTGTACGATTGAGAAAAAAAAATATTTGGGGCCATCAGACATCCGTCACAACAAGGTATTTTTATTGTCCCTATATTCAAATGTTCAGTCACATTTCAAGGAACAGAATCTCTCAACAATATAAAACAATTCTAACAAATGCATTCTTGTTTGCCTTAAACGAATAAATAACTTGCCATGAAGGGTAGGTCCTGTGACAAACTGTGATACGTATGTAATAACCTAGCATTCTTATGTTCCCCTCAAATAAACTTTTCTTTGGCTTGAAAGATCATTTCGAAACTGAGAAGTGTGTCAATTACTACGCCTATAAGTAATCACCGCGCTACAGCAACAAATTGCGATCTTATCTGTAGCCTCTTTGACCGACTAATACCGATCAACTTACATAAAGAAACACTCAAAACTAAGCTTTACCTTTCTAATGCATACAAAAAAAAAACGCTTTAGGATTTGTGTTTGTCTATTGTTACCACTAGATCGTCAATTCTCAGTATTTTTTTTTGCGTCTTGTAAGACAAATTTTCTCAGAAACATTGCTGTGTTTTATTCTAAAATAAGTTTGATTACTTTTGACAGCGTAAGTACATACCGCGTTGTGAAAAGCACCGATTCAGTTTGGTATGTAGGGACGGACACAGCATTAACATCTATTAATATCATAACAATGGATTTACCTTGTGTGATTGCTTTTATAACCAGGTTTATATTAGCACTACATTTGCAGGGTAAACAGCTCCTACAGTAGCTGTCAATAAATATTTTTTGTTAAATTTGGAATAATACAATAATATATTGTACTAGCTATGTAGTATATTTATTATCTAACTGATAAAAAAACTAATAGCAACACGTGTAAAAATAATTATATAGGTGCAACTTCATATCCGCAGTTACACAATTTAAAATATACTCCTTTGCGAAAGAACACCAGCGAACATTTTTATAAGCTTAAAGCATATGAATATTTAACCCATCGATCGCGTTTATTTAAAATAATAAAGCTAGTGGGGACCTATTTGCCAAAATATGCAATGATCACAAAAAAACAGAAATAACAAACTCTCCCGAGTTAAATATTTTTATATTTAGGTAGTGCTGTGCCAAATACCTATCAAATGTATTTATGACAAGATACTTAATACACATTTGAAAATTTATTTAGAGTAGTATTTAAGTTACTTTTACTACGAACTATCTTGAGTAGGGCGCAAATACTTTTGAAAAGTAATTGAATTATGTTCGAAGGTACTCGCGTTAAGTAGGTTTAAAAATGTTAATTTATGATTAAACCCATCAAAAGGGTGTGCTCCACTTGTAACGACTTAACTAAAGCTCACATTCTGCTGTCATCTTTATTACTTTCCAGGAGTCTCTTAGCTGCTGCAATTAAAGTTTACATTAAATCATGGATATTCGATATAATCGGTACCGAAATATATTAGGAACGAAAGGTACTCAAGTTTTATGCGTTGCAACTGGCGTGCTTTAGTTTGGTGGAAGGCTAGGTTCGAATGAACGAGTCTTCCATCATTCATTGATGTCATTGTAAACCCGGATGCCTTTTTCACTTCTGTAAAACTACGTATTTCTTGTCATTAGCTTCGTCCTTCAACATTGTAATACTGTATAAATCCCAAAAGATTCCTAAGTTTATCATGCATTTTTTTTGCTCTTGACATATTTTTTTGTTAATAGCACTGATCCCCCCGCCCCTTTTTAACCAAATACCCTTAAATTGCACTTAAAGCGAAATAAATAAATATATAATTTATGTTAGGGCATGGTTTTAGCCCGAATAGGTTTGTTACAAAACCTTGTGACCGGTGCTTGGTTACCGTCCACCTTTTTAATTATTGGCATGATAGATAATGTTGCAATATCAGGATTTCTGTCAATAACTATTACAGGCTAAATCAATTCGTATATACCAAAACCCGATGCCTGCAAAAACGCCGCAAGGCCTGGCCAGAATCAAGCGTAAAAATGTGACCGACTTCCTTTGGCACCTCAATATCTCGGTGACCTGCTGGCGGGTCATCCGCCACAAACGCTCTTCCGAGATAACGAAGACGGGACGAAAATGGTGAAGCCGCTCCTCTAAGCACTACAGAAAGCAGAACTTCCCGTACTGTCTTTTTCATTATTGGAATCCGGCGACACAGTTGAGACAATTGATTTACGATCATCTCGCAACTCATTGCTTGTTCGCAAGTTGTATCAAATAATTATCCTCAGACAATGACTGCGTGAAAAACCGCAATTCAACATAATGACTAAATTTATTTACCTAACATAAGTCTGTTATTCAACGTATCTTGATAATACCTCCTATAATATATGATGAGTGTAATAAAAGCACGGCGACTCCGGTACACATCCGCGTGTCAACCACTCTTAAGGTGTTCGTAAAAGAATGTGCTAGAAATAAAAAAAAATATATTTTGTACAAACACACGCTGTTTATTTTCAATTGGAAGAGAATCAAGGAAGGGCCCTATTTATAAGTAGGCACCTTCATCACGTCATGTTTATCTGGTTCGGTAGGCATTTGAAGGGGGGGGGGGGGATAAGTGCCTAAATGGTTATAGCAATATCTTATTTTTTTAAGTACCGTAGTAATTATTTGATAAAGGTATTGGTGTTTTTTTATATCTGTTTTATCTGCGGATTTTTGTAATCGTGCGCTTTGTGCATATCTTGTAGACCGCTGTTGGCTCCCAAGCTTGATAAAACTTAAGGGGGAGGAACGTTAGTGTCTTTATTAGCCCTTTAACGGTAGAGATTTTTTTTTTTTTTCAAAAGGATGTTTTCCGATGGTCGGGTTTTGTTCCCAAAGGAATAGTTAAAAGAAAGGGTCAATGGACATGTTTTGTTTCTTAGCTATCTAGCGGGAACATGTAGAGTGTTTGCAAGCTGTTCAGGTCTAGAACTCTAAAATAAAAATATTGAAAGCGAAAAGCTGTCACCTTCCTTCCATTCGGTTTCATTTTGGCGTGTCCGCTTCTCCAAGATGGTTTTGGATTTCAACCCGTTGGTACTTTACAAATCTTCCCCACCGGGTAGTAAGATCTCATCCTTTGAATGCAGCTCTGAGAAGCGTTAGAATCTGAATAGAAAGAGCTGATGCTCTAATTGCCACTATCGCGAGGGAGCTGACTTGCGAAGCGTTGGTCTCGCGTGTCAGATAATTAGACGCGAAGCATCTAATTAAGACAAATTAAATAATTAGTCACACACAAAGTAAAACAACGCGCGAATACAAAATTTAGAGTTTGCCAAAGACATAATGAATAGCAAAACCTCTCTCGGTAAGCATGGTTTTGCATTTAGGCGGGGACTTCTAAATATGTAATCGCCATGATGTTAATGCAATTAATGCAGAGGTGCAGGCGCGCAGGACACAACAAGCGATAATAATTCCTGGAGAAGGGGAACAAATGGGGACAATGGACGGACACCTTTGTTCACCTTGTTCCCATTCTCCAGAAATTTTTACCGTTTGTTCTGTCCAGCTCGCCCTTAAAATACAGGCTCTTGTTGGTGCTAGGCTGGTGGCAGCTGTTAAAACCCTTTTGCTCTACAAACGTCTAAAAGCTGGTTAGCTCTGTTGATAGAGCGATCCACTGGAAATGGAGAGGTTCCTGGTTTAATACTAGGAGCAGGCGGATTTTTTAGCGCGCACAAGTAACCTAGTTGTGTTTGGATATTTCTGCCTGTCCTTTGTCTTCGTTGTTTGCCTTCTCGAGAAATTGTTATCGTATAATCGTTGTTGTATATGTATATGTATGGCAACGACCGTCAAAGGTTTAAAGTTAGATTGATAAATTGCTGCTACCACCAGATTGTTTTCAGCAGAATTCTGTCGGCAGACGCTTCTTCGACCATAGGACAGCTATTATGTCACCACACGATTACTACTCTCTCACCTAACGTATGCAACTGAGCGTAAGGTTGCCAATGGTGCAATTTCGTTGATTGTTTTTCTGCTATTCTGGTGCTTCTAACAGTGAGCCACGTGCTGGCACAAAATATTGTCTTTCAATCTAGTTACAGGGTGCATTTTTCTTTTTACGCTGACCCAAATGTAAAGGTATATTACTCGCAATAGTAGCCAAAAGAAACGCAAAAGAAGAACACAAAGTTAATGCGCTAATATAGCGCCGCCAGTTGGAATGAAGGTTCGAAACAAGAACCATGCAATCCGTGTACCGGTACGCACTTTCGAACATCATTCTCCGAACAGAAGGTCCTGACAGTTAATTGACAAACGGTTCTGCCTTATACGTCTTGTTGAGGAACACGATTCGAGCAATAACATCAACCAAAATAAAACATAAAATCAATGATGACAAATCGTTCTGTCAATTCCTGAGGGCCGTCGAAACATTTTTTTTTTCAATGAAAAGAGAATTTCTATTTCTTTCCTTTTAACAAAAGGGAAAAAACGGAAGGCGAAAAGTTCTTTACTGGTTCTCACATTTAGTTTGCACTTTTACTACTATACCTACCCTGTCCATATTACTACCAAATGGAAGAGTATTTCTTACACTATATTTACCTCTATAAGTGCTCTACAAACTGAGCTGATTTGGTAGAGTGCTCCACTAGGAATGGCTAGGTCCCTGGTGCGACACCAGGAACAGGTGTACTTCTTAAGTCGCGCACCAGTCACCTGGCTGTGTTTGGAGATTTTTGTTGCCCCTGGTCCCCCTTATTCTCCTTGTTTCCCTTCTCCGTTGATTATTAATTATGTTTATTCTTGTCCAGCTAGGTCGCACCTTTCCCGTAATTGCCTTATCATCATAACATTAAAAAATGTAGGCCTTTCCCCCTTGCTAGTTTTAGGCTGGTGGCGGCTGTTAAAATTAGTTTTCTCTACTGACGTCTAACTCCTGGTTAGCTTAGTTGATAGAGCGCTTGACTGGAAAAGTCCCTGGTTCGATTTAAGGGCCACGCAGATTCTTCAGTAGCGATCCAGTCACCATGCTGTGTTTGGAGATTTGTGCATTGGTGCTTTGTCCTCTTTGTACCCCATCTTTAAAAATTATTATCGGTATTCTTTTTCAGCTCGCTTGCTTCTTTGCATTAATTGCATTTTCATCTTAATAAGACGCTTTATTTTTATTGACTTTATTTAAATGGCTAGTTTTATTAAGTATTTCGAGTTATCTGCCAGTTTATAAACCATGGGTCGCTACAAAAGTGTTTGAGATATGACACACAAAAAAGGCTGAGGGAGAAGACATGTGTGATGCCACGTACCCTCATCGTTTACTAACAAAACCGGTTCTCACTAACATATCAAAATGCCGTCTAGCGTCAACCGTGGATTTCGGAATATTACGACGCGTCACTTTGTTCGTGTTGGCTCAGAAACTACGAAAGACCGGATTTTCAAGCGATTCAGTGTTGCGGCATCAAGCTAGTGTAAATGCAAGAAAATCACTGAAACGGTTTCTTCATATCTTTAGAAAACTTTCACTGTCGTATGCAACAACATTTTATAGGTTCTGTGTATTTAAATGTGGGCTCACATCTATGAAAGTCAACCAGCGCACTGGCAAACTTTTGACGACTGTGTATGAAGAACACCTCGCTGCTGTGGAGAGGTGTTTCACAGAATACCCTAGGTTGAATCACAATGTTAGAGCGGAACCCCTGTGGATTATTTCGCCAAGTATGATGACAATTCTTCACGAACACCTTTGTCTGACGAGAAGGTAATCACGATGGGGGCGATACAATTACACGAAAGCATGAAAGCTAGCACTGAATAAATGGTACCAAAAGAGGGTAACACAAATCCGAAGCAGCAACCCTATGAGTGTAAACAACAAGTTCATGGACGACTAAACCTTAATCCGTTGTAGAGACTATAAAAAAGCTCCAGTAATCAGTCTGGGTCTTTCCTGGGGAGCCTCTATCAGTCGAGAGCAAGAGGAAAAGGAGTACCGGGAAGGGGGAAATTCGTGCCCATTTTTTCTCCATTCGAGGCGTGACCTTGATTGCTCTGGTAAGCGCTGAGACAGTAACTCCACAACTGTACGCCTTAAATGTCCCCCCAGAAGTGCTCCAAAAGATCGAGAAGGGGCGACCAGGAGCAGACTCGAAGAACATTCTGCTTTACCACGACAGTGCGAACATGGCGCTCAACTTCCTCGAAGGCACTCCAATTCAGTTAGATCGCCCATCTGCCTTACAATTTAGACCTTGCACCATACGACTTCTTTCTGTTCTTTATATTGACAAAAAAAAAATTTCGCGCAGAGCAATTTTGAATTTCTGAAAATGCCGTCATCACCTACCAACATTACTTAATGTATAGTGCACGACACCCAGTGGCAACTGTGCTTCCGTAAATAGCTTAGAAAAAGGGTTTGTCCTGTGCAATTTCAAGAAGTCCCTTGACATCCTTGAAAATGTGCGTTCTTTCAACTATTACATCTTTGAAAAGATGTAGTATTTGAAAGAAAAATGTTTAGAGCAATGAGTGTCTACAAATTTTTTAGTGACACCTATATATTCCCCAACTGACTATTAATGGGCATTATAGTCCCTGGCAGCTTAAAGTGGTACTCTGGCGATTGTTCGAGCTATTCCAAGTAATTATATTTTCGGAATCACCGGCTTTTAAGGTTTGCGACATGTTATTTAGTACCGCGGAATTCAGAATATTTATTGTGAAGTCGGCGGCTGGAAATAATGCCAAAGCCAATATTAAAATATACCCCCGCCATTTTCAGTAATATCACGTTACGGGAAGACAGGCTTGCCGGTCGAGCGGCAGTCTAAAAGTGAACTATGCCGAGCTTTGTTTCGTCCTGCTGCTGCTGCTGCTCGTACGCTGGAGCGAGTTTCCAAAGCATTTTTTTTTGACACCATAAAACTGTTTCTAATTAGGTTGGGAACAAATTCCAAAGAGTCAACCTTTGCCCGCCGCTGACATCACTTTTTCATTGTTGCCAATAAAAAGTTTCACTTCGAAAAAAAAAAAAAAAAAAAAACACGGCGAAGTTTAAAATTGTAAATGCAAAAAACTTCACAAAAACATTATTTTGCCAAAATATTTTGTGTTACTATTTCGGCGATGTCTTCTCGTGTGTTTAGCAAATTTTCAGGCAAATCGAGGGGCTATGAAGAAAACGCCGGAGTAACCATTTGAAAAACGCAGAGAGGGTGACTTTGACATCTTCACACTCCTCGTTTTGTGCTTCGTTATTGGGCGTTTTAATGGCGAATGCCGCAAACTTATTGACTGCGGAGAAATATTAGGAATGCTCGGTACTTGACACGCCCTGCGTTTTTGAAGCGGTCTGTTTCTATACGGGCTACAGTATTGGGTCCTTGGATCAATATGGCCTCTAATGGCTGCTAATAAGTCTTGCTTACAAAATTACTCGTGCGTGTTTGAGCCTAATTACCCAAAATGACCAGTAACGACGTTTTGAATATTTGTTTAGTCCCACTTGAAAATATGCCTTTGACACATTACTCCTTATTGCAATATATTTTGTTCTATTTATATGGTTATCGGCTACAGTTGAGTAAATATTGTCTAATAATTATTCAGTTATTGTAGTTTCTTCAAGGCTAAATGTCTTCCAGTGTCTACCTGTGACCATTGGGGGCTGTTAAATGATGGTTTGAATAATCGTTTACTTTATAAAATAGATTCATTATGACAACTTAACACTATAAATACGTATTTTGCTCGATTTTGTGGCATCACATTAAATTATTTAAAAGCGCCTGATATTTGTTAATAACTCTTTCGAGTGACGGGGTGACTATATAAAATACTGGCATCAGATGGCTGTAAACTGTTCTTAGGGACCGTACTACAGGACGGTAACCCGCTGACCATTAAAGATGGCACCGCCAGCCAATTAAACTTTCATAATATGACAAGAACAAGTCGACAACACACGCACGTGAGCAACGGCGCTCTTCATCGACGGAGGCGAATAAGACGACACACGAGTGCCAGATATCATAACATGACAACTCAAAGCCCCCGTAGTAACTGTCAGCGACGTAGCATCACGCCGTGTCTATTCATCTTACTCTACGCGTGGGGATAAGAAAAAATTAATCTTAAATTGGAAGGTTAAACATTCTGTTACTGTCTGACTGCGTGTGTTCGCTGAAATGGCCTAAGTACGGTGCCTGGAACGCGTCTCCGACTGGTGTGTTTACCGGCTCCAAAAAAGTGGTCCCTCGATTTCCGCCTGATGACGTCATAGAAGTGTCATGCTGTCGCCGGTCGCGAACCTGGCGGCGTCCAAATAGCTACATGTGGTGTGTGTGGCAGACGCCTGTTCTGCTGCAGGTCGCTCTCCAATGCGGCAGTCCACGGAAGCTAAAGCAGCCGGAAGTTGGGACGCCTGGAACGCCGTGACGACAGCGACACTCGCGTTCACCTGTGGTTTTCGCCAGCATTTCTACGACCAACTGCCAGTATCGCGACATGACACTCCGGCTTCTGTGACGTCATTTGTTGCCACTTTGGGACCACTTTTGATGTATGGGCGGGATAGGACGCTAAACACACCAGTCGGAGACGCGCTCTAGGCACCATAGCCTAAGGAAAAGTAATGTAATGACAGCGTTCTGGCATGTAACGAATGTAAATTTAGCTATTATTTTGGAACTGGCTTAGGCTCAACTGAAAACGCTCATCAAGAAAAGACAAGTGATAATTAAAAGTAATGGGAATATTAATTTGTTTGGTTGATTAGACGATTCAGCATAAAGTAACGCGGAAGATATAGAGGTGAAAAACGACACGACAGTCGTACAAAAGCAGTTAAATAAATTTACGAATATGTTGGTAACAATAGTATCATTCAAGCAGCAATCATATGAGCTGATAGCAATTAGGTAAAAATCGGAGGACATTAAAAAGTAAGTGCGATTATTGTGTATTAATCATAATGAGTTTCTAAAAGAAAATAAAAGAAGACGGCATGTTAAAAATAATATTGCACCTGTCAAAAAAGAATCTCACATTTATTGATATGAAGCATTTATGACACCCCAAGGAATGTTATATTACAACAGTAAAACTAAACAACCAGATAAAAGAGCTTGATTGAAAACCTTTCTTTATGTTTTACTTATATAAGAGTTCAAAATGACCTGATTACCCTAGAAACATGGTGTAAAAAATGGCAAATGCAAATCAACATCCTAAAAACAAAATTCTTAAACTTCAACACTAAGCGAAGTGCCACAGTGTTTAGCTACTCTCTTTTTAATACACCCATTGAACATGTCCACACGTACAAATATCTCGGGGTTCATTTCACGTCAAACTTATCATGGGAAGCTCATATTAATCAGATCGTTGTAAAGGCAAACAAAAGCCTCGGTTTTTTGAGACGAACACTACATATGGCTAACCGGGAGACAAAACTCGTAGCTTACACTGCCCTTGTTCGCCCGCAGCTCGAGTATGCATCTACAACATGGAACCCCCACCAGGCTTACCTAATTCAGAAATTAGAGTCGATCCAAAGCAGGGCAACTCGGTTCATTCTTAAAAACTATACACACACTAGCATTACTACGCTAAAAAAAGAACTCGGCCTTCCACTGCTCGCGGAAAGAAGGAAACTGACCAGACTAGTTTCATTGCACGCTTTGTATTATCTGGCCCCTTTAAAGAGAGAATTGTACTGTCCTGCGGCTCATCACATTTCTCCTCGTACAGACCATTCTCAGAAAGTTCATCTGGTAACACCAAGGACCAACCTTTTTAAATTCTCTCCACTGCAATTATCACTTTCAGAATGGAACTCTCTGCCAGAACATATTGTTACAATTCAAGACTCATCTGGATTCAGAGCTGCACTTGCTACTTTTCTCGATATTTAGCAACCTTTAATCCTGTTTTTTCCTTTCTTTGTTTGTTTTTGTTTGCTGCCAAAGCCCCCCCTTATGTAAAGCCCTACGGGCGCTTTAAGGGAACAATAAATGAAATGAAAGTTCCTAAAAATAAAATGTTCATATGAAGTTTTCGGAGGGCCTTTTACTTTCGATTAAAAACTCAGCTATCCATTCAAAAGCTTCAGCATATTGCGCTGACAGTTTGGCAGTTTTTTTCGTTTTTTGCTTTGGAACAGTATTCCGTAATTCACTTCATTAAAATGGTCACCTCGACAGAAATTTAGGGTGGATGGTTCTATACAGCTACCCTGAGCAGCCAAGGTTTATGCAGCACTGTTGAAAATATTAAAGATAAAAAGCAAACCCCTACATGTCGCTCAGGAGGCAATATATTTTTTTAAATTCTTATTCTCAGCTTCGAGAATGAACACCGACCGTCTGTTTAGAAAAACCATAATTTGAGAATCAGCTTTTGAGGAACACGAACAAGGCTTTTGGTGACCTAAAGCAACAGAGACAGTGCTAACGGAACCAAGACCTCCCATATAGGGAGGAAGTACGCCCGCACACCGATAGCAGCGCGGCTTCCTCCATAGAAACAAAACATAGTACGAAAAGATGTGTCATGAATGACACATGCACATACCAATAAGGAATGGTCTTTGATAAGTAATATTTTATAGTAATAACGCATTTTTCGGTGTCTATGTTTATTGTGAAAACAAAAGCTAGAAGCTATATTTTGGTCAATATTGAAACACTGCATTCGCTTAAAACTTAAATATTTTTCAGTATTCTCATTTGTTTTTTCTGTTGTATTTTAAGCCGCCTATTGATTTATATTTCTCTATGTTACCTACGCATATACTTTACCTTGTAAACCATCAAAGAATCTTATTTCGTTTGTTTTTTATTGTATACATAACATATAAAGGAGACGTAGAGGAAGCAAAATAGAAAATAAACGTTTCTACCACGTTTCGCCGTTTGCTTTTTGTTGTCTTTTGGCTTTGCATAATGCACAAGGCGCCGATAAGTGAAACGTTAGGATCCATACGTATAAAAGTTGGAGCTAGAAAAAAACTTCCTCAGCATTTGGAACAAAATATACACAAAAGGACCACGAAGGCTCGCTCATTTTCATAATGGGTTTGCGTTTATCGATCGTGGATAGCTCAGAACAAACATTATGCTGATCATGTTCGAAAGCTGAATTGTAACAAATATAAGATAGACGAATCCTCCTCGCCATTTAGTAGGCGCTAGCTTTTGTTTGCTTCCTCAGACATATGTTTAGTATCTTTATTATTTTTTTTTTGTTGCAACGGCTTTCTTTTTTTTTACTACTTTTATTGTATGGGGACATTGAGTTAAACCCTGGTCCCCAACCAACTTTGGAAATGATTCTGGATGGGCAACAGGCGATTAAGGCCCAGCTTTATAATAATGAAACCAACCAAGCAACGCAAAGCGTTGCTCTTGAAGATGTCAAGCAACGGCTCTCCATGTTGGAAACACAGGTTGCATCGTTTACGAACTTAGAATTAGCAGTGACCAAGCGTAAAAAGAGCTGCGATAACCAGCAGCATATCACGCAGTCACTCGTATCAAAAATCATAGCAGGCGATGCAACCGTGTTTTTTTCCGGGGGTGTAAAAGATGCGCACGCGCTTGACTCAGGGTCTGTGTCCGAAAAAAATTGTTTGAGAGATATGTGAAAAAAAAAACCTGAGGTAAAATCTACAATAATTGAGAGAGCACTCAGGACTGGAACAATTCGTGCGGATAAAAGTTGGCCTTTATTTGTAAACTTTGCGTTTAAAAAAAAAATACAAAAAAAACAGGAAATTCTGCGCATTGCAGAAGAAAAAAAAAATTAAAAGGGTCTAGTGTCAGTTTTTCTGAGGAGTTTTCGGAAGTTGTACGATGTAAAAGACGCTCACAGTGGGGGTTTTCGGACAGTCACAAGAGTGACGACACACATTTTAGCCTCAGCATCATGCAATGTATCTCAGTGATGTTAAATTTGTTCTTGATGATGATGTCAACCAACTAGTAAAGTTCAGATTACCGAGCGCTGGCTCGCACACTACTGTCCTTTTTAGTGTGATTATCTGCTCCAACATCAACAATAATATTGAAGATTTCGATAGCCAAATACATACTCTTAAACCGATAGTTGTTATCGTACAGAATCATGGCTAGACGAAGACATAGAAGATAGTGACGTATTTCGCGAATAGTTTGCATGTTACAGAAAAGACAGGAATTGCCACGGAGGAGGTGTATTTATCTTGGTCAATCAAAGAATTCCTTCAACCAGAATTTTAGTTTATAACTCTAGCGAATCAGTATGGTGCCAACAGAAACGTTTTAATGAAAATACTTTGTCAGCATACTCCTTTCACCGTCCACCTGCAAATTCCGTAGAGGCATTGTCAGAGTTTACAACCATGGCGGAAACAATGAAATCTGAATGTATTGTTATAGGCGGGGATTTCATGCTTCCCGATTTTAACTTGCACCGGCAAAATGCGTTTTCCGGCGTAACTCGATTTGCAGTTATGTCTAATTTCATTATTTGTTTGCGATGACCCAGACCGTGTTAGAGCCCACTCGAGGCAACCACGTTCTAGATATTATTTTCACAAATGACCTCCAGCTGGCAGAGTCCACCTTAGTTCTGCAGGAATTAGTGATGATAAAATTTTGTTTGCGAAATCAATGTACGGCACATAAAAGTTAACAAGAAGAACAGCAGGCGGATGTACAATTATGCAAAAGCTCACACGGAGGAAATAAGCAATGCTGTAGACTTATATTTTGTAGTTTTTGAAACAATGGCGGAATCCTACCCTCTAACAGAACTTCGGTCGATTTTTAGGGCAAAGGTTCTGCAACTGCAAGAGCATTTTGCCCCTTCTTGGACCTTGACTGTAAGGCGTAATAAGAGCAAGCCATGGTTTTCAAAACGACTGCGAAAGTTGACTCGGCGAAAAACAACGAATCTATCGTGCATTTAAAAACAGTCCACTGACTGAAAATCTGAATAAACAAAAGGTAATAACCGATTAACTAAAAATCAATATAGCCCAAGCCAAATCAGCTTACTTCGAACTATTGCAGTGCAAAACTAAAGAAAATCCGAAATAACTTTGGAAATACATGAAAACAATTAAAAAGTATGGCGTATCTTTTCAAGCTCTCCTGTATATATTTCAGAAATTTCTTTAGTTCCATGTTTTCATCGATAGCAGTACAGTCACACAGTAGACAGTGCTGTTAAGGGAATTAACGCCCATGGAAGATATTTCATTTGAACCCCACGGGATAGAAATTTTATCGGAACGTTTAAGTGTTTAAAAGGCAGCGGGCCCAATCATTTTGCCAAATGCCCTGCTTAAATCTTGTGCTCGCTCAATAACCCCATATTTGAATGTGCTTTTTGAGAAGTCGCTGAATGTTCTTTTCCTCTTGACTGGAAGATAGCCGTTGTTGTTCCAATTCACAAATCAGGCGCTCGTACCGTTGTCTCGAAATATCGTCCGATTTTGTGAACTTCCTGTTGTTGCAAAATTCTGTAGCATATATTATATTATACCTCTAATGCAAAACACATTGACGCTCATTCATTGTTTATTCTGTTCTAACATGGTTTCCCGAAGGAACATGCGTGACACAGCTAACCGAATTCACTCACGATATAGAGGACGCAATTGATAATCATGTACTTGTTAACTGTATCTTTTTAGACTTTAGAAAAAGTTTCGATGTGGTTCCCCATAACTAATTACAAAATAAATTGTTGAGTTTTATTGTCAGTCATCCAGTTATTTCTTGAATTTCAGAATGCCCACGGGATAGGTGTCAGTACAGTGTAGTATAAATGGCGCAGAATCAAAAATCGTGGAAGTAACGTCAGGAGTGCCACAAGGATCAATCTAGGTACCTTTTGCTTTTTAATGCGAAATTATTAAATGTCTCACGGCGCCAACCGACGTCATCAGCTTTGAAACCACGCCAAACGTTTGCGAAATGGCACCTAAAATCCCCTTTCCCAAGTGAAGCCGATTTCTGATGGATTATGCTCCGATTAGCTGGCGCGCGTCATCAAGGAACGAGGCTCCTATCGGCTCTCGTGCGGCGTAAAAACAGAAACCACCAGAGAAGCCCTCTCCATGGCGGCGCAGTGCACGCAGCGGCGCGGCTGCCGGTAAGAGGAGGGAGCGGTGGCTGCAGAGCCAGAGCCCGCCCGGGCACACTCCAGAGAGGTCGCACGGCCGTTTGTAGCGCGGCCACTTCACGAATGCGCGCCCTCTGCCGTCCGCCGGCGAAACGTGCGGTCCACGCCACTACGCCGCAAACAAACTGGGGGAGCGGAAAAACGATATTTATGCTTTCGCATTCACAATTGATAAACGTGTTTAGGTGTCCTCGGACTTTTTTAATTTAGATAAATTATATCAGTGACAAAGTTATATCGGCTACCTGGATTTTTGAGGATGACTGCGTATTGTATAGAAAAAAAAACTTGTGATTGAGAACTACGAACTTCAAAATGTTCTAGACAACATACACACATAGTGTGAAAACTGGGATATGAAACCAAATTTAGATAAGACTGTATCTATCCATGAGGTTCTCGAGAAAGCGAACGCAAATTAATTTTATTGTGTTGTAAAAAGCGTTAGTGTAAAAAAAGTATTTTAATTCAAGTATTTAGGCATCTACTTCACGTCATCGTTGGGGGGGGGGCATCGACATGTGGACTCCATTTCTGCAAAAGCTAGCAGATCTTTTGGGTTTATAGCCCGAAACACCATATACTTTCCTCAGGACATTCAAGAACTCTTATACAAGTTAAACGTGCGTGCTGTACTAGAATATTCCTGTACTGTCTTCGATCCTCAATCTAACATTGATAAAGATAAAAAAAGGAAAAGAGCAAAACAGAGCAGTTCGGTATGTTTTAAGGAAAACCAAAATACGGAGGAGATTTTAGCGTAGCCCGTTCCAAGCAAAAGTTAAAATCAGAAAAGCTGGAGCAACGCAGAGAGAAGCTTCGTTTAAAGCTATTCCATAGCATATGTCACTCCCAATCTGGTATTCCACGTGAAACGTATGTCTTTTAGCCGCACTGTGTCTCCGCTCTTGTGGATCACATCCATAAAGTACGCGAGTACAGGGTCCCCAAACTCGTCAAAGACAAAGTTTAAGCCGAAAGTTTGCAGAGTGCGCCGATTGGATGTCGGCGAAAAAGCGCGGATTCGTCGTCGTAATAGGCCAATCGGTCCGCTCCGTCAATATCGGATCCAACTTTGTGTTTGGCGAGTTTAAAGGACCTATTGTTGGTCAATGGAATCGGTTGACTTTGCCTATAGAATCAATTCTTTCAAATGGTGCATTTTGTTCTCCCTTGGAAGCAAACACTACAGTTCATTGATAAACATTTTAAAAAGTAAGCAGATATCACAAAAGATGCTGTGATATATTTTGCCTTGTTTGCGTTGGCTACGTATGTCGCGATAGCAATATATATTTTTTTTTATATGACCGGTATGAATTTGAATACTTTTTAACTGTCATGAGCAATTTGTTGTTTCTTGTTTGCATTTTCCTTTTCTCTTTTTCTTGTGCGAATATATTTTTTACCAGCTGTTCAGTATTTTTGTGTGTGTAACCCCTCTCTCCCGCCCTCCCCCACTGTAATGCCGAAAGGCGCTGTGGGTATTGAATAAATGAATAAATCTACTGGAGGCATTGTTTTCTACGTTTCGCAGGGAAGATTTAATTGGCCCACGTTTTCTAAAACCCCTTCAATATACAAAAAAGTGCCTACCAAATATCTGGGGTTTCTGGGTGGTTCCTCGTTGAAGATTCTCTTCTGCATCAATCTCGACGTTTCCCAAGAGTTCCAGTTGCTTTTTTTTTTCTCAACAGGCATTTCCTTGGGGTACGGCAACCGTACGTCCAGCAGTGTCTTTTTTGTTGCCATGTTATGGCGAAGGTTGTCAATGTCGTCTTCCAGCGTGCACGCTACTTAAAATAGTACAGATATGTAGACAAAAGAATATACAACTTCCCTGAAGAAATATTCGAGCCGTCTGTACACTTCGCAGTGACGTATCACAACTGAAGCTCAGTGGCGCACTCACAGCCTTGGGTGACAGGATTAGGAAAAAGGCAAAGTTCAGAAAGGCTGGATTGACGCCGGAACTTTGCAAGCTAACACCATATTCCTGTTCATGCTGTACGAAAAAAAGCAGGACTGTGCCTTCTTGTCTATGAAGCTAACCGCCTCAAGAAAAGAAAGAGCACACACGCGGTTCACTACAAGACACTTGATGTTTTAAGGAACGCTACGCGTGTCTGTATCGTCGCTTGTTTGGCTCCTTGATGTCTTTTTTTATTTGGAGTGCCGTCTAGTCTAAGGTTACGTGAACGAAGGCTGAGGGGCATAGTGCGAAAACATGAACGCATGTATTTGGCTGGGCCATGGCAGCCCGAAAACACACGAGACGAACAAAAGCAGCGTATCGCAGTCTCTGCCCCACGCAGAAGAGAGGCAGCTCAGGTGGCCAGCTAGAGTTGCAAAACGAAGGCGAAAGGGGATCCTGCCTCAAACATCGAACAACCAGGCGCTGCGCTTAAACTAGGCCGTGTCGACGCAGAGCCGCCAGTCGGTGCTCCTTATATAGCTCTGAAAGGTTGAAAGAAAAAAGAAGGAGAAACAAAGAATGAAGAGAGACGCGAGCACCGAACACTGAACTAACTCGAATTAACCACTGAGCTCTCTTGACGGCGACGGCGCAGAATGTCGAAAGAGAAAGAGGAAAGGAGGATTACAGGAGTGGTATTTGCTTTCGGTAGAAACTTCCTTTTGTGTGAGTTGCTTATTGCTACATTTTTTCCTTCCTTCAAGATGGCAAGGCCTTCACACGTTCTAACAATGAGCGACAAAAGGACGAGGCTCGGCCGTAATAGACCCTAAAATCCAAAAAGCCCACGCATGCCGCGCGACGAATAATGGGAGTCCTCGGTACTCGCATCCCATCGTCTTTCCTCCCGCTACCGCCGCTACCACGTAACATACGCGAGCAGGCGCAGGTTACCAAGGCAGCAACGTTCGAGCAACCGAGAGCCGAGTCGGACGACCAACGAGCCAGACGAGCGCACGGAAATGGTGAAGAGGCTGTCCCGTTGGCTATCTTGCGAGGCTGCCCCTTTCTCATCCCTCTGCTTTGTACCGCGTCTGTCGTCTGCTGCACCAACATATTGTCAAACCTAGTCGAGCCCTGCCACGGTTGCGGTGCAAAATAGGTGGATTCGGTGACTCTGCAAGACGGGAAGGTAAGTCAGGACGAATAATATATTCAAATACGTGAATAGCAACACCTGTATCGATACGTTTCCGCTGCAAACGACGTAGGGCGTTCAGGCGGTGGGCTGGATGGTGGTTGACTGTGACGGCTACTGGCGGGCGGTAACTGCTGCGACTCGCTCGCAGTTGCGGAGGCGCAACAAGAAAGCGCGTGATCTGTACCGATGGTTCCCGAAAATCTCTGCCGTCGCAGCGCTGTAGGTTCTGCAACAGGTCTATTAATGGACATAGGAAACGTCCCGAGGAAAAACACTGAAAAGGGTTGTATTGCTTTTTCCTTTTTAGTGGCAAGGATAGAATTAAGTGTCCTCTGGTCTTTTTTCGTATCTATTTTGGTTTGATGGGTACGTCTCAGTATTTAACTGGTCCAATCTCTCTCACCCCAGTACACGCCACTGTTCTCAACGGATGGCGTTCCGAGGTCGTTTTCGGTTATACATTTGTAGCTACGACATCGTTTATAGTCGCTCGTCCTCAGGGCATCATTGTACTTGTTAACTTCACCTATCATAAAGGTATCCGTCATCGCAGCCAAGCTCCTACTTGGCAGGTTGTCGGCAGCGGACTTACCTGAGCTCGATGTGGCACCTGACGACGCAGTCATGGCGGCGCGCCCAGTAAACAGTGTTGCCTGTTGTGGTATTTAGCATAGTGAAACCCTGAGCCTTAGGGTTGCCAGCAGCCATTTTGGAATGGGGTTATTTAAGGGATATTGAATCGGATTTTAAGATATATAAAAAAGCACATCAAGAAATAAGTCGAATATGATCAGCTTGTTGTAACCTCGTCAGATGGATAATTATAAATCATTTACTTCAGCGAGAACTGGTTTGAATCATGCCCGACCGTCAGGACATTCGGTGAGCCAACGCTCAATCGTGCGACACGAGAGTTCGTGCGCATGACGATAGTGCCTATGATGATGATTGTAGGTGTTTCTACATTTCTCCTGTTATAAAGACTGGGACCGCTTTGGTGCCCATTGCGTCCACTGAGGGCACCTTGAAACGGATTGCAAATCGGATATTTAATCTTCTGGGCTTGGGGACGTTAAAATGTTCCTTGGAACCGCAGGGCATTCCTCTGGTTGACGCACTGATCTCTACTATAGGGGGCTGGATGACACGTCGAAAGCGCGGAAGTGAAGTCACCGGAAGTAAGCGGCTTGTCCCGGAAGTGAGTGTTTGGCAGGCTTTGTTTTAAATCCGAGTGCTGGTACGAAAAACGTTAAGGGCGTTGAATTTTCGCTTGTCACCTCAAGAAAGCCTGCTTGTTGCGCATGCAGACCCGAGAAGTATTATGGGAAGCCGTTTAATGTAAATATTTTGAGATTCCAGTTGATCAAGTGAGCACATGTCTTAAGGTCAACTGCCTCATTTTTGGAATATAATTTGGAGCGTGATTATTAAAACCCACTCAAAGACACCGGAAAGTACGGAACAAAACATCGACCGAATGCACTAGGAAGCCCAGCAGACTCCTGACTTCTGGGACAAGCATCTAACTTCCGGTAGCTTCACTTGCTCCCTGCTTGGAGAGCGGCTATGCGCCATCCACCCCCCCTATAAGAGAGATCAATTGGTTTCTTTCATTTCATTTTTCCCTCAAAGCGCCCGGAGGCATTAGATGAGGGGGGGGGGGGGGGGGGAGAGAGACTAAAGAAAGAGTTCGCAGCAAAAGCAGGAAAACACTAACATTGAAAACAGCACGCGACAGATCGCGCACGCATACACATCATACTATATACACAACAACTACACACCAGAGAGCGTATAAAATTAAACTGACTTAAATAATTCTTCAGATACACTCCTAAACTGTGCACAGTCTGAGATATCAACAACACTTTTAAGGAGGTCATTCCATTCATGGATAGCCAAGATCAAGGGCGATTCTGAAAAATGTTTAGTGCGACTTAAGAGTAGCCTAATTTTTTGACGGTGATCATGCCGAGGGAAAATCCTATGGGGCGGAAGTAAAAGTTGACTTTGAAGGTCAGCGTTGTAATAATAAACGCTGTGAAGGAAAGTCAGTTGTGATACTTTGCGTCTATTACATAAAGGAACAAGGTCAGCTATTGTTTTTAGTGCTGTCACACTCGACGTAAAGGAATGATGTCGAAAAATAAAATCTACGGCTCTATTCTGAAGACTCAATTTTTTAATTAAATAATCTTGCCATGGGGTTCCTAATAATGTTCGCATATTCTAGTTTTGAAAGAATAAAATAATTGTAAGTTAACAATCTACCGCGAACATCATGCCAAAGTTAGAGCCGTTCACGGGGGAAGGTGGTCAGGAATGGGAAGAGCATGTCGAGATTGTGGATCAGTTCTTTATCGCGAACAACATCGTCCCAGACAAGCAACGAGCCGTGTTTCTGAGCAGCTGCGGTAGGCCAACATACTCACTGCTGCGCAGGCTGCTGGCACCCATGAGACCTTCGGAGGCCTCTCTCGCCAGAAGTCTTGAGTTGCTGACGGAGCATTACTCCCCGCGACCGTCGGTGATTGTACAACGATATCATTTCTACTGCCGCACACAAGACATCGGGGAAACCGTGAAGGAGTTTGTCGCCGGCCTGCGCCAATTGGCCGACCGGTGCCAATTCGGGGCGGAGTTGGCGAACAACCTTCGGGACCGCATCGTGCACGGCATCAGGAATGACGTGATGCGAAGGAGGCTACTGGAAGAGCCTAACTTGACGTTGGATCGGGCGGTGGAGTTAATCACAAGCATGGAAGCCGCCGCAAGAGTTGCTGAGCAGATCACCGGCCGAGCGAGCGGGTCAGCCGAGACAGCGGTGAACCACGTGACAGCACCGTCGACATCGGCGCAGTCAGTGGAAGAGCGACGCAGCTGTTTCCGTTGCGGTGGCAAGCACCGGGAATCAACGTGCAAGTTTGTAAATAGTGTTTGTTTCAAATGCCGGCAACGAGGTCATATATCAATACTATGCCAGAACAGGACAAGCCACGAAAGCAGCGACAGCAGCAACGACAAACATCGCGAAGGAAAAACGAAGCAGACGCTGAACTCGACTCAGACACCAGCAAACTGTTCGGTGCACGTCATGGAAGCTCTAGACAGTGAAGAGTCAGATTCGAGCGTCGTGGGGGACCTCTGGCCGTTAAACCCGAGCGAAATAATAGCACTACTGGGAAACGGCTGAAAAGAGGCACCAGAGTTCAAGGACGCGCCAATTTTTGCAGAAGTGATGATACAAGGAAAAACTGTACAAATGGAGCTGGACACCGGAGCTATGTTTTCGGTTATGGATGAGACTGAGTTCGAAAGACGGTTTCCAGATACCGTCATCGAACCCTCAACCGTTAAACTGCGGGGCTACTTCGGTCAGCTGGCTGCCGTAGTCGGCAAGGCGACGGTCACGGCGGAGTTTGGCGGGAAAGCTGAGTTACTACCTTTGTTTGTTGTACGAGGTGGTTCCCGGGCTCTTCTGGGACGGAACTGGGCAAGGGCTTTCAACATGCCTCTAGATCAGCTCGTCAATGTGCATCAGGTGAGCAGCACTCAAGAGTTGGCAGGCAGATTTCACTCCGTCTTTTCTGGAGGATTAGGGACGCTGAAAGGAATGAAAGCAACTATCAGCGTACCGGAGGGAACCAGACCCAGGTTTTTCCGACCGCGAACTGTACCTTTTTGCGTTGCAAGACCTGGTAGCGCAAGAGTTGCAACGCTTACAGCGCGACGGGATTTTGACCCCCGTACGAACGTCAGAGAGGGCGGCGCCTATCGCACCTGTACTAAACAAGGATGGTAGGATACGAATTTGTGGCGACTTTAAACTCACAGTCAACCAAGTGGCTATTACAGAAGTGTATCCGGCGCCGAGACTGGAAGAGATGTGGGCGAAGCTTGCTGGGGGAAAACGTTCTCTAAGCTAGATCTCCGCGATGCGTACCAGCAGATTGAACTGGAGCTGGCAGTTAAGAAGTTTGTCACAATTAACACGCAGAAAGGACTCTTTCAATACAACATGCTGCCTTTCAGAGTAGCGTCGGCTCCCGCCATATTTCAAAAAGAGATGGAAAATCTTCTACGAGATTGTAACGGCACCATTGTCTATTTTGACGACATCTTGGTCACAGGGGCAACAGAAAATGACCACGGCCAGAATCTGAAGGCAGTCTTAAAGAAGCTATGTGAGGCCGGGTTGAAACTCAAACTGGCAAAGTGCTCACTTTTCCAAAGAAGTGAGGAATGTTTGGGACATATTATTGACGCTGAAGGAATTCACCCCGCACCCAAAAAAATTGAAGCGGTAATCGAGGCGCCAGAACCCTCGAATGTCAAAGAATTGCAAAGCTACCTTGGATTACTGAACTTTTACCGAAAGTTTATGCCAAACGTGTCATCGGCGTTGCATCCCCTCCATAAACTGCTGAAAAAAGGGGAGCCCTGGAGTTGGGGTAGTGAGGAACTAGCGGCGTTTAATACAAGCAAAGCGATGTTGACGTCTGTATCAGTGCTAGTGTATTATGACCCGAGCCAGCCGGTGGTACTATGCTGCGATGCGTCACCATATGGTGTTGGTGCGGTATTGGCGCACAGAACAAGTTCCGGGGAAGAAAGGCCAATTGCTTTTGCATCCAGGCGTCTAACCGCAGCTGACTGCGTCTAACCGCAGCTTAGAAGACCACAAGCCATTGTTAGGTCTTCTAGGACATGATCGGGGTATCCCACAACAGTGCTTTCCTCCAGTGCTTCGATGGGCGTTAACGTTGAGCGCTTACTGCTATCGACTGGTATATCGACCAGGGGTCAATCTAGGAAATGCGGATGGGCTGAGTCGGCTGCCACTGCCTGTATCCTCGTTCAAGGACCACGTGGCTGGGGAAGTGTTCATGCTGGAAAAGGCATTTCCGTCGTTGTTGTCGGCAGCAGCGGTAGCACAAGCTACAAATAAGGATCCCATAGTGTCGACAGTACGAGAGGCTTTGTGGTCTGGGAAGCGTCTGCCGGAATCTGCTGATTGGAGGACGTTCTCATGTCGACTTGAGGAATGTTCAGTGCAGGACGGCTGTGTATTGTGGGGTTGCTGAATAGTAGTACAAACATCACTAAGGCCAGCGGTGTTGACCGTGCTACACGAGACACATCCGGGTATTGAGAAAATGAAAATGGTCGCTCGGAGCCATGTTTGGTGGCCAGCCATAGACGAGGCTATTGAAAACAAAGTAAATAGTTGTACCATATGCCAAGTTCACCGGCGGGCACTGAGGTCGGTGCAACAAACACCATTGCCATTCCCGGAAAATGCATGGTCACGTCTACATGTCGACTTTGGAGGGCCGTTTCAGGGCATCTATTTGTTGGTGCTAGTTGATGCATTCTCCAAGTGGGTGGAAGTGCACCGGGCGCCCTCACCATCGGCTAAAGCCACAGTGGAGTGCTTGAGATCAATCTTTGCCACACACGGCCTACCTGATGTGGTCGTCAGTGATAAAGGCCCGGCGTTCGTCAGTGCGGAATTCAAAAAATTCCTGGCAAGAAATGGAGTTCGTGCTATCACTATTCCACCGTATCGCCCTGCCTCAAACGGCGCTGCAGAGAGGGTGGTACAAACGATAAAAGAAAAGCTAAAGAGAGCTAAACCAGGATGTTTCGAAGTCAGGATTCCAAGAATTCTTTTTAATTACAGAACGACGCCACATCACCTGACTGGACGAATACCAGCAGAGTTGTTGATGGGGCGACGCCTAAAAACTCCCCTGGACCTGCTGCACCCAGATCTCCGAGTCAGAGTAGGGTTCAAGCAGCTACAACAGAAAGAGCGAGCGGACAAATCTGCAAGAAGAGACGGATTACCACAGCCTGGTGATCGTGTCTGGGCTCGAAATTTCAGACTAGGAGATCGTTGGGTCCCTGCGATAGCTGAGCATGTCCAACCAGTGCATCGTCGGCACGAGTGATGTTGGAAGAGGGCGGTACCTGGAATCGCCATGGGGATCACCTGAGGCAACGAACGCCAGTCCCACCACAAGACACCTTGGATGTGCAGCAGCCATTGGAGAGTGCACAAGACAACATGAATGTGCAGCCACCATTAGAGAGTCTAGTGAACATGCCTCTTGGACAACAAACTTTCATGCGGCCCGTAGACAGCGTAGCTAGGCAGAGACCATTAGGCAGTGTGGTAAACCTACCTAGTGAGCGTGTGCGTGACATGGGTGGCTCTTGTGCGTCTAGAGCCGATATACAGACTCCGAGTGAGGTGCGGGAACGCTCAGGACAGGATGTGCAGTCGGAACCTTTGAGAAATGACACTTTGAAACGATCAACTAGACAGCGCAGACCATCGATACGGTACTCTCCGTGATTGACACTGTGAGTTGAGGGGGAGGAGTGTGACAGTTGTAACAAAGGAGCTGCAGGTGACTAGGGCGGTAGCCGCACGTGAAGGGACTAGCTGGCGCAGAGCCGGAAGAAGAGAAGGACGACGGGGCTACGAGGGGCTTGGCAAGTGCTGCTGTTCCGGCGAGTTATAAACCATATTTTGTTATCTTAACAATATTGAGCGATGCAATCCTGATATCTATGGTACACGAACCGCGTTTTTATCAAAATATCATTTCTGAATCGGCACTGACAGCGCAGCATTAGGCATTTTCGCCCTATTTGAAAATGATATTAAAAGAGAACGGCCTCCATTTTCGGCTATAATTTAGGGGATCTATTTTATTTCACCGATCAACGAGAAATTGTCAAAAAAAGAGAAGAAAACAATTACATACAGCCGAATAATGCGACAGTGTTAAATCACGCACCAATTGCTCTAAACGAAAATCACCATAATGCATTTCAGACGAGCTATAGTCAGTTCCAGGTTAAAATAACATTTTCGAGGGAAAGAAAATCTGGGGAGGAGAAAGCAAACGGAACGCTGGAGAGGGAGGATTCCTCTTCTCCTCTGCAGCATTCCGTTTGCTTCCTCGTCCCCAGCCTTCCTTTCCCTCGAAACCTTTTTTTAACGTGAAACTGTCTGTAGAACACGCAATTTAGTTAGTGATGAAAATATGACAGTGAGATTTTCGCTATATCACCGCGGTGCCAGTACGGTGGTCGGGGGATTAGCATAACGCCCGAGCTTATCGCTACTTTAATGCGTCCTACCGCGATCCTTTCTTCTGTTTTTTCTTAGCTCGGTGGAAAATCTACGAACTAATAACCGTAATTTCCCTATTGAAAAATCCACCAGACCGGTTTGGTGTGTCCTAGTGTTTTCTGACGTAAACATCAGACCGGCCTGGTGTGTTCTGGTGCGCACATCAGACCAGCCTAACGTGTTCTGTTGTCCCCACCAGAACACGTTAGGCTTGTTTGGTGTGCCCATCACATCATCCTAGTGTGGTCTGATGTGCACATCAAAACACACCAGGCTGGTCTGATGTGCACAACACAGCACACCAGAATGGCTTGATGTGCACACTACGCCACACCAGACGGGTCTAATGTCCACACCAAGGCACACTAAACTGGCCTGAAGTGCACACCAGGGTGCCTCTGGTGAGCACACATTACGGATATATGTATGGTGTTGAATGAAAACATGTTTTCTTGTAAAATTATATAAGATGTACAGAGCTCAAACACCAAATTGGATTTTATAAGGTGCTTAATTGAAGGGGCGATGCAACGATTCACTTCAAATAATATGTACTTTGCATAAGCATGTTGGCACAGTGTAACAAACGTTGACCTATATGCAATAGCCTGATGGAAAGAATACAGGTTTGCTTCGTCAATAATCGTCAGCAGCTTGTCATCAATGAAAACTTGAAAATATTTCAGTCGGCATTTGACATCATCAGAGGCCGTAAACATGGGTTCCGCAGGCTCCAGAAAACACCGGTCTTCTTTTCCCCAGTCAAAAACTTGCGTCGGTGACTTTTGCTTCTTTCTTGACGTTGACAGAAGTGGACAGGCGGGTGTTCTGCCTTCAGTTTCGTTATCGCTTGGAAGTTCTGTTAGGCCCTTCGTTGGCAAGTTCTCCTCGTCACTGTCACTCACTTCACTATCACTAGGTCCCGCATCAGACACTGTTCCACTTTCTGGAATCAAAACCACACAGGGACGATCGCGACACCGTGTCTGGTAGAAAGATCCCGATGGAATTTCCTTCAGGCAGCAGTAGAATACGAAGCCTAAAAGAAAAGAGCACCACGTCAAATTCTACCAGAAAACAGGGATGTACTAAACCACGCCAAACAGGAAGCTTTCTCCCGACACTTAAAGCCGATTCCTCGTGCACAGGTATGTAAAATTCAGAGTGAACGCCCGCCCCTAAAGGAAACTACTGAAACACTGCCAAATCTAAGCACGGAACGGAACACCACAGAAATCACAGAGCTACTATGCGACTCCTCTCTTAAGACAGTTTCACATGCAGCGAATGTGCGAAAAAAAATCGGTGCGACAGCCGACGCAGCGAGTGCGATCGCAATGTTTGGTTTCACATGCTCCAACAACCGCGCGATTTCTGTCGGAGCGGCTGGCGCTTCGGACACGGACGCGACGCGTTTAACTTTGTCTAAAATACAACAAAAACGTCTTAATAAGCATACATGTTTTAGGAATGCAATATGTAATCAGAAATTTATATTAACGAAGCATTAAATCAGAAGCTTTTATGTGCCTACATTTATTTTCGCGGATGAAAGCTGGCTAATGAACGGCTGATTGACGAGAAAGCGATCGCACCGGCTCTGCGGCAAAATACCAACTTGGTGGAAACCAGTTGCAGAGCCGCTGCGACAGTGCGACTGCGATTTTAATCGCACGTATACTAGAAATCGCACCGATTTCGGGCGAGAATCAGAGCATGTGAAAGAGCCTTCGCATATCTACTATGTACTTTTTTTTCCCCCGACCTTCATACGTTTCAGGGTAAAATACGTCAGCGCTATGGAATCCAGAACTTGTAAAAATTCAAAATTAGCATATTTCAGAGCAAAGTACTGCTTGCCTTTGTAACAGCAGGTCGAAGTGCGTAGCACGGCGTGGACGATACGCATCTTGGGCGCCGCCATGCACATCGCAGCCGACGGAGCGACGGAGTATCTGGAAACCCCTCGCGGCGAAAAGTCGAGACCACGAAACCGAAACCAGAAAATGTATTTCCTAAGATACGTTAAACATTTTGCATGAGTATTGCTTTGGGTCCCAAAAACACTATTTTTATATTGAATGTGTCCTAAAAATACACAAACATTTTTTTAAGTACCTAAAAGGGTTAATAAAAATAAAAACGAAAGGAAAACTTTAGTGTTGCTAGAAGTGCTAGGAATCGTCGGCGGCGTCTCTGCACACTGCGCAATTTGCCCCGCCAGCGATCTGCTGAGTGCGAAGGAAAAAACGGTCGTGGGAGAAAAGGTAAGGATTAAGGATATTTCTTTGTTTCTTTTTATGCTTGCTGCATTACCATGTGGGGATTTCGCATTATTAGGTCTGCTGAAACACTTGTAGCTTTATTTTCAGTGAACGATTCGAGCCTGAATGTATAGCTTTACAGAAGAAAAATTTCCGGGCGGCTATCAGTTCGAAAGTCTTTGTCACCCAGCATTGCTAGCCGGCAAGCATATTCTAGAGTTGTCATTTGGACACCAGTTTGAGTTGTCTTCATCACTTAGGGGGTCTCTCTGTAATAATCGCCGCGCGATCGGCATGTGCTTCGCTCGTCTCCCAGGGAGTGACACAATACAACGAGAAGATTGCGAATCGGTTTACTATACTTCCCAGTTGTCCGTCTTCGAGAGCCGGCACTGCGGCCCGCCGAGCCGGGTTGTCGCCCGTCATTCAGAGCTCGCAGTCGCTGTCCGTGTCCAGGCCTGCGGATCGTCCTCCCCACGCCAGCGCTGCGTAGGCAAGCTGTTCCGGGCTATCAGAGCCAGAGTCTCGCTGCGGAACCACTCCGGGATCGTCATGGCCTAGGTCGGTGTGGCAAGGGCTCGCCGTTTCCGCCGGTCCTGATCTGAACCTCGCTTGCGGAACGCTCCAGGAGTCGCCATGAGCCAGACCAGCCAGAACGGCTCCATCGTTCCTGCGCGGCCCCAGCCTGGTGCGGCACACTCTTCCTGTTTCCTCGCGCTCGCCCCCGGCTAGAAAATGTGAGTAATTAGAAACATACTCTGCGTGCTAGAGGACAGTATGCATTCATATTAAAAATAGCGCAAAAGAGACGGGACAAAAAGACGAAGAAGCACACAGGACAAACGCTAGACAAACTATTTTTAATATGAATGTCCACTACCAACTTGCCCAGCAGACCAAGCTTTTACAAGACAGTATGCACGTTACAATGGCTGTACCGTGATATGCAAGCCTGGTGTGAAAAGGTGACAGGCAACAAGGTGCACATTTGAGAAGGATATTTATGCTTCACTTGAGCTTTTTCTAAAGAAAAACTTACGCATCCTGTTTTCTGCATGCCGTCACATTTGTTACCAGATTCAGCGTTAAATTTTGTTGCCGAAACAAACAAAGCTTTATGTGCTGCGAAAATTTACTATTTGAGAACTCGCAGGTTTGGAAGGTTTTGGTTACGACCACGCGTGTGCCGAACGGCTATGCGCACATACAACTACGACTGCCGGGACGGGCCTTTCGCTTCTTGAAGGCCTGGTCGCCTGATTCTGGACGTCACAGCGAAGCAACAATCGGCCCAATCGTTCCTATTGTATTTCCCTATGTGGTGTCTATAGTCTGTTGCAACCTAACAACGAAGGGCGAGGGTAAGACGGGCCGGGGAGGAGGAAGCAGGCGGAACGCTAAAGAGAGGAGGAGGTTTTCCCCTCTCTTCTCCAGCGTTCCGTCTGCTTCCTCCTCCCCGACCCGTCTTACCCTCGCCCTTCGTTCTTAGGTTGCAATGGACTATAGTGACTCGTAGAACAACTTGTATAAAATTGTTATTTTGCTGAGTAGTCTGCAAAACAAGTTCGTCAGACCACTTTCCAAGCCTGCACATCTATTTTCGTTCACTTCAACAGCAACAATTACTGTAGAATTTACTTACCTGATGCATCACACTGCAATGATCCACTTCTGTTGCCGTGTCACTTCCGAAGATC
The DNA here is from genome assembly GCF_016920785.2 of Ixodes scapularis. Lineage (NCBI taxonomy): Eukaryota > Metazoa > Arthropoda > Arachnida > Ixodida > Ixodidae > Ixodes > Ixodes scapularis. The sequence continues at coordinate 77,293,250 of NW_024609857.1, forward strand.
TCGAGGGGAAGCGGTATAGTTTGACGCTTAAGTCGCCTTCGTGACTGTGACAGTCTTTCACGCAGCAGTAGCGACATTTATTTTTTGTGGGAACCCTATCGAACCCCAGCGGGTTCCTGTGGCATCTCACCTACTCCTATAAGAGTAGGCAAGATGCTACAGAAACCCGCTGGGTTCATGGAGACGTGAAGCCGGGACTTACTTTTAAGAAGAACGGTTCCCAAAAAGGCTGACGCAGATCCAAAATGCCACATTCACACTTGGTTTCTAAATGCACCCGCCTGCAGTCCTTGCGATCCGGGCTGTCCTGGCCTACCCAGTCTTTTATTTTGCAGCCGCTAGATGGCGCAATACGTAGTGACAAATTGCATTGCCGGTTAATATTTGGGTCACTTGAAGTGAGGGGAGTGGGTGGAGTGGAATGGGGGGAGAGATTTGTATTATCGAGATTCTGCTGAGTCGTTGCCCAAGACGCCTCCGACTGTACGTTGCAAATCTTAATTTGTTTTTCATCTGTATAAAAGCAGATATTAATTTACTGACAGGATGACAGTGCTGGTGGGCCCAAATCTAATTATGTATTTGCAATCTGAACTGCTGATAATGTAGTTGCAAGTAGTGACAATCTCAATTTAGTGGAGCAAGTCAATTGATTGTTCAGGAGAGGCTCTGCCCAGTATTGTTATTCACATGCTTCAGGCCCTTCTACCGTTAAGGAAATAGTGTTTCACCCTCTTTGCACACAGGAGCAGAGGGATCAAAAGTCGCTTTTTTAGGGGCAGGACAACACTGTCATACTACTATAGCCAGACTTTTAACTCAACAAAGGTTGATGACAGAACAGGAAGACATCATTTCATGACTTCTTTATGCAGCGTAGCACGATACAGTCTTTGCTTACCTGACAGGCGAGTAGTTGTAATAACGAGAGTTGGTAAGGTTGCCAGTATCTTACATGAATAAATACTATCTTAAAGGCGTGATTTCAAAAGGTAGTGTTCATTTATTTAGTGCATAAAGCAGCCTGGCTGTGGCAACATCATAAGCAACAATACCACCTTAATGGTAGTGACCACAGCCCTTGTGTCACCTTACTAAAAGTACCGCAAAAAAGAGCTGACGTTACCTCTACAGGTTTGCATCGTCATAAATCAAGTTAAAGCGATTTGCTAATGTTCTGAAAATCCTAAAACAAGTGAAAGTGATTTACTGGTGGAGTGAAATTACGAAACATTTTGAGGGCATGCATTGCTGAAATCTCACCTTATTAGCAACTGTAGCATACATTTTGTTTGGGAATATGCAGGCTTCCTGCTATTACTACAACAAAGAAATGGGGTTCAATGTTTTGACTAACATAGCTCCTGAGCATAGGGCTAGATTGACGTTGTGAAGGAGTATTGTGCTTTATTTATACTTCTTTGCACGTCATTCTGAATATGTTGTGCGGCTATCTTTTTCTTTATTACAGCTACAGTATGTCCTAGCGTATAAACAAATCAAGATTTTTATGTTAACTCGTCGCTCTAACCTTTAATTTGCTATCCTAGGCGCTGCAGTGGCTGCTCCACTTGGTGAGGCCGTGGCCTCCTCTTGGCCACCTCTCTTTGCTGTCCAAGATGGTGAGGTACGTATCTGGGCCTACAAGACATTTTATCTATTGTTTTCACTTCATTGACTTGTTCAGGACAACAGACTAATGGCAGAAAAAAACAAGGACACAAACAGGCAGGCACACAAAAAGGCAAACACAGGTACTGACTTAAAGGTGCACCAAAGATGTTTCTCAGATTGTCTGTCCTTGGTGATAACTCATTCGACAGGCTCTAAGCATCCTAAATATCCAAGAAATTATGCTCGTTCTATTCCTATTTTCCTTCTAAAAATAAAAATAAAAGAACATACTTAAGTCTTGCCATAGGACGAGCAGGTGAACTATCTTTGAAAAAGTGTACATGCGGATGACAGTGACATCAGTGCTATCTGATAGTTGTGTCCCACAAATTACAGTTTAGCAGTGCCAATAATACCTATCCAGAGGTTAGCTGATACATCAACCGTGGCAATATTTGATTTACTTTATGTCCTTCCTTCATGTTAGTCAGATCAAAACCTAGGTTGCACTGTTCTAACTTTTTCCCATCTCACTGAGGTATATCATAAAGAGCAGGGGAGACAATGGCCAAACCTGTCTGAGATGTCTTTTTATTGCTGCTGGTCTTGTAGTTTCGGCTTCCCATGTTATAATCACCCCTATTCTCCATATAAACCCATTCTAAAAACTTAACCGAGGTTCCCTCTAGCCCATATCCCTTCAATTGGTTCCAGAGTTTTTCCTGATTCACATTGTCATATGCCCCTTTGATGTTTAAAAATGCTACCCATAATGGCCTTTGACTTGTCATTGCTATCTCTATGCACTGAGTGATTATGAATACATTTTCATCCAGTCGTCTACCTTTCCTGAAACCATTTAAGCTCCCCCAGAATCTGTTTTCTCTTTGCCCATTCTTCCATTCTTCTTTTTACAATTTGCATAGCTAATTTGTATATTTCTGAAGTTACTGTGATTGGTCGGTATGATTTGACACTGTCTTTTTCTCCCTTGCCCTTATATAATAATCTCATCCTGCTCAATTTCCAGTCCACTGGGTACCTCCCTCCCATAAGTATCTGGTCAATCACCTGCCTTAGTTTCAATTTGCTTGTTTTGCCTAGAACTTTTATCAATCTCATTGGTATGCCGTCTGGACCTGTTTCAGTGCCAGCCAGAACCTTTCCTTCTACTTTTTTCTCATTCCTCTGTGGTCCTTTCCTCTTCCTCACTATGATCCTCCGCGTGTGTTGTGTAGACGCTACCATTCCCTACGACCTGATTTGATTCTAACTCCGAAAATACTGCTTCGATTGTATGTCTAATGTATTCTCCTGCCTCATCCCCTTCTACCTTTGTCCCTTCCTGTGTTGTTAGTGCCTGCTGGTACGCCTCGGTCATTTTTCCCTGTGCACTGATATGTTCCCAGAATCTTTTTGCCGCATTCCTATCCTTTTGGCTTATCTCTATCATCCACTGGACCCCTGCTCTCCCAATTTTGGCCTGTATTAGTGCTAATGTCTCCTGCTTTCTTTCCTGAAATTCCTCCCATTTTGTCGCAACTTCGGCTAGTGTGGCCCCCTTTTTCTTTGCCCATCTGTGTTCTTTAGATGTCGCTTGGCGTCTCAATATTGCTGCCTTAACCTCTTTATCCCACCACCTTTTGGGCTTGCGTTTTAGTTTTCTTCATCCTTGTTTGATTCAATATTTCTCTAACTTTCTTTTGAAAACACTTAGTCTTCATATGTCCATTCTCTTTCCGGTTGCTTGGATACAATGTTCTCGATCTGCTTAGACGCCTCTTGTAACTGTTTAACATTTAAGTTATTCCTACCCTCTTGTTTTTGATTTTGCATTTCTGGTTTTATTGTGCCAAATCTGATTTTGATTCTCTTATGATCGCTCCCCAGACCTTAGACCTACATACCTCCTAATCTGTTGTATATTTTACGCGACATTAAACAGTAGTCAATAGTCGAGTGCGAGTTCTTTCTTTCCCGTGCTATTTTTCCATCACATTTCACCTGAGCGTTAACCCATTAACATTAACCCATTAACCTTTGCAGAACGCCTCTAACGTCCTCCCTGTTGTATCTGTATGTCCATCAAAGTCTTCCAAATATGCCTTCACGTCCCCCAAGATAAATATTTCCTTGCTAGTGCCAATTTCCCTAACGTCTCCTGATATACATGTCAAGTGTTCTGCATTTTCCTCCCCTGCATCACCGCCTGTTTTTAGATAAACAAAACCCAGGGTTGTGTCCAAACGCCCAATATTGCCTTACCCACATGTGTTCCCTGCAGCCCTCTCGTTCCCTTTCCCATTCCTGAACCTTAACTAACACCCCAAATCCCCCTCCCTTGTGTTCCCCATTGGCCCGGTTGCATCCCATCCAATGATATCCCGGTATGTATGGTCGTTCTTCCATATCCCTCAGATATGTTTCTGCTAATCCATACACTGCAAAGTTGTCGCTTTCTAATCGCTCCTCAATCTCCTCCCACTTTATTCTGTTCCTGCCCTCCTGCGTGTTTATGAACGCTGTTTCTTTTTCCTAGTCCTGCAAGGCTTCCTCTCACCCTCCCAAACCCTCCCCCCTGTATCTACATTTTGGCCCTCATTTACACCGGCGCCCTCAGGGCTTTGGGGCTCCGCAAAAAATGTATGATGTGGCATCCAATCCTATCGCCTACCGTGCTCCCAGTGGTTCCACTGTAGTAGATGCCCATTGTAAAAGGGTCGGAGCGAGCTTCGTGCACCGCCCTGTTTACTTTCCTTACTCCATACTCAAATCGTCGGCTCAACCCCCTTATCACCCGGTTAGCTTCCACCACCCACTTCTCTATCTGTAAATACTGTCCCCAGACCTCTGGGACGGTGCATATTTGCACATGCACAGTCTCAGAGACGTCCCTCAGCTTACGTAACCCCAACTCTGTCTGCCTGGCGAGGTTCTGGCTCTGTCCCTTTAACACATCATTTAGTCCTGCGTGTACAAACACTAGGTTCTCTCCTTCCCTGTTTTTCCACACCTCCGCCTTCGCTTTGGCCATAGCATCTACCATGCACTTTCCTGACTGAGCCATACGGTTACCCTCCCATCCCCTTTCACTCTGTCCAGCAGCCCCTCCTTAACCCTTGTTATGTTTGAGTCTTTTACCACCAGCACCCTCTTAACCCCCGACTGCCTGTCTTCACCCCCTCCAGCTCTCTGTGCTTTTTGTGCCTCAAGTTCTGCTGCCTTTCTCAAGCCCTGCTGTACTGCAGTACTATACAGCTGTGCAGGCTCCTTTCCTACAGAGTCAATCACCTCGTCACTATTTAACTGGCCCCCTTTGTCTGCCCCCCCCCCCCCCTCGCCGTCTTCTCTGCCACCTCACCCTTTTTCTTATTAACTACTCCTGTCAGTTGCTGCACCATCTCCTCATACTTCTTCTTATGCTCTTTCAACTCCGCCTTCCACTCTTCCCTAAGCTCCCCTACCTGTCGCTCAACCTCGGCTCTCTGTTCCTGTTATCGTCTCAGCTCTCCCGCCACGCTCCCTACCTTACTTTCCCATTCCCTGGTCATCTCCACCACATCCGCTTCGGCCCTCTTATTCATATCTCCGACCTGCGCCTCGAGCTGAACCCGCTTCTCCCGCTCTACCCGTATCTCCCACTTCGACTCCTGAACCGTATCCGCCCATTCCCTTCCTATTCTCCCAAAACCAAGTTCTACCTTCTCGCAACTCCGACAGGTAAAATTGCTCTCTTCGGCTTCTGGTACAGTTTTGAGCTCCAACTCCATCATGCAGCACCAACGGCCACACTCTTCAGATTCTACATCGGGTCCCCCTTTTACATTAGCCTGCGCATTTTTCTTCCTTCGCATATTCACCATTGCCTACGGACACACAGCGCGACCTCACGAAAAATATCGCACCAAAACCAAAAAAGCCTGGGTAACGTCTCTGTCCACAAAACCAACTAGCCCGCCAAAAGTTTCAAACGTACAGGTGGTTTGGTCTTGTGACCCTACCTAAAAAGCCTGCTGTAACCCAACTATCCTATCGCTACTTTAAAAGCTGCTTTCTGCTACCTCGTAAAACCACCAGAGTTAGAGCAAAAATGCTTTACAGCAGGGTGGTAAACCTGGAGGATCAACCCCAATGGGGTGTGCCCGCGCAACACCACCAATGAAGCAGATCCAACAAGCAAGCCTATCCTATCGCTACTTTAAAAAGTGCTTTCTAGTACCCATAAACACACTCGCAACTAAACTAAATACACCAAATATTGCTTAGCTTCGCAGGAGCTCTGGAAAACACGTCCTCTTTGTCAGCTGGTAAGCAGCTGACTGGTGAGACATATTGATGCCTATTTCGGAACACAGAAAGGGAAGGTAGTGAGCTTTGGTAATAGCACACTCATTCGTGTTTTCTTTTTCATGTCTTGTCGTAAAGTGGAGCCAAAGGTTTTTTTGTTTTTTTTTTCACATTGCTCGGCTGCCCGACGTTGCAAATATTTGTACAAAACATGGGAGTGCACAGCAGTATACTTCCTTCATACTTGGCAATGTCGAATTTAAAAATTGTCAAATGGTTCATTAAAGTCAAGCTTTCATGAAACAATTTTTTTATATCATTATTAGTATTTGATGTGTACAGCAATAATGGACCTCCTTTCTTAATGCATATTCCAAAGCTGAAATTACTTCTCTTAAAGGGGCGCTCGGGAGCTTTCTAAGACGGCCTATTTATGGCCGTAACACATTCTATGTGCTCTAAGCATCCCAAATATTTAAGTTTAAATCATGTGCAGCTTAGTTCACTAATAAAAATGTGATAAAAGAAAGTGAATCTCAGACATAGAAATGGCGGCACTGAACCCGGCCGAATGTAGGTGAGGAACGAACGGGGCTCATCAGACAATCACAAGCGATAGCTTCATGTCCGGACAAGCAGCCGACCAGCCCTGCTTGTCTGCACAAGAGGCCCTCGCTTGCAATCGACTGACAAGTGTCTTTCGCCGTTCCACCCTATTCGCCTTGATTCGGTTCAACCGCATTCGCTATCTTTGATCACATTTTTTAATAGTGAAATAGGCCACACATGATTGTAAGTTTTGGACTTGTGGGATGTTAGAGCACATAGGTTGAGTTAGGAACATAAATAGGCCATCCTGGAATACTGGAGAGTGCCCCTTTAATTTATTTCATTTTTTTATATATATCTACAGTTCAGCATTTCAGTGAAACAAAGCAGGAACATGATTGCAGACGAAAGTGGAGAGTCCATTTGTGTTGCCTGTATTTCTCCATTTTTTGTGCATTTTCTTGAAAGTGTTACTCACTGCAGATTCATCTTGGACCTGGCATCAAAATGCGAGAGGCAGCATTTACACACGCCGTGGAAACGGCTGCCACTCCTGGCCGCTCTCTCAGAATGGTCAGCCAATCACTGTAGAAGCCTGCGGAGCTCTTGGACAAGGGTGTGTCAGGGCAAGCCTGCAGGCGTCTCCTCTAGGAGGGTGTGGTGGGAAAACAGCCCCTACCACACCAGGTGGGTATTTCTGATCAACCTGGAAGGGCACAGCACCTGTTGTGGCTGCTGTGCTTAGCTCTGAACAAAAAAAAAAATTTGGTTATGGGAATATTTATACAGCGTGTAGTTGGTCTGCCATTAAAGTTGCGACGAGTCATACGCTGTAGATGAGCAGCGTGTGACTCGTCGCAACTTTAATGGCAGACATAATGTTTGTATAGTGTGAGTTATGATTTACTATGATTTGAGATTTTTATGAACCTATTGTTGATTTTGCCTTGTCCAGCAGTGAGAGGCACTAAGGGGTCAGACAAGGTGAATGTGGACAGAGAAGGAGAAATGCCACTTGGGGTGCAGCGCTTTCTTTGCTCACTGGGAGCGAGGCCACAATGTTCGAACTGCAGTCAAACCTGATATTATCGAACCCGGTTAATTTAAGGGCACATGGTGAGGTAAAATTGAAAAAAAAAAATCAATTTTAGTTTTTTTCGCAATTTGAAAAGTTTAGCTCTTTCTGCACATTTTCCATTGTCCCAGTGTTTTTGGAAAGCTATATTTCGGGCTGAAAATCACTTCTTCCGAAAGCAAGTAGCAGGTGACTACGCCTCCTTTTGGGATACGCTCCCTGTTTATCGATGAATTCTCCAACAAAACAAAATCAACACAAGACCTAAAAGCTTGTCCAGTAACAGATAATCTAAAAAAATTATTTTGAAACTATTGCATAGCTTTTTTCCAACCAAGACAATCACGAGACGCTGTGCACGTTTTTCCCAGGTGTGTAACGTGTGTACATTCAAGTGTTTGTGTTTTCATAACGACAAAATGGCGCCATTGAATGCTGTTCCTTTATTCAATGGTGGCAGCATTGCACAAGCCAATGTTTTGAAGTTTTGTGGATGGAACCCTGTTTGGAAAGCCATCAAGTGGCTGAGGGAAGTTGACATCACTCTAATATACTTTACGGACCAAGCGACATGGCAGGTCACAAAAGAGGCCCGGCAAGCAATGCGATAAGCCTAAAGGCGAAGATATGACTTTAGCAATGCCTTTCAAGCTGGCGGCTATTGAAAAAATGACTGTAAGGCTGTTGGTGCCAATAGAAATTCGTTATTCACCAGTTTTTTTACTTTAAACTCAATTATCTCAAAACAGTGTTTTTTAGTACATAGGTACCATTTTTTCCTTAACCTGACATTATAGAGGGTTGATTTTTTATTCCTACCACATACATGGATGTTCAAAAATACTGAACTAAAATTAAAAATGTGCACCTAGCAGTTTTTGAGTTATAAAGTTTTTAATAGATGAAAAAAACTAAAATTTCAGTACTAGAATAAAATATTTAAAAAAAAACTTATTTTAGATTGGTTCAAATAATTCTAGTTCAGTGGATAAAACACAATGTTACGAACAAAATGATATATGCATGACAGAAATACTCCTAATAGTCACCGAGAAAACTGTTCGTCAACATGGCCTCAAATGCATGGGGAGTATAGGACTTACCTTGTGCCCTTAAACTATTTGTAAATGGACCGGTAGCTGCAATACAAATGCATAGCGAAAAATGCAATTACATCGAACGAAAATTGCAGCGTCTCCCCATGGACCGATCCGCCAAGAGCGCTGTTTAGCTCTGCAAGCTGGCTTTCCCCCTACTTGAGAATCATCCTTGGGGGAGAGCCAGCTTGCAGAGAAAGCTGGCTTTTTTTCTTTTGAGCAGCCGTGTCGGCCGCCCAGGAGTAAAAAAAAGTCTTGTGGGGGGAGAGGGTGAGCCGGTAAACGAAGAAGCGGCCACTATATAACTGCAGTCGGCGTCCCTCATGATGTACAGATGCCCCTTCGAGCGTGGACAACTTTTCAAAATGTGGCGTGCTTGTTCGTTGTCAAATTCATTAAAACTTCTATAATTGCCCGCTATATCAAAGTGGTAGACGGTTTTTTGAGAGTTTGATATAGTCAGGTTTGACTGTATTATGTTGCCCACAGGTAGGCGAAATCAGATAGAACGGGGAGGCCGGGCCGAGTGATAAATTGACTGATTATCAGGCTCGACACGACATAACCTCTTGTTCACTGTTGTAGTTGTGATTTTATTATTTTAAGGTTTTTTATGAATAACTGCTTGTGTATTTCTTTTTATGCACTGCAGGTTTTATCACGCATTACCGACTTGCCGAAGCCATCATCTTAGCCATCCAGATGTGCTGGCAAAAGTGGCATGGAAGAAAAGAGCCATGGACAGCCCAGTCTGCATGAGAATGTTTGCGAGTGGTGCATGTTGGGAAAAAAATAAAATAGTAAGTTCCATTCTCTTTGTAGTTTTGTTTCATGGCAGAATGAACACCTAAACCTGCAAAAAATTAGCAGTCTTTTTGCACAATTTGCTAGCTGTTGTCATCAGCAGTCCTTTCTGCATCTAAATTATATCGTGCATGCATGACCAGGTCACCCCAGAAGACACTGGGTCGGCCGGATCACATCAGAACACGCCAAGACACTAGAACACGTCAAGACACTAGAACACGTCAGGATACTAGAACACGTCAGCACAGTAGAACACACCAGGGCGCCAGAACACGCCAAGACCCGTGTCTGAATTTCCGCTCTGATGTAAACGTCAGAAACACACCAGACCCGGGCTGGTGGATTTTTCAATAGGGTTTTGTGGCGTAATTAATTGAAATTTATTAATAACTTTTTATTAGTAGCTATGGAGGCCATGTTGGAAGTGCAATATTGAAGGCTACCACCACGGAAGGCTAAATCAATTTACGAAAGGTAAACAGAAGCCACCGGCTTGAAGATATTGGCCGACAAACTTTGCGCTGTATCGGCTGCGAAATAAAAAAAAGATGTGATATCACTGGCACACTACTGTCAGTCACAGCCCATACGGCCCAATGTTTGTCGGCGAATATCTCCCAGCCGGTGTTTACCTTCCATAAATTGGCTTAGCCTTCCACGGCGGTAGCCACCAAAACTGCTTTGTAACATGGTGGGCTTATAAAGCCACTAATTAAAAAGTTCGTTCACGGATTTTAAGAATATAAAAATTACTTTTACAAAAAAGGAATGCGCACAAAACGTAAGGGCGCAAAGTGAGGTTGTGTAACTTCATAATTGTAGAATTATCCGACACTGCGCGTTGACGACAAAAAAGGACAGGCAGAAGTAAACAAGTTTCAAATACAGCTGGAATTTATTGCCACAGAATCCACCAATATGCAGTCTGAACTAGAGATCAAAGAGAGGGGGACAGGAAAAAAGGAAAAACTCGCAAAGATGTACTCTCAAGGACCAATCAACAGTGAACAGATAATGCAGAGAGTCCGGTTATTTGTTTTTATTTATTTGAGAATACTTCCGGCCAACTTTTGAGGGAATGCTTTTGAGGGTACGTCAGGGAATGCTAGTGCGCGTACATACAGGCATGGAAATAAAACACACAGCTAACTTTTTTGTTGGCAACAAAGAAACGATCATCGATTGCACTAGCAAATGAAGCAGCAGAGACAATAGCTGTCACGCCCTGTGTTGCAACGCATTCCACTCGCACACGCTTCGAGGAAAAAATGAATATTTAAAAACATCTTTGTTGCAACGAAACTCATGGAGCAGTTTTTCATGTTTATGCCTTGTATCACGGCTATCATTATACTGCAGATACTTATCAAACTTCAAACCAACTTTATCATATATTATGTTATGCAAAAATTTCAAACTTTTTAATTTCCTTCTACATGATAACTTGGTTAGAGCGGATGCTCTAACCGGTTAAAGCGGTATCACATGTGAATCTTTGCCGTACGAATTATAAATGAGTTTAAGAGTGTTTTTTTAATGCTTTCTAACTTATCAATAAATTAACAAGTAGCGAACTGTAATTTTCACTTTACGTAAAAAAAAAGGTGAATTTAGTTTTATAACAGGTAGTTTACGGGTCATGCATACGTAAAAACGTGAACTTCAGAAAAAAAAAGAAACGACACAATATTCTTGCATTGCGTAATTGTACAATAAAGAATCATCCACTTCAACTATTAAAAAAAGATCCCCCTCCCACACGCAAGTAGGAGGGGGTCATCTTCTTACGTTCTGTAAATTATATTACAACATTAACGCTAAAATTAGATTATTTGCAGGTGATTATATGAAATACTGGGAAATCAACTCAACCGATAAGTCGGTTACAACACTAGAAGGTAGGGCGAGGTAAAGAAAGGTGGAAGAGGACGAAAGGGACACAACGCTGGCGAGGGGAGGGAAATTCCTCCTCCCCTCGCCAACGTTGCGTCCATTTTTTCCTCACCCACCTTCCTTTTTCTCGCTGCACCTTCTTAACCTGCAACATACTATAGTGCTAAATAACTCTCTTCAATTCATCAATAAGTGGTGCGCTGATTGGCAGATGTCCCTCAACGCGAGAAAAACTGTTTGCAGTGGTGCGCAGACCAGTGGAATGCATCATTACGAAAACTAAGTTGTCAATTTTTGTAGGCGCCCATCTGCCCGCAAAAGAAACGAGACGGCCGATCCTAAATTCAAGCGACGATATCAAGAGATAGCTGCACATCGACGGCCACCGCATCGATACACTGTTATCAGCGGATGATTGCTCGCGGCTGCTGGCAGACGGCGCATCGGGACAGCCTATCGTCGGATCTCTGAGCTATAAAAGCGCCAGTCGCTGAACAACTCTTAAACTTCGTTTCACCTTACGTACGAGTGCGGCCGATGTTATAAGCGGAAGGGCCAATCAAACAGCGCAAAAAACGCAGCGTCATGGTGTGCTCTCTGAGCTCATGGTGTGCTCTCTGCGCTAGCCGGCGCAAGAGCACCCACAGAGAGACGGCGAATACCGGCTGGTCCTATCAACTACAAAGAGCACGCCATGACGTTATGCCTTTTTCGCTGTTTGATTGGCCCTTCGGCTCATAACATCGGCAGCGCTCGGACCTAAGCTGAAACGAAGTATAGCAGACCAGCGGAAGGGATCACCACGAAAACTGTTTTAAATTTTTGCAGGTAAACTTTTTTATTCACTCACTTACTATTTGTAAGTGTGCGGGTGTGCATTTTGCTCGTCTGCTTTTTGCTTTTTGCTTTTTTTGCTTTTTCTTCTTTGTTTGGTTCTTTCACGAAGATTGCTGAAAAAGGTGACTGTCTCTCCTGCCTGAAAAAAATTGGACATGATGCTGCATGTATTTAGTGTTCGGAGTGCGCAAATTATTACCACATGCGCAAGTATTCTGGACTGACAAAAATGTAATGAATTCAACGCACGACGTTGAAATTTCCGAGTGGCAATGTAACACCTGCAAGTTGTATTCCCAACGACAGTCTGCGACTCCCGAGGTATCTCAAGGGGCGTCAAAGCTGACCCCAAAGGGGGAAAAGCGTGAGAGGTTACTAAAACCAAATTAATCTATAAGTGCACAGTTTACCTCCGTCCTTAATAGGATGTCTTGCATTGAGAGGTCTCTCGAGCCGCAGACTGCGAGGTCCGACGCGATGATGCTCAAAAGATAAAATCAGAGTAAAACAATAGCAGGAATCGAGGCAGTCATGAATGATGAGACAGCAAGGTATGAGGAATTGAATGTTCATTTGGATAATTAAGGGAAAACAATGAATGAACTAGAGTGGAAAATCGGTGAACTAGAGGGAAGGATTTCACAAAGGGAGGAAGAGGTTGGCAATCTAAGAAAGGCTATCGACAATGCAGACCTGTACTCTCGACGCCAGAATATTGAAATCCATGATAGAGTCCAACAACCAAAGGAAGATATAATGAGCGTAATTAACGGAGTGGCAACGAAGCTAGACCTAGCACCAGTGACTCCGAATGACATCGAGGCTGCCCACAGGCTAAACGCCAAAGAAGGAAATATCACACGAATCTTGGTGAAATTGACCGAGAGGCGTACAAGGAACATGTGCGTGAGAAAAAAAAACGACTCTTAGAAATTAGAACATTTATATAATTGAAAAAGTGACTCGAGCGCTGAAAAGTTTGTTGTGGTAAACCAAGACACCTGTGAAGGAAAAAGGGTACATGTATACTTGGATGAAGAACGGAAAAATATTCATAAGGCAGAAGGAGGGGGCGGCTGTAATTCAGATTGAGAGCGAACGAGACTTAATCAAAAACAGATAATCATGAAATCTCTTTTTGAATCGTTCCGTGAGTGGGACGCAAACGCAGAAAGTTCTAGGGCGGAAGTAAGTAACGGGGCTCACACTGAACTAAGCTTAATTCATGTAAATGTTAGTAGTATTTACATACATTGGGATCGATTAATCTTAATTTTTAATACGCGCCTGCCAAGTTTGGACGTAGTTATCTTGAGTGAGGTCAATGCTGATGAGGTAGGTTGCGCTACATTTTCCCTGCCAGGCTTTCATTTTTTCAGCTTGTTCCGAGAACAAAAACAAAGGTGGCGGAATTATGATCTACATAAATGACAAATGCTTACCAGAAAAAAATAGATGTTACATTTGTAGAAGCAGAAGTTCAATGGAACTTGAACTGGTATACCTACAGAATGTAGGTATACCAGTTCAAGTATACCTACATTCTGTGATGAATTGGAACAATTCCTTCATACATTTAATAACAACAAATACCTAGTTCTGGCAGGAGACTTCAATATTGATGTTCTGAATAAGAATATACACACTCAAAAATAGCGCATATGTCGGCTTTCCCGCACAATACTTGGAGAGTAAATCACCGAAACCTACGGAGACAACTCAGCGAATGACGATGCTGAAACATATGTTCAGACAAAAAAACGCAGTCTGAGTTGCGACATTAAGCAATGCAAGCGTGACGTTTTGCATTGCTTAATGTCACAACTCAGACTGCGTTTTTTCGTCTAAACATGTGTTTCGGCATCGGCATTCGCTGAGCTGCCTTCGTAAGTTGCGGTGATTGGCTCTCCAAGTGTTGTGTGGGAAAGCAGACTCACGGGCTTTTTTTAGAGTGCAGGGAGTACCGCGTTATCTTGATGCCCTCGCTTCTTTCGGTCTAGAAAATGTCATTCAAAATTATACGAGGGAGGAAGATTATGGTAATAAAATTACAAAATCATGTATTGACCACATAGTTATAAGAATTAGTAATTTGAAAACACTGTCTGGAGTCATTAAGCGACAGGTAGCTGACCATTACATTACTGTACTCTCAATATTCGTCGAAATTACTGCTGAAAATGTAGATTCATAAAGTGGGTACAAAGTTATACAAGGTACTAAAAAATCGATAACTTAATACAGTCGTTCGATTGTAATTCGTTCGATCACATTGTAGCCTATGATACTAGTCGACACCGTTTCAGGATATATATTCCAGAAGTACCAGAAAAATAAAGTTGAAGAAACGAAAACCTGAGAATGTTTGGATCAACGAGGAAATATTAGAATTGTGTGATCAAAAGGAAAGGCTTTGGAGCATATGCAAGCAAAATCCCGAGAACACAGAACTAAGAATTAAATTTCGTGCAGTGCGCAATGAAGTGACAGCAAAAATACGTTTAGAAAAAGTGAAACATTATTTAAATCAATTGACGTCCTCGACAAGACACACAAAAAAGACATGGAACTTAGTAAACGATTTAACTGGCAGAAAGTCTAAAAATAGCGTGGATGACACGATTCAGAAAAAATTGCCTGGATTACATTCTTATTCAACGTTATCAAAATCATTTAATAAGAGTTTTGTTGACTCCGTAAAAGGTATAAAAAATAGCATTTCACTGATTGGTCCCAATCCTGTCACTCCGCAGGTCAGATACTCTAGTTCGGCGTACTCACCTCAAATGACGGAGAGCGAACTATTGAGGATTATAAGTGCTATACCAATAACTAAAACACCAGGATTTTATATTAGAGTACAAAATATTTTGTATAATTTTAGTAAATTAAAACACGTTTTAATGAAAATAATTAATGACACCTTTCATACCGGAAGAATTTCTAAGGGCTTGAAAATATCTATTATACGTCCACCGTATAAAAAGGGTAAAAAACCGGAATTGGAGAGCTACAGACCCATTTTCATTCTGCCTGCATTAGCTCATATAATCGAAAAGTGGGTGGATCTAACAATGACCAGTTTTTGTAATACATTTAATTTATTTTCTAGCACGCAATATGGTTTTCGACAGCAAAAAAGTACCATTATACTTATAGAAGATTTTTCCGACTGTGTTAACGAAGCACTAGACAATAACAAGGTTGCCCTAGCGCTTTTTATAGATCTATCGAAAGCTTTTGATACCACTGATTATTCTCTTTTACTTAAAAAGCTTTACAGATTGGGTTTCCGGGGACAGTTTTAAAACTTTTTTTCAGGACTACTTTAACGACAGAGAACAAACGGTTAAAATTATGAATAATATAAAAAGTACAGCTAAAGTCGAGTGTGGTGTATCACAAGGTAGCACTTTGGGACCAATTGTATTTAACGTTTACATAAATGATTCGGGTATTCTACCACTATAAGCTTAGCTATTTCAGTATGCTGACGATACGGTGCTAGTTTTACCCTATAAAGACTATGATGATGCTGTTTTAGTCTTCCAAAGAGATATAGATGCACTAATAGGTTGGTTTAACTAAAATGCCATTTCAGTCAATTTTGCTAAAACTAAGTTACTGTCTTTCCGAAATTCTCATAAACGTGTTGATATGTGACCTAGAATTTTACTTCATTTGACACCGTGTAATAATTGTATTTGTAAACCTTTGCCATACGATAATTGTGTAAAATATCTAGGATTATAGTAGACGAGCATTTATCATGGAATCAACATGTTGAATTCGTGACTAAAAGACTACGTGGCGTTTCAGCATATTTGTACAGAATAAGAAACTTGCGCAGCGTAAAGATAAGACTACTGGCGTACAGGTCGTTATCTGAATCTATTTTACGATATGGAATCGCTTTATATGGGCACTGTTCTCCATACAAGACAAATGCAATAGACAGAATTTTAAAACATATGCTGAAAAACTTTACATACGGAACTCCGTACGGAACATTAGATATGGAAGATAAAGCAAAGAAGCTTTAAATTTTAGTTTTTTTTTTAAATTTTCATAGATGTGTTACGTTTATAAATTACTTCTATGATTCTACATTCAAGGTTCCAGTGGATAAGCCTAGGGACCTGAGACGTAAAGAAAGGTTTAAAATCCCCAGAATTTACACGCGATACAGAAAAGTTGCAGAAATCTTTTTATTCTCACTTTATTTATTGAGCTCACTGAGCCTTAAAAAAAATTCGATAAAATTGTACTAAAAAAGAAATAGAAAATTGGTGCCTCTATCATTACTTTCATAAACACTGCTTTACTCTCATCCCTGTATACTTGCCTCATAATAATTTCAATAGTTGTGTTCATTTTGTTTTGTGCCGGATTTGGGCTCTGTTCTGTTATAATGTTGGTATTGATGGCCACATTAGACCCTCGTTCGATTTTTCTTATCATGCTGCGTTGATATGTATTTCGCTGGATTGTCTGGTCCTACGCACAAGCAGGATACTACTTTCGTAGACAAGAATTATTTATATATATTTGTAAAGTGAATAAAAACATTATTATTATTATTATTATTATTATTATTATTATTATTATTATTATTATTATCAATATCACTTTATATGTGAAATATTTAACAACTCATTGAGGTCAGGAGTATTCCCCGAAGTGTGGAAGATTGCCGTGGTCGTTCCGG
The DNA here is from genome assembly GCF_016920785.2 of Ixodes scapularis. Taxonomy (NCBI): domain Eukaryota; kingdom Metazoa; phylum Arthropoda; class Arachnida; order Ixodida; family Ixodidae; genus Ixodes; species Ixodes scapularis. Next base: position 77,310,117 of record NW_024609857.1, read on the forward strand.
TTCTGAAGTCGGGAAAGAAAGGTGATGTTCTCAACTATAGACCGATTTCCCTTCTCTCATCATTTTCCAAACTCTTTAAAGCAGTCATTCATCAATTCTTGTTTTTCAAATTTCGAAACTTAACCCTCCCTAATCAGCGTGAGTTTATGACCGGCAGATCAACGTCTATAAATCTTGTTTTATGTCTACGGCATCCCATGTAGTCTGCAAGAGAGGTCAGCTAGACGCGGTCTACTTTGACCTAACCAAGGCATTTGACGTTGTTAATCATAGGATCCTTTTGTCAAAGCTCTCCGCCTACGGGGTTTGTGGAACAGTATACGACTGGTTTCAGAGCTATTTGTCAAACAGGAAAGCGTACGTTTGATTCAACAATATAAACTCTTCATTGTACGGGGCAAGTTCTGGCGTTCCTCAGGGATCCGTCCTAGGACCGCTCCGGTTCACAATTTTTGTAAATGACGTCTCTGATGCTATTTCTAATTCTTCGTTCCTACAATAAGCTGATGACATTAAGATTTACAAACAAATAGTTACTTCAGATGATTGCGCTAGGCTTTAGGAAGATGCATGTTCTTCTTTTAGATGGTGCTCAGCCAATTATCTTCTCTTGAACCGCGCTAAAACCGAGGTTATGACATTTACTCGGAAGGCAAAAAAATACATTTTTCGCATATAGTATTCTTGGTGAACCCTGTCCCGAGTATGTGCATTGAAAGATCTGGGAGTTATGTTCGATCCTAGCCTGCGATTCTCTAGTCACGTAACTAGGCTCGTTAACTCGTCTCTGCGCACGCTGGGTGTTGCCTCTCGCTTAACGAGGGACTTCAAGCATCCTTCTGCGTTTCTCACGTTGTACCGCTCGTTGTGCATGCCCCAGTTAGAATGTGCCTCAGTTGTATAGAACGGAATCTCTAAATCCAACTCATTGGAAATCGAACGAGTTCAGAAAAAGTTTATATCCATCTTTAAACATCGCTACCCTATAAAAGATGTTCATTGTTCAACTTATGACGCAACGCTAGAGAATGTTGACTTGCTGAGCCTGCACCGGCGTCGGCAAAAGGCGGACCTACGGTTTTTGTTTAAGACGTTGCATAGGTCGATTTATTCACCAAGCCTCTTGTCTGAAGTGTGCCTTAGGGTTCCACGTGTGCCTACTTGGAATTAATCATCCTTTTATATTTCCAAAAAATTTAGTCTTTCAAGCCCAATTATTACACTGACTGAGTTTTATAACCAGTACTCTGAGAAACTGGATATTTTTAACTCGTGCTACAGAGCATTTGTTATTTCTATTGAAGACCTGTCCGGCTGGTAAATAATGCGTGTGGTTCACTTTAAGATTGATTTCGGAGAGCACATACATTGTTGGGTCTGTCCTTGTGCTACTGCTTCGTATATTATTCGCTTTGAGTGCGTCTCAAACTTTTTACATTACTGCAATTCGTCTTCATTGTCAATGAGACCTAGAAATTGTATTTTGCTATCATTCAGCTCAGTGTATGTCGTGTATGGTTATATTCAGTTTCTGTATAGTGCATTGCTCTTTTGTATTTGTGTGTTTTATGTATTCATTTCCATTCAGTGTGCCAGTACCAAGACCGAAAGGTTGTTCCTGGGCACTATAATAAACATTGATTGAAGGATTGATTATTATTATTATTATGTCTTAAACAAAGAAGAAATCTAATTCTGAATTTCAGCACGGCTTTGATGATGTAACAATCTCACGCATTACTCATTGTTAATCTTTAGGCTTATTTATTACTTCAGATTTGAAGGGGCACTGAAGTCATTTTCTAAAAAGCTGTTCTTTTTATTTCCTATATTACAAAACCGCCTATTCATCTCACGGCAATAAAAACATGTGAAGTCTTTTTTTCTCGTGGACGACATGGTGTGGACCACTGAAAGCTCTACAATACGCGCAGACTCCGAATGATTTTACTATAACTGGTTTCGAAGAGAGTCAGATAGGTACACATTCAGATAAGACTCCTCTTTTTCTCCGCGGGCGAAGCCATCGCACGCAACTCGCCGACAAGCGCAATTCGTCGAACACTTCACTCAGAAGAAAATTTTCTCCTAAAAGGTCGTATCGCAATCTTTGAACACGCTTTTAATGAGGAAATGATCTACGCACGGTTGTGGTATCGGGTTTGTTCGGATGCTTAGAGCGTCTAGGATTTTGTTGCCACCACAAAAGGACGATCTCAAAATTGACTTCAGTGCCCCTTTAAGGTGGGACCTACACGTAAATCATGTAACGTTAGAGCATTAAAAAAACGCATCTACGTAAAAATAACACTCAAGCTAGCCGCCACACCCACTAAACTACTAGCAAAAACTAGTCTCGTTAGACCAACGCTAGATTATGCAAACGTCGTATCGTTTCCTCACACGAATAATATAGCTAGCTATATTATTCTTCGTGTGAGGTCTTTCGATTTTCACATTATGGCACGGGCCCCCATGTTGCGAGATGAGCCCTCGAAGGTCGGGGTCAGAGCACGGACGAGGAAGTACACTAAGAAAAAGAGGAAGACGAGCCGAAGGGCGAGAGACAGTGAAGAAAGGCGGCGCAAGACGGAACGCCAGAGTCCATCTGCTGGTCTAATCTCGCTTGGGTTCGCCCCGGCTTTTCAAGACCGGGTACTCAAGGGTCTGTCTACCACCCTTTGGGTACGTCCTGGATCTTCAAGACCGGAAAAACAAGAATCCGGCCGCTCGTCTACTTCCACCTGAGTTCGTCTCCGTTTTTCAAGACCTTGAACTCAAAGGCTTTCCCGTTCGTCCACCTCCATTTGTGTTCTTTCTGGCTCGTCGCGTCCAGGAACGCAAAGGTAAACGGGATAAGCTGCTCCGCCTTCGCGGGGTCAAGAATCTCAAGCGACCGTTCCAACCCGATGACGCAAACCTAAGCAACGTCAAGTGGTGCTGCGGATCTACCGGCAGCGTACATGCAAGTAGAGATAAATAACGTGTGAAAGGATGTTTCACATACCGGCTGAACATTTAATGAGTGCCATTTCGCTATATCCCAACCACACGTGGCTCCTTTAGTGATACCACTTTTGTAATTTTTTTGTGAATTTTCCTCGTTCCTTACCTAAATAATTCTCTAACCAAACGTTCTCGTTCTCATGTATGCAAAAAGAATTTCATAAAAATCATTACAAAGGTGGTGGACTCAAATGAAGCTATAATAAATTACTTTTGTCGACGTCGGCGGTTATCTTTGCGACATCCAAAGTAGCTTGCAATCTCATCTGGTAGAGCTTCCACTCTTGCTTCTCGAAGTATAACCTTTCGGTACCATGGAAGCGCTGGGCTCTGGTGTTCACCATGCTTCTGTCGTCGGAGCTGCTGCTGCTGTTCCTCAGGGGTCCTAGGCTCTCCTCGCCGATGGTGGATCCTCGTCAAAGGGACAAACTATTTATTTCAGCAAGAGTTGCTTTGAACAATATCTGGCCGTCAGGACAATCGGTGAGCAAACGCTCGAGCCCCGAGACACAAGAGTTCCTGCACAAGCCGATAGTGCCCGTGATGATGATCGCAGCTCTCTACTACCCAGCTTGACCTGCAAATAAATAATGACATGCTTGTATTTTGAGCGGATAGCTAAATTCTTTGTGCTAAATAGCGGGAGTTCGGGGAGCGCTTTAATATCAGCCATCGAAGAGCGCGATGCACCTCTTGAGATCCGGCGCGCCCTTGACGTCATCGTGTAATGCAGTTCCAAGTGTACGGAAGTTATGAGCCATGCCACTTGGAAGCGTCAACGCGCTGCAATTTCGCCTTTCGAAGTACCCGATGGCTGTAGTCTATCACTGGGAGATTGTGGAGCCAGCGGAGCTGCCTCGTCTGTCTGATGGCCGACCAACGCAACAAAAGCGGCGTGTATAATGACAGTAATGAGGACGCAGACGCCGCCATATCAGAAGTGGCAATAATGGCCGAGAGAGTCGGTTTAGAGCCGTATTTGCATGACACGTCTGCGTTGTCGCGGTCGTCCGTAACAGGCTAGCGCCTTGACGAAATGATCGTACGACAGGAAAGTTACGTACTTACTATAAAACCTAACAAAAAATCCGTACTCACGAAGCGAAATTATAATAAGTTATGCGTAGAATGCGATAAAATTTAACGACAGCTCTAGAGGTGCCTTACTACTTGTTTACGATTAAATTGAAATGACTGATAACATCGCTCGCTTATCACGTCACGAGAACCAATGGAACTTCTCCATTCTCTCCGAGCGCGTCCCGAATTCAAACAGCAAGAGAAAAGAAACAAGCAGTTTAAACTGAACCACGACCAACTGAATGCCGCGGAGACAAACGCTGGAACCACAGGCACTTGGGAAAAGCTACAAGATAAAGATCCCACCGACCAAGTGACCGCCAAGGAACGCCTAGCAATGCACTCCGGCGGAACGCTGCTCCGACGACCCTGGCCAAGCCCATCTTCCTACGACCGGCTGGCTTGCTCAATGGAATATGCACACGTGTCCTGTGTGGAGCCTTCGAGTTTGAATAGTTTGAGCCCTGAAGATCTTTCTTTGGGTAACGAGTCCACTATCTTTCCCTCAACGTTCCTTGTTTTCAGATGCAGCGGTGGTGAACGCTCATTTATTCTATCTCGTTTTTTTGTGTCTTATTGAGCTCAAGTAAACACAACATAGATTGCCTTCACACAACCTGTGCACGTGCCTTTTTAACATGAAACGTCAAGGTTAGGTTCCCAGATGAAATGATGCTTCAAAATGCGTAACCGGGAATTTTCCCGCTTAACAAGCGAGGGAAATGACGTCACATGACTTCACGTCACGTGACCTATACAGAAATTCAGTTTCATTACTAGAGACTAGCTGGGAAATTGACGTCACGTGGTCTCAAGCCCAAATCAGTTTCTCCTCAATTTCAGCAGGAAAAATGTCATGACATGACTTTCTGTCATGTGGCCTATAAAAAAATTCAGTTTAAGCATATATACCAATACGCATATTTAGTTTCCCCGCTAGACTTTGCAAGAAAATTTACGTTACGTGACCTACATATAAATGCAGCTTACCCGCTGCATTTAGCGTGAAAAGTGGAACCTGAAAAGTAATGTTAGCACCCACTAACTCTGGTAAATCTAGCAATCACTCTAATTAACTTGCTCCAAGTCTAACTAACTCTTAAGGTACGTTTATACTTCAACGTCACGTCGACGTGCGCGCCGTAGCGTAGCGCACACTGATACTTATTGGTCGCAGATATCGACTTCCTGGTCGCCGGCCAATGAAAGGCGCGCGTTTTGCGCTACGCTGCGTTCACTGCGCTCAACGTCAGAGTATAAACAGCCCTTTACTCCAACACTGATTCAAACTTTAACTAGTTATAACTCTAACTCTAACTGTAACTAACTCTAGCCCTAACTAGCACTTAGTCAAATTCATAAACTGGCCTCGGCTCCAAACTCCACACCAAAGTCCACTCAACTCCGGTTTTGCGCTTCATAAACCTATACCTCGATTCCAAACGCTCCTGGACTCAAGCAAATGCTCGACGTTTTGCTCGAAATTTTTAATCTAGCTCTGGCGCTGCCTTAAGAAGTTCCTCGACTTGAGTTTGGTGTGTCCTGGCGGCCGACGAGTCACTCGCGGAGTTGGTGCACTTCATTCTTGATTGACGACACAGGCGTCAGTCTAACAAAGGATGTGCCAAGGCGGTGTTTAAGGGATCGCCTGAACCCGCTGAAACACTTCAGTGATAGCGAATTTCTTGTGCGGTACCGCTTCACGAAGGCGACCGTCACGAGCATTCTGCTCTCTGCCGCTGGAGAAGAGCGCGAGTATTCAGGGCCTGCCGCCCTCACCGATGATGCAGCTCCGGGTTACTTTGGGCTTTTATGGTGCCGGGACGTTCCAAGTCGTTACGGGAACCCTGTGAACATGCCGCATCCGAAAGTTGCCGCATCGCCTGGTAGCGGAGCGAGTTTCCCTCGACCCCTTGCAGGGACCTTGTTCACCCACTCGGTGAAGTTACCGGACCACGCGGCTAACTTTAACGCGTTCGTGTGGGGCTGCTGCGGAATTAATTCCCCTGGTGTGACTGGGTACAGTGATAAACGGATCCGACGGTCGCGATCTGGAAATGTTCTCGAAACAAAAATAATAATTCTCAATCAACGTACAGGTCAGTTCACTCCTGTTTGTCTTGTTAATAGTGCCAAACTTAATTAATCAAACTTTTTGCTGAGCTGCGGTATTGTAAGTCTAAACTCAGACGTAACAATATCATTTCAAACTTCATAACAAATTTGTATTCTGCGAAGGTTTGCACGATTGAGCGTAAGGTACTCGCGTTCATCTGAAACAAGAAATGATGTCCCTTAGCGAAAACTAAGACGTTTGAAATATACCACATTCTAATTTGAGTGTATTTGAAGTACAATTCATAATTCTAAGTACACAATAAGTAGACCAAAATATACACTTCTTTTTTTTCTTACTTAGTACTAAAATGTATTTCTGAAAATCTTTTAAAAATACCTTTAATTAGACTACATTTGAATTTCTCTTCATGCGTTCTGAAATATGTAAATACTAAATTAGTAGGCCCAAAATACCTTTCACATAGATTTTTTTTAAATATGTATTTTTTTCGTGCAAAATATACTCTAACCCTAATAAAATGGCAGCGATGAAAAATATGTGCAGAATACTCTTAAAATACCTGGAAATCGTAAATAGTGTTGTGTTATGCTCTAACTATCTTTTGAGTGCAATAGTTTGGTAGTCTGACTTAAACTACCAAAGTATTGAAAAGCTCGCCTATCAGAAGTTCACTTCAAGCAGATTTGGAGTACACTGAACTGCCTAAACACAACATTTGATTAGTTTGTCAATTGAGTTCTGCAGCATCGCACTGATAAATCAGCCCAGTTTATGTTATTGTTTCTTTTTTTTTTGTATCAAGAACAGACCTGAGTAGTTTCTTGCGCACCAATCACAAACGGGTTTCGGGAACTGCAACCACAACACTTGCTGATACTGGAAAGCTTCAACAAGTGCTGTGAGCAGATATGTTTGGCGTGTAATTGTGTTAGCACAATGTTAGTTCACTGAATGCGTATAATCACCATTGTACGTAATGTGAGCAGTGACTTTAATATAGTGACGTTAATGACCATATTAAATAGGCAACTAGTAAAGAAAAGCAAAATAACTATTTTAAAGTGAAGAAACTAGCTTCACTGGCTTCATCCTGGGTGGTGCTACGCAGAGAAGATAAATGTTTTGCTAGGAGCCGCTTTTATGGCTATTGTTTTAGCGACTGCGCCGAATCATTATTAGCAGTATTAATGCTTGTGGTAAGAGATATCGTCCACGAAATTCGAAACACTGTGTCCCCTTAGACAGACTCCCGAGGAGAATATCGAATTCTTGGAACCTTAATAAGTGCAGAGCTGGTCACAGGCCAAATGATTACCTTCAATATGTAGGCAATATAAGGCTCTAGAGCAGTCAACGGGACTGTCGTTCAGGTGTTCAGTGCGTCATGGTGTTTGTGTTTGTGTTAGTTTCTAATGGTTATCTGTGGGATATATTTAGTAGTTCCATCAAATACCGGAAGGACACATTCACTAACGAAATCCCCCCAAAAATGTGCAGCTGTTTTTTAGTGCACAAATGGCATCTTGAGAGGCAAGAATTTCTATTTTTGGAATATTTAAAATTTTTTCTGATTAATATTAGTGATATATTTGGAATACCTTTCGCACGTATTTCGAATGGGGACAAAATAATACAAAATGAATACAAAATGAATATTCGTATTCAATATATTTCAAGTTCGTTTCAAGTACGGCCTCTTTTTGCTAAAAGGTCATTAAACGGTTGCTGGCTTTTTCGAGAGCAGAGGGATACGTTAAGATAAAACGGACTGCCGATTCGGTTGACGAGCACAATGGTAGTAGTGGCCCGAGCGCACACCCATTGGAAAAAATATCATGACCAATGCACATTTCCAGTAAATGTGGGATGAGACGATGTTCTTTTTACATCGTCTCATCCCGGATGAACATTTTAATTATGAAATAATCAAATATAAATGTTTAAAATAAAACAAGATTAAAATTAAAAATGATGCTCGGATTTTTACTTTGTTGTGAAGGACATGGCATGCACTAGCGATAAACATACACTGAGAGCATTCATTTATTGGCATTCACTAGGCTGTCTGTGCAATTGTTAACTAACAACAGTCCCAGATGTAAATAGCTTTTGTGTCTGCATGTGTTTGTGTTATGTCCGCTGAACTGGACGGCGAACGCCCACTGCTTGAGAACATTTGTGTTTCATCGAGGTTGGCTGGGGCTGGTTCCTGGCATTCGTTCATAAATTGAGACTGCGGCTCACGGAGTCCGCACATATATATAATATTGTGGGAAACATACCCTAACACCACAATATTCTCAGAGCGTTAGCCTTCAACAAGGAGTAGAGTGTATGGAAAATACGGCTAGTACCAAAGTCCATCTCGTGCGGCATACCATTTGAGCGGGACTGATGCCTGTAGCCATCCACAAGTGACTTTGTGAAGCTTAATGTGCGTTGAGGGACACTATCCGCTCACGGAATAAAGCTGTGTGTCTACATCTTAAGAGCTTTATCCTACACAAAACTTTATATCAAGAACTCTAGTCGGAGCATGTATCGGATAAAGACTACTGCACAAACCAGTCTCACATTTTCTATTTAAAGAATAATTGAGGGGCTACATGCAATAATGGTACAAATACACTTGTACCATTCGTGATATTCACGGTCCCAGATGTTACACTTATACATGTGGCACTCCACTTCCGGTGGTCCGGAACACTGTACACTTATATACTCTAAGTTCAAATGCTTTATTGTCATTGAGATGCACAGATAAAATTATTGAGGGACTTTTTGGCGAGCTCTGCATTTGCACTTCTACCACTATTGAACGTAGCCCCTCGATCGTGCTCTATTGTTCCAGTGTGAGTAGTAATACCGTAAGCACTAACAAAAAAAGAAAAAAAAGAACGACGTTTACAAATCTTTGTAATGCGAAGTTAGAGCGCAGCTCTTGAAGTATTTTGATTCTGCGATATACCGCGCTAAACAATTTGCGAAAGAAATGTATATATATATGTATATATATATATATATATATATATATATATATATATATATATATATATATATATATATATATATATATATATATATATATATATGTACAAATATAGATCACTCTATCCCCATACTGATTTTGCACATTTTTCCTCTTCCGTGTCCTCTTCCTCCTTCGTACACTTTTCTCCGTATCCTCCCCTCCTCCTCTTCCGTAGCCTGCCTTCTTTCTCCTCTGTACCCTCCCCTTTACCTCCACCGTACCCCCCCCCCTCCTCCCACAGCTTCCCCGCTAAATTTAGTTAAAGAATTGATGCCACGTGACCTCCACACCAATTCAATGTCTCCGCTAAATTTAGTGGGGAAAATAACGTAACATGACTTCGTGTCACGTTACCTATAAACAAATTCAGTTTCTCCTCTAGATTTAGCGGGAAAATTGATGTCACGTGACATGAACACCAATTAAATTCCCCGATAGATTTAGTGGGGAAACTGAAATTTGTGTGTAGGTCTGTGACGTCCCATTATGCAACACTTCACATTCAGTTTTCCCGCTAAATTTAATGGTAAAGCTGTCGCCACATGACCTCAACACCAATTCAGTTTCCCGGCTAAATTTAGGGGAAACTGTGGCGTCCCATATTGCGACGCGCGCGGTTACGCCGACGGCGACGCCGACGCCGCTCAACGAGGAAACGGGCGCCTAAGAGCTGCGCTCTAAAAATAATGTTTGTTGGTGCTTTATTCCTGGTTCACGCAGGTACCAAAATGCCCACTTCCGGACTAGGAAAGCAGTGCAGCGGGCCTAGGCGCTTTCCATGCCTTGACATGTGGTTGTCGCACAAGCTTCAACAGTCAGCTGTGATGATCTCTGCTGGAGCTGCACTACTCCATTTTTCCCGCCTGCAGAACGAGCCGTGCTTCCCAGCTTTTTCCGCTCCACCAGTCCTCCTTTAATGATGACGAAGGCAGCCTTATCTCCAGTCGACCGTAGACCCTGTGTACACCTTCAACAAGGCATGAGTGCGGGCTCATCCGATTGTGTGGTGCTTCCAGTATGCGCTGATTGAAGAACATGTCATTTTTAGCTTAAGTCACCCAACGGTCAAGTTACTGACAATGTTCAAGCTCAAAATGCAATCAGGATATAAAGAAATCAACCTTGTACTTTGGACACACACTTTCTAGTTTGAACCAATAAAAAATCCGCCGGTTTTTCAGTTAGTTGGTCACAGCGGATTGTCGCAATGTCTCGGTTCTACTCATTTTTGAGCAGGACGACAGTGTTTGAAGCAATGCTGGCGGTTGATGTTCTATGAATGTTCCGAAAGAAGCAAGACCTAAATGCCTTTTGTTGCGGAAAAAATGTTTGCTTGAGAACAGTTGAATCTTTGTCATCGCACAGAGCAGAGGTGTAGCAGGATACGAAGAAAGTGAAAGCTTCAGGTAATTACCTTTTTTTTTATTTCAGCTTGCTTAGACATCACATAATGCCTGCGGCACCACGACAAAACGCCGAATGATCTGAAGAGGCCTCGGTGCCACTAAGCAAATGGAATAACACTCTATTTTATATAAGCTCTATCGACAGGCGAGCTGAATAACACACGTTTAGCTACATGCTTCAAAACATAACGAAAACAAAAATCAGAACATGTAAGAATAAAAACAGCAATTGCGTCAAACACTCTTAAAAAGAATAATTCAAAAGTTTCTATTTCAGTTGTAAGGTGTGGCTACCATAACATTTTGTTTAAGATTATCTTATATTTGTTTAGCGAGAAAGCAGATGTAATGAGTCTATAGAGATGACTGTATATATTTAAAAAGTTTTGAGCTTGATATGGAAGTGTTTGTAAGCCCATCTTAGTCCTAATCTTTAGAAGCACATACCTTTCATTACTCGTGTTACAATGGTGGTCGGGTATAGTGCAGAGTGATGGATAGGTTGGCTCTTGACATTCATGGTCCTAAAAATTGTAGAGTCCAAGCCTATCAAATATCAGTATTATATATGTTTCGAAAAGCGGAGTGGTGTGTGCGTCATATTCAGGGTTATCTATGAGGTGAACAGCTTTTAACTGAAGAATATTTAGATGTGTGATATTTGTCTTTGTCGTGTTACCCGAGACAAGAGAGCAGTAGTAGACCTTGCGATATATTAATGTATAATAGAGCTGGTACTTCAGCCACTCCCGTAGAAGGTATTTAGCAAAGGAAATAACGCCAAATAAGGTGTAGATTGTGTGTCTTACTTTGCTTACGTGGTTCGTCCAATTCACATGTTTATTAAACCAGACTGCAATAAATTTGTGATCATCTACGCGTTCAATTTCAGTATTTTTGAATTGAAGTTAAATATTTGTATCGCGGGCCCGCACCGAGGAAAATATTAAATATTTTGTCTTTATTTTTGCATTTAGCGATGCACCATTTGCATTTAGGCAGCATAAAAGTTCAAATAAATATTTGTTTAATGTATAGTCTAGCTCGCTAAGATTGGCTCCAAACGAAATGCATTTGTATCATCGGCGTATAATATTAAGTCTTCGCTAAGTGTTACATTAGGTATATCATTAATATAAATCAGAAACAGCAAGGGCCCCAATATCAAGCCTTGTGGCACGCCATATTTTATTAATCGTAGAGGTGATTCTACGTTACTATAGACCGTATACTGTGTACGAGATGTAAGGAAATTAGTGATAAGTTTGTGCGCGGTTCCTCGTATATCATATGGCTCGAGCTTTGAAAGAACACTGTTGTGTTTTATAGAGTCGAAAGATTTATGGTCATAGATAAATATTTCATTCGTTAAGAGTTCATTTTCTATATTATGTACTATTTTATATTTGATATAAAAAAAGTGCTAATCCCGTTGTTTTACCACTCTGAAAGCCATAGTATTGTTAATTATGACATTGTATCTGCAAAAAAATTTCTGAAACCATTCATTAATTATGTTTTTTTTTCAATTATTTTCGGGAACCGGAACAACACTGATATGGGTCTGCAGTTACTTAAGCCATGTTTGGAGCTTTGATCATTGATTGTTGAAACGTTTGATATTTTTATTTGATCAGAAAATATACCATTTTCAAGGGTACATTCCATGTATAGGTAAAGAGGAGTGTAATATTATGAGATGCAAATCTAATGGGCACTATTTTAAGGTCATCGACCCTACAGGCTCAAATATTTTAGAGGCATTTTACGCATTATTATTTCCTGTTCAGTAACAGGACATTGAACGGTGGAACTTGAAAGGGTGTTTTATAGGTATTTTTCATGATCACCAGGTTAACTTGTAGACAGGAATTTGCCAGCTATTAGAAAATGCGAAATATATTTTCTTGCTAGGTGAGCACCATCTATTTTTAAATCAGAGAGGTAGTTATGCCGAGGCCTAAGTGCAATAATTTCATTAACTGACTCCCATACAATTTCGAGTAATTCTGTATGCCTGTGAACTTGCGCTGAAGAAACTTCTCTTTCGATTTTTAAATATGCGAGCTGAAGTGATTTCTATATATATTTTTATTTTAATTCCAATAACATGGTGGTGTCTCGAGTTTAAAACAATCGAGAATAGGTCTTTTTTTTTTGCTGTACTACCAAAGTTTTTCCGTGATCCATGGCTTAAAAATTTTTCAAATTACAGTTTACGCTCATTACAACAGATCTGGTTACAACAGACATTTGGATATAACATACCAATTTCTGAAGTTCGGCTGATTTTCCTCTACATACCATTGACTCAACTTCATATCTGCATACAACTTATTCCTCTTACAACAGACCAAAATCTTTGTCGAAATACAGGTATGTTATAATGAGCTTAGACTGTACTCTTTTGAATCGCAAAGAAAATGATGCCTCATAGTCGTTCTTTGGGGATTCGTAAAATACGTTATATAATATTTCGGGCTTTCTACACAGAAGACATTTTTCCAGTTGTGTTCCAGCAGTGAGGCATAGACTGTACTTAACGCTTTCTCTGATGTTTAAGGGTACATTCGTGCAACCGGATTATTTTTAACCTTTTTATTTTAGGCAAAATACAAAAAATGGGCTTATGGTCACTTATTCCAGTGGTTATTACGCCAGATAGTATATCATACGTTTGAAAGTTTGTTAACGCTTGGATCTAATAATGTGGATAAAGTGGATGTTACAGCCGTGGGAGTGTAAATTATATTGTAACATGTGAAAGACTGGATACGAGTTAGGAATTCTATCTGCTGTGTATTTTCTACAAGTAGGTCAATGCTTATATCTCCAGAAAGAATAATTTTGATATTAAGGGTTCTTGCATATCGTAAAACAGTACCAACGAATTCTAAAAACCTAAATCGATTTCCATCAGGAAGGCGATATAAAAGAAGAGAAAAAATCTCTAAAAAGTTTATAGTAATGCATTCATAATCGGGGGTGGATACAGATAACTGTGTGAATGAATAAAAAATCTATATTTTCTTTTATGTTTAACGCAACACCACCACCAGTTTTCTTGGGTCGATTTATACATCACAGCAATACCCATCCAAATAAACGTTACGAAACCAAGTTTCAGTAAATGATAAAACATCAAATTGCATTTCTAAGGTTATTAACAAAAACACACAACTTCATCAACCTTGTTGCGTAAACTTCTAGCATTCAAATGAAGAATGGAAAATTTGTTAGTCATGTTGCAACTAAAGGCATTAAACGCGGCTGCATCAAATAACTGTGACACATCAGAAATTCCTCCCCGTCCCGCTCCATCATCACACATTACATTTTAGTGTATTTTTGAGATATTTTGTTTGCAGGAAATTAACCAAGCCCCCATTCGTTCAACTGCCTCGCGAACACCTTGCCTTTCTGTTTCGGGGCGTGCTCACAGTTTTTTCCGCCTTTCTCTCGCGATAACTGCGCCCAGCACTTGTTTTCTTTGCTGAAGGTATGTGCTCGTTTTCGAAGATCAGCATAATTTTGGGGTTCGATTGCCAAATCGTCCTGGTAGTTAACCTTGTATTGCGAAACACCGCAAAAGATTCGTGTTTTTTTTTGTTCTTTTTTTCATGAAACGAAACGATCGATCACGTTTTCACTCTCATTTCCACGAGCGGGAACAGCGTGAAAGATCTCGATGTCCGAATCCCACAGCGCAACATTCACGAGGGCTCCAATGTTTATGCGATATCATTAGCAAGTGTGCGTTTCCCATTTTTATGCCCTTTATTTCCAAGCTATTCATTCGACTGCACTAATCGAGGCTCTCGTCTTCGGCTGGCGTTTGGTGAAGCTGTTCCTTCAGGCACTTGTTCTCTTTTTTTAGGTCGTCACAAACTTCTCGGAGTTTGCTAACTTCTGTGGTTTGCTGCTTTATATTTTCAAGCGCCTATCTAAGGTCATCTGTGGCAATTTTGCAGGCGCCAACACTAGTTTTGAGTGCTCGTCACTCCGTTCTGCTTTACCGTTTGAAATCTACTCTAGCCTTTAGGATTTTTGACAAGTCTTGTTTGGCCATACTTTGATAAGTAGGAAATCACAAATGTACAAAACAATGCACTTCGTGTCGACAGCAGCAGCACACCGCAAACAAAAAGGTGTCAAAAGGTTTGAAACCAAAACTCACCTGAAGAGGCGAAACACGCGTTTAGATGACGCGCCGAATGTGGTGCTGCGGCTGCCGACTAAGGCTTGATGATCGCCTTGTAGCTTCTTATGTGGGCGCTGGTCTTGATGTTAGCACCAGGTGGCCCGGTGGTCGTTCGCAGCCAGAGGCGACCCTCTTGCCGATGATGACCAGGACAGTCACTGCCTTCGCGTAGATAGCATCGCGCATATTGTCGGACCTATCTAGAAAAGGCGAGACGCACGTTTAGATTAGGCGCCGAATGTGCTGCTGCTGCTGCTGCCTACTGAGGCTTGATGATCGCCTTGTAGCTTCTTATGTAGGCGCTGGTCTTGATGTTCACACCAGGTTGAGTGGTAGTTGTTTGCCACCAGAGGCGATCATCTTGCCGATGATCACCAGAACAGTTCATGCCCCCACGCAGGTAGGATCGCGCATATTGTCGGGCCCATCTAGAAAAAGCGAAACACGCGTTTAGATGACGCGCCGAATGTGCTGGTGCTGCTGGAGACTTTAAAGTGTAGTGCAATTTTCGCCATGTTCAGACTCGAGAATTTTGAGGTGAGTTGTTGAGTGCACATTTATGTGAACTAAACTCGTAATTGAGGATGTCTGAAGTCATATCTTGCAGTGGTGACCACGCATAAATTACATTCGGTTATAAAAAATATTGCAATAGTACTGCTATTTCTTGCGCGGACACCTTTAGTTGCTAGGCGGTCAAGGATGTCCTAACAGTACCTAGCAATATAAGCACGCAGGGCCTATGCACCTGAACTGATGGCATCACAATGTTACCTAGTGCAAGCATGAAGGAGTTGAGCACCACACCAGAGTTTAGCTGGGACCGTTGTCCAATTATTGTATCTATGTGCGGTCAGCTGCAAACTTGGGCCCAATTGCTGCGTCGGCACTCTAGTAGTGTGCCGTGAAAAGGCAGTGAGCAAACATCTTCTACTCGAGGGGGTGTCGACTTTTCTCTGGGAGACGGTGCAAGTATATAGAAAATTGCGAGGCACAAACCCCTGGTCAGAGAATGAGACACCTCTGAACTCAATGACAATTAAGGCAAACGTCGGTGACCATAAAATTCAATGAACGAGGCAGCATGTCAAAAACACTAATAAAATGTACATGACATAAATAATTGTGGCAAAGTTCAGGCAACACCTGGCTGTACATGTTAAATCATAGATTCCTACATTTCCGTCAGGGGAATCGGTGGCCGATAGCACTAACACATCAAAGCTTGGAGCGAGTAGAGCGAAAGCTCGTACAGCTGAACATAGGCATCCCGAGTTCAATCTTCGCCCCTGCCCGCATCGATATGGATCAGCATCATACGAGCATGCTGTTGTGTACCACTACTACGATGTAAGTTGAAGACCCCAAGCGGTAGTACGCACTGGCTAAATATATCGTTTACAGTGGAGGTAACATTTGCTCACTGGGGCTGACTAACTTCCCGTTGTGTAAGCATACACACAACGTGATTATTGAGAAAAAAAATACTCGCTTATTTCCTTCGCTTTGACAAAATACATTGAATGTTGACTAACTCCCTTCAGCATAAACTGTTCACTACAAATAGCCATGCGAGCAAAAAGTAAAAAATGGTAGGCTTTGCTGAAAGAGATAAGGTCAATACTTGCGACAACTTCAGGTCAAGAAAAAAAATTAAACAAGTTAGGGACTCAAAAGGCGATCTTAAAAGCAAAAGAACATTTAAAACATCCAAATAAACAAAAGTGGAAGTTGAAAAAGATCAAACAAATTAGCCTCCTGTTGTGGCTGGGCCTTGAGAAGAAGCAGCTCTTGCAGCTTGATTCGTTCGTTGAAATGGAGCAGCTCAAGCTCGAACCAGCTTGTTATGCAGCTGCTAATGGAAAACATGGGCCTGCGCCTGCTGATAGGAAACCTGACACTTCCGTAACTGCAGCTGCAGCAGGTACACGTCCTCCTTGGCCTCTTCCTCCTGCTTGAGGGGGACCGCATGGGCCTTCTTCCCTGAAGGAAGTACCTGCTCAGAAAGATCGCTGCGGCCTCCAGTTCTCTTCACCCAAAGGACCACACCTGGCGGCTGATGAGGTAGACGAGTCGGGGACCTAGTTGGTAACGCAGCAACCGCAATCTCCATAAAGTTGCCCCAGCCAAGGGGCGGTGAGGCAGGCGGGGCAGGAGTATCTGGGGAAGAACAACACATTGACATCGACTGTTAGAGCGTGGTCAAGACACCGGAGTACGGGTAGAAACTGTCACAATAACCCCACTGCGGGAATGTTAAATGCCAACTGTTGGTAAACTGGAAAGTCTGTTTGAGGTGCCCTGTTCTGCACCCCTCCTAGTCCTGTGGCTGGTTTACAGTCGCGTTATTGCAACATTTTTGTCTTCGTCCGTTCGACCACGTATTTGTGTTTTAAAATAAACGACAATCAACCTTGCCGCAATGAGTGACACGAAGGGAATCGAACTGGTGTACAAGATTTAGATCCGATCTAGTCTCTGCCTTGCGTCTATTTAAATTTGTTTTCACCCATTGCCGCGTTTACACAAATGCGACCTATACGCATCGACTCAAGTTGTCGTATTCAATACGGTAATATAAACTGCATGATGTGCTAGGAAAGCGCATTGCATTCAAGCCGCTAGACGGAAGTGGATCGAGACGGCGAGTGCGCATTCATACGGGCCACAGCCCATGTGAACTGTCACATCGCATCTCGGAACAGGGAGGATTATGGGAAGGAGCTCGGCGTAGGCGTGGGTGAACAGCTGAGAACACAGATGAGACAAGAAGTGGGCACGGTCGCGTGTGTTCGCCAACGAGAAGTAACGCGAGGTTTTTCCTGCCATCGTAAGTGAGCTGAATAAAGCTGAGCGGCTCGGTGAGGGTGGCTTTTTTTGTGGTCTTGCAAATCACGACTTGCACATCAAACAGAGACTCTAAAGGCTCTGTCACAAGCAGGAACGATGTCGAGATCTCCGAGCACCAGTACCGCACAACGAGGAGCTTCTACGTCGCTGCTGTGCCTGCTAGCGGCAGAATCTCTTCGCTTCACGGTCCGGCCGTGGTTGGCGCATTGGCGGTGTCCAGCAGCCGTTTGGAAACGATATTGCTTGCCAGCACGTAACTACCTGCATCGTCCTTCTTCCAGAGTGGCCCGGCGCGGAGCTCGGGGCGCGGGGATTTAATGTTTTTTGCGTCCTTCTCGCAGAGTGTCAAGGACAGCGGACAGGATCTTTACGCTCATCGAAAGGGTCTCCGGGCACAAAACACCGTCCGGAAAATGTGGTCATCTGGTGTGGCGCCTAAAAAAAGCTCAGCTTTAATTTTGAGATGTCGAATTGTGGTATGGTGTCGCACCACTTTTGCGTAGGGCTTGATTCTCATCTATGTGAGCGTTAGCGCGCCCGCTTTATTTCAAGGACATTTGGATTCATTGCGCTGAAAGCGTAGTTTTGTAAACACGGTTGACGGTCACCGTTTTTAGTGCTCCTACGAGACGGTATGCCAAAATCGAAATAATAAATACACGGAAGAGCAAAGACAAATTTTGTCACAAATAAACAATGTCTAGTTGCAGTGTCACAAACGTGCGTGGGCCAGTACGTAAATTAGTTGAAACAACATTAAAAAGACAAAGGCCACAGCTCATGTGCACACAAAAAAAAATATATATATATTCGACCGGTTGACAGGCGCTAGGTCCACGCCTGGTGTAAAAGTGAGCAAGGGAGGCGACCACAGGGTAAAGGATAAAATCACAAGATATTTACTAACTTCAAACAACAACGAAAAGCTCTCGCCAAAAACCGCAGGCAACGTACGCTCGCGAACAAACAGAAAAAGCCCGAAGAGTCGCTCAATACAAGCCGCAGACTCAAAGCGCACGGGCGCAACAAAAATCAAGTGATAATAAAAGTCTTATCTGCCGGATCGTCGGTGGTCCAGGAATTGGATGCCTCCTCCGTGGTCTTGGTCCAGTCCGTCGGACGATTTTCTCGGGCGCACTTTCTCACGCACTCACACTGCAACACTAGCACCACGCGGCACTTCACAGGAAACAAACAAAACTCGGGGAAGAACAATGATGTTCCAACGGCGGGCTCAAATCCCCGTCGTCTTCACGCCCGCTGGACGGGAGAGCAGCGTCTCCGACCGCTCTCGGGAATCCGTGCCCCTTTTCCCGCCAGTTCACTTCTATTTATAAGCAATAGCAGCATTCTGAAGACACTTACGTTGACGAATCAGAACCGAGCTTCTAGGCTCCAATCAGAACTCTTAGTTCCGAAAATTTTTCCCTTTTTCCTTTTTGTTTTTCCAGGAGAAAAACAAACAACCAAGCAAACAAACAGAAAATTACTTTTACATTCCATCCAGCTTCAACAGCGTCGCTGGGAGGTTTTTGGGGACATGGTCACCCGACACCCTTAGTTGGACGCGTAAAGAAAGCGGCCCTTCCGCTAACGAGCCAGACCCCCGACCGTCCCCTTTCGGAATCCCCGCATGGCGCGCCCGAACAAAACCCCACACAAACAAAATAAACCTACGGTGCAGGGTGCGACGCCTGCACAAAACGGCTTTAAAGTAAAGAAAACCAGGTTGCGGCAAGCTTCCCTTCCGTACATTCGGCATGGCCCAATAAAGTAATACACACAGAGAAAGCCTTCAGTTCTCGGTACGCCGCGTACACAAGGCGGAGTAGAGATAAAGATCAAGTCCCCGACTCCCCGGTCGCTTCTTTTCGGGATACCCGGCCTATTCCGACATACCACCCCCACAGGAGAAACGCAGAAAAAACGAAAAAAAAAAAAAAAAAAGAACAAATTTCGGCGATTCGTGACATGCAGCTAACCTCAAGCTGTACGTAGCAAATGCGATCATAAATGACAGTTTTTACCTGGCGTCATGTCACAGTTGTCATGCTCGTTCACCGTGGCTTTGGGAATGGTGGCTGGTGGCATTGAAAGCACCGGCCAGCCAGTGCGGGTGCTGCAACTGTTGTGCAGGCTTGGCAAATCATTGCTATGTTTCACACCAGTGCCACTCAAGCTGGGAAAACGTGCTCATTGGCCGGCGGGTACGACAACAGTGCCTCCTCCTGTAACGAGAGGCTTAAAAATCTCATGTGGAATCATCCATGAGTTGTGTAGAGTAATGTGTAATGTAAAGAGCACAACACATAAAGATAAACAAATCATACAGCAACTTATGCGGTAAAATTAGTTGTTCGATGCTAAACTGCAAGAATGAACTGCGAAACAAGTGCAGGGAGTTCAATATGATCATCGATAACAGTAATGTTACGGCCACACACAATTTTCAAATCAATAGCATATACTACTACTCAAATTAAATTTGTGCCGGCTTAATTATGCCGGCACAAGACGCTGGTTGACCTCCCTGTTTACAAATAAATTATTACACTCTTTTAACCTCGGTGAAAGCAGCACAGACAATATAGGAGTTGCACTAACATTGACCTAATTTATTCTTGGTGCGAGATGACGATGGTTGCATGCTAACATGAACACGTGAAAGAGGACAGCGGTCAAAAACCCGACTCCAGCACTTCTCATGTTCAGATAATGGCATTGTGTAGGGGGTTACAATTAGTAAATGAGACCTTGCAGTCAACTAAAGCATCCTGCTTTTTTTTGTTTTTTTTAAGGTCTATACCCAAGGAGATGAGGTTCTAGGTCTAATAGACATATTCTAGACTTCTACTTAGAGTGACGTCTGCGTGCGCTAGTGCCTGTTTCGTGCGCCGCGTTTTATTGATACACCCAGGTGTCATTTCTAAATCTCATCGAGGAAAAACCGGAGCCCAAGTCAGGGTGGTGTGGCGCACACAAAATGTTCGCTGCGTAATTATCGCTTGGATATAGCACAACACGCAAGGTAAGTTGTTGATGTCATCACAAGAAACAGCAGAGAGAGCCACAATGCATTGTAACGGCGCCCACCTATGGCCTCGGGAGTAACGTTCTTGACTATCTCCTGCGGACAATGTAGGTGGCCACAGCAAAGTCCCCAGTAGAGTTATTTTAGTATACACGTCGTCTCATGTGATTTCGCGAATCCATTGCCTTATTCTGCCCGAATACATAAATCGAAAACACACCTCTTACGCGGATGCCACCCTTCATCTGGGAGTCTGATTTCTTCAACTTGGATTTACAGTTATCGCAACACTTGTGGGCGGACATGCGACTGGCGGTTATACTTGGCGCAGTCCCTTCCATGCGCCCATTTTAGGTTCTTTCGAGGAGTTGTTAGTAGTCCCGCTTTCAATAATGACGAGAGCACGAAGAGCTCCCCTCCTCCGTTGTAAACCACCCGCACCTCCTTGGCTCCTTTCTTGAACGACATCGCTGTAGGGCAAGACAAGGAGGGCCCTGAAGAAAGAGGAAGGGTGAAAAATATGCTCGTTCTAGGCGGTGACAGCGATGCAGATTGGCGAAGAGAGTCTGTGAGACAGCGAAGAACGGGCCGGTCGCCCAGACAACCGACGACGGAGAAGCGGCCGCCACGGTTGCCAGACTGAAGAGAGTTTGTGGCTCTTTATCCTAAAACCGGCTACGACGTATAAAACATTCGCGCTGAGGAGCAGAACACTTTCAAACTCCCAAATAAATGTTAATAAAATGTGTCCCTTAAAGAAAGAACTAGTTTGTTTTTATTTTACACCACAATAATGTTTTTAACTTAACCTGTTACTACAACCTCGTAACCAGACGCCTGTCTCCTTAAGTTGCCTCGAGCGGAAAAAAAGGCTTCTCGAGGAGCTCTTCATGCGAAGAAACGCCGACGCGCCTCTGAAGCCCGATGGCTCCTGGAGTGGAGGCGCACTTCTTTCCTCCACTCCATGGAGTTGAGGTGGAGTGTCGATTCGAGGCTTGTTTATGAATGCGGCTCGAACTCATATAAACACTTGGTTTAGCACTAGTGGTTTAGCACCACTAGCGCTAGACGAAGAACATTTCACGTGGCAACAGAATGGACCCTTTCCAAATGTCCATCAAGCAACATTGGCGATCACTTTTGCTTGCACACGAAGCACATGATAGGATGCGGGTCCTGGACGAACGTTTTTAATCCGAGCTGAGCCGAGTTCACGCCAATATCTGACGCTGCCCTCGTGCCCAGTATATGCTCAGAGCATGTCAGCAAGCAATGGCGGACAGGCGTTGGCGCCGACTTTTGAAAAGGGTCTCAGTCCTGGATAGTCATCTATTACAAGTAAAGAATTACTTATAATCCTTTAATTTTTAAAGTAACTTTGTAATATCACGTTACTTGTTTGTGGCAATATTTTGTAATTTCATTTTGTTAAAAAATGTTGGTAACGAACTACTTTCATTAGACTTACTTTTTTAGGAAATATGAGCGTGATACAGATAGTGGAGTAATATGAGCAGGCTATACAGCAGCGTAAAGATGGCAAGTTCAACAATATAGAAAACATGGTATAGAGGAGAATAACCGAACTTTCTCTCCCTGCAAGAAAACACAATTGTTTACATGACGGGTCACTAGAACCACTAGAAAAATGTGCAAGTCATATACAAATATGCGAAAAACAAAATCAAGAAGACTAGACCAAGTAGGTGTTGTCGTTTTGATATCCAAGTGGATGTATACGATGCTACTGAGTATGCGCACCGTTAGTTTTTTTCTGTTTGTTTTTTGCAGAACGTTTGGGATTATTTCCGGTCGCCGTAAGCTAACGAGATGGCGGATGTTATTGCAGCGTTCGCTGCCTTTTCAGCTCACGGGTAAACGAAGTGCACCTGCATTTTTTCGCTTAAATATAATATTTTATTTTTATAAGGAGTCGGTGGTGCTGCAGAATATTTTTTTCAAAACATCACAATTGTTTTTATTGTTTTCTTGGTAAGTTATCAGAAAAATTAACATGAAAGAAATTTATAACGCAACGAGAAAAGTAATCCGTTACTTTTCAGAAAGAGAAATTTGTAACGGTAAACCTTTACATTTGAGGTTCGTTAACTTGTAATTGTAATCCATTCAATTTTTCAAGCAACGGGCACAAGTCTGAAACTATTGCGGGGCAATTTGCGACATATCTTTAGTATGTTCCTTCCAGTCTGGCTTGACGAAACACCAACAGTTAGAAAGGTTTTTGAAGCTACTCAATGCCGGTCCAATCTTGCTTTTCCGAGCGTCACGTTAGCATCGAGTTGCGATTGTGTAGTGGCACAGCGGTTCACATCATCGGTTTTAAAAGATCGTCCAGAAGCGGTTACCAAAACGCAGTTCAATGCGCGGTTCTGCCCCAAGTGTGAACAGGTATTTACGAGGATCCTGCTGACACTCTTGCAGCTCAAACGTATCTTCCTGGACGTTGGCTCCCTCCCGCATCCCCGAGGCCACAAAAAAAGGCAATAGCGATTTGTTTTGATGAGAGCCACTTTGCAGAGCCGTGCGGGATAGTATTTACTTCGTAGCGATGGAGTACGCATATCAGTAGAACAAGGCGGTTATCCCGTCATTGACAGAGGTGGGCATCCCGGCCCATTTAAATGGACATTTCGTAGCGTCGATATTGCATAGCACGGACACAATCCCCGAACCTTCTGCCCTACAACACCCCAAAATAAGCGTTGTCGGAAAGACCGCCTGAAAGTGAAACCAATGGTGGCCAACTCTGGTGTGACATTCTTCACCAAAGCGCCTCGATACTGCGTTCGGGCATAAGTAATTTCTGTGAGTGAGCGTACTTCCCGTTGTGGCGCTGATGACGCCACGACGTTTCATTGAAGCCCCACAGACATCCACCAGATGGGCTTTGGTTAACGTTTTATTTACTTTACAGAACGTTTTCTCGCGTTTTCTTATAACATATTTGTACTGGTAAAGTTCTACTTCAGCCCCCTTCATGTTGAACCAAAAGATGAGCTCCGAAATTTTGTTTACGTACCAATATAAGGCCTGTGAGCATCTTCTTCTTCCTCCGTGAAACGTCATGGTCGGTTGGCACCAACTCAGCAATTGAACCCGAGCCCGACGCTTAGCGTCCACTGTCACGTTGTTTAAACACAAGGCCAAGCCGACCGCTGACGCGGAACTCGTGTGCAGTGTGTTCGCGCGCTCGATTTCACTTCAGAGACGTGAACATATTAGTGTGCAGGATTCGATGATTGTGGGCGGTGTGGGCCGAACTGACGTTCTAGTTGTTCGTCATTGGCTGGACAGACTACCTAGTGATTTGGTTCATACAAAACCATGCAGAAAATTCGTTCAACATATATTTTGGATACAAGTTCCTGAAACGGCAAAATAATGGAGATGCTGCCTAATACTCATGTAAAGCTTTTAAGAAATAACCTTGTACACTGTTAGCAAAAATAACACGCCCAGACGTGTAAACCGTTGTCCCATAGCGGACACGTCGAAACGTGTTCGTTTTACACGAGGCTATCTGTGTTTTTCGTCTACACATGAGGTGCTGTGTAAACTTAACACGCTACACCGTGTCTGCCTTCCGCAAAAACGTTTCGAGCGTGTTCCTTATGAAACATGGCGGCCAGCGGCCGAGAACAGGCGAGAGACGAGCCCAGCGAGCCGCGCGCGTTTCAGCCGAATTGAAAGCACACAGGGCGCGTTAGTTCTCGTTCGATGTCTTTTATACACAGTAAAGTCTCCAAGCGGCGGACGTAGCTACTTGCAAAGGTACGTACGTGCGTTGTCGGCGGTCGGCGGATTCGGTAGCTTCAACGAGCCGCTAGACAAAAAAAAAATCCCATGGATAAATAACTTGAGCAAACTATTTAGAATCGGGCGGTAACTTGCGCCACCTATCGAGATTTCTAGCAGTCTGTATTTAAAAAAAAAAGGCTAGTCTGTAAACGCTGCGAACGACCACGACTACACAGCAACCCTACATACAACGCAGGCAACACAAATACCACGTACTACACAGCACCGACATATACACAAGCACAACAACGACACTACGCCCGACATGTCCTAATCGATATCCATTTCTCCCCGCGGCGCATATAAGCTTGACATGTGCGGGTGAGCTCTTTGGTCGCTGACCATTACAGATATATAGAAGAATACACAAAACACGGCGCAATGGACAGCCGTGTGTTAGAACTGTTTGCATTTAAAAAGTATGGAGGCAAAATCTATAATGTTAGTCCGTTGCAATAAATAACGATATGTTAACAATAAATCTTAAACCGGTCATGAAAAAGTTCAAATTTTTGTTATTTTCTTGCTTGACCAGTGTTATGAGCAGTCCGACTAGCTTGAATAAGATAGGAAAACAAATTATTGGGATTTTGTCATTACGTATACAATGATAAATGAAAATGATCCTTGCGCAAAGCATTTTTCATATATTTCTGTGAAGGACATCCGGACATCCGCCCAACACTTCACTTCCGCTAGTTGCAGTACGGGAGCAGACGCCTTCACTTTTGGGGCGTTTTGAGGCAGTTTGTTGTCGTATGTCGTGTCGGTGTCGAGTGGAGCGGTGGGGCTTGGGAATTTGTGACCAGTGTTATTCGTGAACACTGGTTTGGGGCGCTGATGCGTCTTTTTTTTATACTGCCACCACCCCGAACTTTGAAGATACACGGGCCCGTAGCAGTGCATTATGCTGAATCGCGAGCTCCTTCTCTGTTGACGTCGCTTTCCTGGTACCACTCGTGGATACTGCAAGCGTTTAAACAGTGTGCACTCCTCGCCTACATCCCCGGTGACGTACTCGACCTGTTGAAACTTATTGCTTCCGTCGTTTTATAGTACGCAAGGCAGTTATCTCGTTGGTCTGGTTTCGGTTATAAAAGCAAGGCAAAACGCTCGCAGTTCCCGCCCTCAGTAGACGTTGGACATCTCCCACACTTTGACACCGGATAACTGAATGAACGAGGATTTACATTCACTTCCGAGATTACTCTCACCGCTTCCTCACCGTTGAGCAGCAGGATGAGCTGGCGACAAGCCGCGGATGAAAGGCTTCAGCATCAACAGCCCAAGCGCACTCGGTGCCGATGCGGGCGACGCAGGTTTCTGTCAACCGGGAGGCCAGCACAAACCGTGACCGTTCCCGCTCTTCGTCATTACACGGTGTTGCAGAGAGCAGGGTAAAATACAGCTACACGGATCACCGAAGCAAACGCACTGCTATCTTAAATCTTGGCTTGTGATTGCGCCTTTGTAGTAGATCATCTTATTCGTTTTGGAGAGACGCAAACGACGGGCATAAGAAAATCGCTTGCATATTCCGCATATCTCACAAAAGCATTTACCCTGTCACCTTGCGAAAAGCGCGAAACACGGAGTCCGCACCGTCCTAAGCTTCCCGTTGTTTACCTGCTTTAGAGCAGTTTGTACCTGCTAGTAGATATACCTACTGAAACTGAAACAGGGCAGTGCCAGAGAGAAAGAGACAAAGTTGGGAAAGCTTGGTCGCTCTCCAATTTCTTAACTCTCAAGTGATTGTACCATAATAAATGCCCCCCCCCCCCCCCTCCCACCAACGCCTCTTCCAAAATAAAGAAAGAGCACTACGTTCACAACGTAAAAAATGGTCTCAGTACATGCATCTGTGGGCAGGTAGGAAACCTTGCCCTAATTTATTCACGCCGCATGATTGGCGCAACTAACTCATTGCAGGACCGAATCATTTACTCGAGCGGTGTGCGTCGCTGTGCAAACGCAGTCCAACACGAAGCATAAAAAACGGCAGATTTAAGACAACAATCCGGAGTCCATTATTCAATTAAAACGACGTAATTTTGTTGAAAACGCCCGCTGCTTCTTACTGACGGTATGTGTCGGGATACTTCCACAGTTTGAAACGGAACGAAGGAAGGTTTACTTTTAAAAACGCTCGCTGCGTCCTCCCGGACCAGCTGGACCGGATCAGCTGACGACGACGGGACTGTACACGTTGAACCTCCACTCCGCAACAAACAATTTGCGCTCCGTGTTAAAAGCGTGGTTCAAACAGACCCGGAATACAAAGCACCGCACCACATACGACGAACGTTTCAGCTCTTTTTCGCGTCGCCGGGTTGCACCAAACAGAACGAGATCGCCGAAGTCAACGCCGCGCTGTCGTGAACCTTGGCTTGTGGTTGCGAACTCGTGGACCCTGTGACTCCCTTCGCTTGCAAAGCACACACGACGATTACGAATGGTACTTTCCGTCTTCCAGGAACATCACAGGGGCACTTCTCCTGTCACGTCTTCACTATGTGCTCGCAAACTCCGAATCTCTATGCGAAGCTTCTCGCATCCCGTCAAACCAAAACAGCAGCGGCGCCATGCGTACTTGACAGATTTTCTCCGGTCAAACAAAAACAACGAAAGCCAACAAGCTCTTGCTGCCAGCGTACATCGGCGCTTGCGCCGTGGCCAGATCGTTTGCGGTTGAAGGTTGAAGCAAAAACGAAACAAGCTGCAATGTCACGTGTTCACATCGAGGACACACTTTTTATATCCATTTGAACTGTTTGGAACGAATAATTAGACCCATGACTTTATTTGTGGTGTCTAAGAAACTGTTACCAGGACCCCTAAACTAAATACAAACATGGGCGACATGAGGGAAGCCGCATTGCCATCGACCAGAAGATGGCGGCGAGCACGGTAAGCGCGGGTTTCGCCAACGTCCTGCGACATGGCGCAATTGCTTTTGGTGCATATCTGTCTCCGAGACATGTTTCTTTCCGCGGCATTTGTCTCGACGGTCCTTTCTAAGTGTGTCTCCAAGCATTCCGGTGCTTCGATAGCCGGCAATGCCGCGGTCGTCGCCGGGGGCGATGCGTGTTATCGAGGTCGGCTACACGGTTATGCGTGTATGACCGAACCAAAACACGTTTTTTACAACCTCGCATGATTTCTGAACGAATTATCCGTTACTCATCGTGTAAATTTATGGTAATTTGTGTAAATAGCGTGTTTTTCACCCCAAATATTCGCCAAATACACGGGACTCGCTAACAGCGTAGTTTACTTTCTTTTCGATGCGCGGGGCAGGAGGTAGAAAACAAAAGGTCTAGTACGTTGAGAAGGCTAAAAGAAAAATAATCTTTTTTTTTTTAGACAAAACTGAGCAACAGCTTAAGAAAGGCAGCGCGTGGAGAGCTCGGCGAGGATCTATTCCTCCCTCCGTGGTCAATGAAACTGCCCCATTAGTAGATAAGAAAGCCCAAGAAAGAATCACGAAGCAATAGGGGAAAACATAATAAGCCGCACTATACGTTTTCTTTTTTTTTTTTTGTGTCAGCGAGAGTAGTGTACACGGAAATCAAGTCTCATCGTTCCAAATGTTCTAATGTATATGGTAAGGGAGCTCTGGAGTGGGATACGCTTCAACAAAATTCCGCCAATAGTATCCACACTGTAATTCAACCCATAGAGCAGGCTGTCTTAAGTTCGAAGCTACTAGGAGTATGAAAAAGACAACCCTGGCGATTGAATATCTTTAAAGCTATTTTTCCTACGACAAGATGCAGGTTAAGTACGTGTACACTGTGACGTGCTTAAAGAAAAGCTAAAGCAGTTTTGTATTTTGAAAAAAAAAAAAAAAAACACTCATAAATCGTCTTCATTTGACATCTAAGATCTCAAATATCCCAATTATATATATTTTTGTTTTGCATTTTGTGCCTGGAGGCCAGAGAAAACCGTTTTCGAAGTACCGCTGAAGGCCCTCCTTCCAGGAGCGTGACGTCTCCGCTCTCGCGCATCTTCAGCGCCTATCAAAGCCATGCACGACTGGTGCCATGCAATGCGGGGGAATGTACCTGGCAAGCCTGCGATTGGACGTGCGACCCTCGAGCGAGACGCGCTTGGTTGCCGAAAGGTCATCTTATGACTCCTCAACTGGTCAAAAATATTTTGCGTTTTCTCGCGTTTAGTTACATATTCGTGGAAACCAAACTTGATATTCAGATTCACGGTATAAAACTACGCTATAATCAATCCCTCTCATTTTTCTAAAAAAGAGTTTCAGCTTCCCTTTGATTTGTTTATGACTACTCTTTTTAGTTAATATAGTACTGTTGACATTGCTACACGTTGAGCAGAAACAAACAGTCACCGGTTTTCTACCCTAAAGGCGGTTGTTAAAAAAACAAAAAAATTACAAAGGTGGTGAGCGCCTTACTGGGAACACCAGCCTATACAGAAAACTTTTGGGCAAATCAATACGTTATCTTGACAAAATGTAAAAAAATGCCGCGTTGATGTTAACTGTCTGGCGCAGTGTACATATAATGTATATAAAAAATAACTTATAAAAAAAGATAAAAACGGGCGACGCGAATCAGGTCACTGCTCTTGCGACCTGTAGCAGAAAAGAAAAACATTAAGCGCCAATTACAGAAAGTGCTCTCGTTCAAAGGTAGATTCATGACAAAATGGGCATGCAGTTGTTTTTTTTCACCGGAAGAAGCCCTGATGATAGAAGCAAGCAACGGCCAAAGATCCAGCTGGGAAATTACTTATGCACCGACCCGGAAGGAAAGCGCCCGAGCTTCGAAGAAGGGTAAACAAGAACGTGGAATAAAACAAAAACTGCCAGCAGGAGGGTCATCGAGAGACTCACGAATACACGAGAGAAAACTATGCGCTATGGAGCCATAAAAGCAGGAAAACAAGTACTGAAATGAAATGCTACGCACTCCGCTACATGTCACCGTGGTGCGCGTCACTTCAAACACAACGCCACCAAATTAAAAGGGTGGGGAGAGCCCGCGCTCGAATTCACCACACTGCATATTGCAACAGGAAGAGTGAAGACGGTCCAGCGGGTTGATGGGCTCGGATGGTTCGGGTGGCTTCGTCACACACTCATATTGAAAGAGCGGTATACGCAAGCGTGGTATGTGCGAAGGGTTAACCACAAGTAGCGCTGTGTGCCTTGTCGTTAACCTGAATGGTTACGTGAAGTGATTAGTCACGGGATTTGTAGAGTGGCTGATTGTGAGAACTTATTATCCATCACTGTCTCGAAGGATTCACCGTGGAACACTTTTATTGTAGTGTTCCACGGCGAGTTTCGCGGCGCACGCCGCTGCCAAACGGAGAGACGGGGTCAGAACCACGCTGGGACCAAGTCTTTCTTTTATAACGCTCTGAAACGTTTCACCCCATTCTCGGCTGTCATCGAGTTTTGTGTTCGGAACGTTCCAGAAAGTACCGTGTGCATATT